>NW_005871107.1:5637918-5704652 GCF_000147115.1 Myotis lucifugus | reverse complement strand
GTGACTGCAAATTCAAAAACATCTTCAGAAAATTCACCCAGTGTTGCTTTGTGAATACAGATTTTCATGAAAACCAACCTGTTCCCTTGAACAGAGAGTTGTAAAAGCATTTCAGTAATTTAAAGATACCACATGCATTTTTGCTTTTGAATAAAAATTCTTCCCCGTCTTTGTTTAATAAAAGTAGATTTTAGTTATCAAATTCAAATACATTGATAATTAGGACAACAAGATATTACGGCTATCTTGCATCATATTTATGCTTGTTTTTACTCCTGTTAGAGTTTATGAACCCTCCAGACAAACCCACTGCAAACTTTAGACAATTATATTGTAAAATGCAGGAGAATGTTAAAAGATTTGCTCATTTCTTCAACTCACTGCATTTGCTTGAATGGTATAGCAATTGTTTTGTATTTATTTATTGCTAAACACCAAGGAGTAAAAACACTGCTTACATTTCTTTTTTTATATCTCCCAGATGTTTTGTATAATTTTTACTTGGAGAAAAGAGAAGTAAGGACATAGTCTATAAAAATAGATAGGTTTATAGCATAAATACTAGAGTCACATGCTTGTGGAGAGTAGGTAATCTATCTGTTTATCTGTTCTTGCATTTCTTATTTAGCAATTTAAGGAAATATAGTTCCATAAATGCATCTTTATGAAGGCACTGAAAATGCTTCTAATAACATTTTATATTCTCTTATGCATGTCAGTTGTGGGTGAAGACTAATGTGAATATGTCCTAATGAACAAAATGACTTGAGGAGCCAACATTTTTGCAAAGTTAGTTTGTATTTCCTTTATGATGGATAGATTTAATAACGCATCACTTAAAAATATCTCAAATGTATTTCAGAATGCTCTGTCAGTGCCTGGACTGATTTAGTGTTCCTTGTGGATGGCTCATGGAGTGTGGGAAGAAATAATTTCAAGTACATTTTAGACTTTATTGCTGCTCTCGTGTCTGCTTTTGACATTGGGGAAGAGAAGACAAGGGTTGGAGTCATTCAGTACAGCACTGATACCAGGACTGAATTTAACTTAAACCAGTACTACCAAAGGGATGAGCTTCTTGCTGCAATTAAAAAAATCCCATACAAAGGTGGCAACACAATGACAGGTATGTTTATGAATGTCGTTACTGTTGAAAATAAATGAAAGACCCGTTTGGGAAAAAAATGAAGCATTGCACAATTATCATGTGTTAAATAGTTTTTAAATCAATCACATAGTTTTTGACTTGGGCAAAATTGTATAGAGCAGGATGAGTAAATATAGCATTGCCTTTCGTTTCAGGGGATGCCATTGATTATCTCATTAAAAATACTTTCACGGAATCTGCTGGAGCAAGAGTTGGCTTTCCTAAAGTGGCAATCATTATTACGGACGGCAAATCCCAGGATGAAGTGGAAGTCCCAGCCAGAGAGCTCCGCGGCATCGGGGTGGAAGTTTTCTCTTTGGGTAGGCCAAGTTTGGTTATTTTCATTTTGGAGCTTTTCAATACCTAATGCTTAGGGAGATGAAGGCTTGACTCCTCGGGGAAGGATGCTGTAAAAATGTTATTGCATTTTATAATGTAGTATCAAGCCACATAATTTTTGAGTAAAAATTTGGCTTGTCTATTTCTCTCTCACCCAACTCCCTGACCATAGGCATCAGGTGAGGTGGTATTCACGCTCATTGCCAGCGCTCTACTTTTCAAGGAATGCCGAGCCAATGACCCTCATAAAGATCCTCCTTGTATGATCATTAAGTGTTTTTTATGTTTCCTGTATTATGTAATCCTTGAAGAATTTAGAGGGTTCCATCCAGCTCATTCAGGAGTCTGGAAGAAAAAAGTATTATCTTTGCAGATGGCAGGGACAAATGATGGCATGACTGGGATGAGGGCCCACTCTGCTTTGCTAAGCATTCGTTTTCTCATCTTTGGCCACTGGATGTGAAATTATAAAATGTCTTTGTCATTTGAACTGTTGCACATTCGTTACGAAGCAAAGCAATCCTGATTTATCACTGAATAAAGATTTAAAAATGCCTTCACTTGTGCAAGACTGAGAAGACACAGATCTTCCCCAATTCAGCACATTTCCCTTTTCACCATAGCCTTTTCATGTCGTTTTTAAGGCATTAAAGCTGCAGATGCAAAAGAACTCAAACAAATTGCCTCCACACCTTCATTAAACCACGTTTTCAACGTGGCCAACTTTGATGCAATTGTGGATATTCAGAACGAGATCATCTCCCAGGTGTGCTCAGGTGTTGATGAACAACTTGGTGAATTGATTAGTGGAGAAGAAGGTGAGTGGACTGCTGAGTGTTCTATGTGTTAGCCTTTTTCATTATTTGATAGCATTTATAGCTTTATAGTATCAAGGAGGAGACACATTTACTCAACCATATCTTCCAGTGATTCTCTAACTGTGTACTCCACTTGTATTGTTTTTTAGTTACTCAACTTGTTGATATCATTTGCACTGTATTTTTACCCTCAGTGGAACATTAAGTGATAAAATGTTTCTATCATTGTAAAGTTCTTAAAAATATTGTTAGCCCGGTTGGTGTGGCTACTAGTAAGTGGTTGAGCGTTGACCTCTGAACCAGGAGGTCACGGTTCGATTCCCAGTCAAGGCACATGCCCAGGTTGCAGGCTCAATCCCCAGTGTGGGGTGTGCAGAAGGAAGATGATCAATGATTCTCTCTCATCAGTGATGTTTCTATCTCTCCCTCTCCCTTCTTCTCTGAAATCAATAAAAATATAGTATAGATATTTTTAGACGTTTGATTTGCTCTTTTTCTTTAAGACCATTTTTTTTTTCATGTTGAGTGTATATAATTATGCTATTCAGGTACTTGCTTTAATTATCTCATACTCTGATTTAAACATTGACAGTCTGGGGAGACATTAATTTTAGCATTCTGCAACTTAAACTAATAGCAACACTGTTTCTATTAAATGGTGAAGGAAATGGGTTTTCCATCATCATACTCTGCATCATGTTTTCAAAGCTTTAAGAATATTTCAAAATCAGTCAATTTGATCCTTCCATATCTGGCAAATTTTCCCATTTTTATAAGCTATTGCTTCTGAATATATGGGAGAAAGAGAAGACATTTCATAACCATCCTTTTGGGCATTAAAAAGTCACAAGTTCCATGATTGTTCTCCTCTTTGCCTGAGAATTGACAAGTGATTAAAGATAAGTTCTAAATAGCTACATCTTCAATTACATAAACTCTTTAATCTCCAAACCCCAAGTATTTTGGCAGTGTTCATTGTCCCTAATTCTGTTTCAGAACTCCTTCTCATTACTTCATAGGTTCCGAATCCTTTTCTTTGCTTTAACTGCCTAATGTTTGACTTTTTTGGTTGATATTAGTACAAAATCCATCCTCCATCCCACTTTTCTCTAGTTAACCTCTCTACTCAATCTGTTAAGCATTCTAATTCCTCTTCATCTTCACTGGCATGCACGTACTAGGGGAAGGCCAAGCTTTTGCTCTGTCACTGTTTGAACCTCCCCTGTATGGGTGCAGGCCATGTCGCAGGTGTTGTTCATGGCCTTCTCGCTCTTGGTGGAATTTGCCTGAGATTTCTGTTCCCTGTACTATCTCTGAATCACTCAAAAGGTTTGGCCAGACTTCCAGCTGGCACATCCATTGCTTCCCTCCCACCATTTCTTATTTCTTTAGGCAACATTTAAATACTACATCTGATTGCCTTTTTGAGGAGATGATGAGTAAAATTTGTGTTTGTTTTACCATCTACTTCTTGCAGGCTGATGTAAAAATTAAAACTGTATCTTCTGGGAAACTGATTCCATTGACAAATGTAAAAACTTGGAGATTTTCTCTGAAATACCTTCAAGTACTTTATGTTTTCTGTTAAGTACACGACTATGTTCTCCATTGAGTAAGGAGAGAAATTCTTTAGATTTCAATATTTGTTTGTCAGTATGCATGTTGTAAACCATTGTTTCACCTCTCATTGGTGGCATTATGAACATCACTGAACTATTTTTCTTACCTTGAAATAAGTGGGAATAAAACTGTTTTTTTAAAAAAACCTGTCAATTTGGACTTGCTGAGTTTATCTTTCTTGCATACTATAAAGTATTTTTTAAAGATTATATTTTTATTCTTATAGTATAATTAAAAGGGAAAACCTTTCTGAAGACTTGAATTTAAGTCATTGATTCAACAAATATTTATCAAGTACCTACTCTGATACCTGAGAATAAAGGCAATAAGTAAAATACCAAAACCAAAATGGAAATCTTGATCCCAGAGAAGAATTAGGCATCAGATGTTCTATCATTAATTTCTTCCAAGGACTTTGTTTTTTCGCTGTGCTTCTCAGCTCCCTGATAAAAATCTGGCACTGAGTCTCTTTTGGTTTGCTGGGTACAGGCGGATGTGGAACAAGGTTGGGCAACTCTTCCTGATACATTCATGATTAATTTGAAGAAGAGGAATTAAAGGCCCAAACCTAAAGACCTTAATTAATAGGGTTGCATGCCACTATTTTTAATCACTGTTCTGCTTGTTACTTTTTAGTTATTGAACCTCCCTCAAATTTGGTTGCCACGGAAGTTTCATCAAAATACATGAAGCTAAGTTGGACTCCATCCCTAAGCCCAGTGACTGGCTATAAAGTCCTCCTTATACCAATGACCACTGGCAGCCGACAGCATGCTCTGAGTGTGGGGCCTCAGACGACCACACTCAGTGTTCGCGACCTCTCAGCAGACACAGAATACCAGATCAGTGTTTCAGCCATGAAGGGTCTGACATCTAGTGAACCTGTTTCAATAATGGAGAAGACTCAGCCAATGAAAGTTCAAGTGGGTGAGTCAACAGATGGATCACTGAGTTTGGAATATGTGAAGGTCCATTTGATAGTATGTCTTACTGATTCAGATTTAGTTTTAAACAAAATATTTGCAATAGTTTTCTTTGAAAGAAGCATGCTTACTAAGAAAACAAGATAGCTATATTTTAGTGATTAATTCATACTTCTTGAACCTTATTTCTTTCTTTTTACAGAATGCTCACGTGGTGTGGATATAAAAGCCGATATTGTGTTTTTGGTTGATGGCTCCTATAGCATCGGGATTGCCAACTTTGTTAAAGTTAGAGCCTTTTTGGAAGTTCTCATAAAAAGTTTTGAGATTTCACCAAATAGGGTACAGATAAGTCTTGTCCAGTACAGCCGGGATCCTCATACTGAGTTTACTTTGGAAAAATTCACCAAAGTTGAAGATATAATTGAAGCAATAAACACCTTCCCCTACAGAGGAGGATCTACAAACACTGGGAAAGCAATGACTTATGTCAGAGAGAAAATATTTGTGCCTAGCAAGGGTTCAAGAAGCAACGTACCCAAGGTCATGATTCTTATCACTGATGGCAAATCTTCAGATGCTTTCAGAGATCCTGCTATAAAACTAAGAAATTCAGACGTTGAAATCTTTGCAGTTGGTGTGAAAGATGCCGTCCGCTCAGAATTGGAAGCTATTGCCTCTCCTCCTGCTGAGACCCATGTGTTCACAGTGGAAGATTTTGATGCTTTTCAGAGGATATCTTTTGAACTCACACAGTCCATCTGCCTTAGAATTGAGCAAGAGTTGGCAGCTATAAAGAAAAAAGGTTGGTAGTCTTTATAGAATAATAGTTATCTCGTTGTGCACAAAGAATTTTTGGTTTTAAAATTGTGGATAATATGCTTCTTCAATTCTTTTTATAGACAGGAAAAAGTAACTTTCCTATGTTATTGAAAACTGTCAAAGTTAGTTTATTTAACTCTGAGATATGACTTTCTCCTAGACATTTTTGCTTTATAGAGTCATGAGATGTTTCTGATCCTAGTGTCTACTGTGTGGTGGATGCTGAGCTACATCCTTTGAATCAAGGGCAACTAGAACATAGTCCTGGATCTTTAATTTATTTTATGCATTCCCTTTCCTGGACCATTTTTGTGCACCATTCCTTACATCCAGACTTCCCTATCCTTCTTTTTTCTTCTTCATTTGTTCACATTCCCTTTTTTCAGCATTGTTACTCATCTCATCTCTTTCATTAAGCCTTTCTTAATTGTTCTAGTGCTATAACATTACTTTCAGTCATTTGACGTTCATACGTACTGCTTTGTTTTGTTGATAACCTCACACTCTCTTGTCTCTCCAATGTCTTTGTATGTCCCCCGAGGACAGGCTGTATGCCTTAAACAGTCTCTTTCTATGTTTTAGTTTAATAAATATTCTTTTGTTAGGAAAAATTTATTTATTATTACTTTGAAATAAACTGTTTACCACCAAAGGTTAATATATGATTGCCAGGGATGAATGGGAACATTTTGAAGGTTTGCTTAGGTCTGTTACTATTTAAAATCCCACTTGTGGGTAGGACCATCGCATTACTGCTTTGTCTTAAGTAGCTCAAGATTCAAATTCCATTTTAATTAGTCATTTAAACATTATAACTTAGTATTATGGATGGTCAAGACACATGATCAGGACCTCCTTGAAGGGCTGTGAGAGGTCTTCTCTCAGTGGTCACGTGTAGAATATTTATTAAGCCTCAGTGGCATTCTTCTCCCAAGTGACTATGAGCCATTTGGGAAACATGCAGTCATTAAGTCTATGTTTGTTTGCTTTATAGATTTAAAAATTGTAAACTATGTCCTCCTTTTTTTTTTTTTTAGCTTATGTGCCTCCAAAGGATCTTAGCTTTTCTGAGGTGACTTCTTACAGTTTTAAAACTAACTGGTCCCCTGCTGGAGAAAACGTTTTTTCCTACCACATCACCTATAAAGAAGCTACTGGGGATGACGAGGTCACGGTGGTGGAGCCAGCGACCAGCACCAGTGTCGTTCTCAACAACCTGAAGCCAGAGACCCTGTACTTGGTCAATGTGACTGCGGAGTATGAGGATGGCTTCAGCATTCCCTTGGCTGGAGAGGAGACCACCGAAGAAGGTGTGATGGGGTTTCTGCCACTGTTTTCCAAAATCTAGGAATTTATTGTAGAACAAAGTTAGCATTTGAAATAACCATCTGCTTTATAGTTCAGAACTGTGAATGCCTTTGTAAGATTTAGCATCTTTAAAATACAACTATACATAAACCCTTGTAAAAAGAGAAAAAAACTTTTAAGTAAAACTCCTGGATTTCTTTTGGTGCATTTGAGGGTAAGAGACATAGAGAACTGTTAATAATTATGCAATTAACTCTTGAAGTACTGTTTACCCAGCATTTTCTGTCCCACGTTTCAATAGTCTCATGTTCAAATACTTTTGAAACTGCCTTACTTTATGGATCTAATGATAAATATATATTACCAAATGTTTTCTATTTTATTTTATTTTATTTTTTTTACTCTGTTCATCAGATTTTTTATTCACTTGATTTTTAGATTCACTTGTTGATAGATATGTATTTGTTGTTCATAATTTTTATCTTTACCTTTTTCTTCTTCTTCCTCTTCTTAAAGAATACCTTTCAGCATTTCATATAATACTGGTTTGGTGGTGATGAACTCCTTTAGCTTTTTCTTATCAGTGAAGCTCTTTATCTGACCTTCAATTCTGAATGATAGCTTTGCTGGATAAAGTAATCTTGGTTGTAGGTTCTTGCTATTCATCACTTTGAATATTTCTTGCCACTCCCTTCTGGCCTGCATAGTTTCTGTTGAGAAATCAGCTGACAATCGTATGGGTACTCCCTTGTAGGTAACTGACTTTTTTTCTCTTGCTGATTTTAATATTCTCTCTTTGTCTTTTGCCCTTGGCATTTTAATTATGATGTGTCTTGGTGTGGTCCTCTTTGGATTCCTTTTGTTTGGGGTTCTCTGTGCTTCCTGGACTTGTAAGTCTATTTCTTTCACCAGGTAGGGGAAGTTTTCTGTCATTATTTCTTCAAATATGTTTTCAATATCTTGCTCTCTCTCTTCTGGCACCCCTATAATTCGGATGTTGGTACGCTTGAAGTTGTCCCAGAGGCTCCTTACACTATCTTCATATTTTTGGATTCTTTTTTCTTTTTGCTTTTCCGGTTGGGTATTTTTTGCTTCTTCATATTTCAAATCTTTGACTTGATTCTTGCGATCCTCTAGTCTGCTGTTGGAACTCTGTATAATATTCTTTGTTTCAGTCAGTGTATACTTAATTTCTAGTTGGTCCTTTTTCATAACCTTGAGGGTCTCACTAGATTTCTTGAGGGTCTCACTAAATTTATCGGCGGTTTCTAGAAATTCTTGAAAAACCTTAAAAGTGTGGTTTTGAACTCTATATCCAGTAGTTTGCTTTCCTCCATTTCTGTCATTTGTGTCTTGTTTCTTTGTCTCCGCATTTTTTTATGCTTCGCTGTGTCGATAGAGTGGCTTTGTGTGCTAGGTGTCCTATAGGGCCCAGTGGCTCAGCCTCCCCAATTACCTGAGGTGGACATTCTTGGTGCACCCCTTTGTGGGCTGTGTGCACAGTCTTGTTGTAGTTAAGCCTTGATTGTTGTTGGTATCACTGGAGGAATTGACCTCCAGGCCAATTGTCTGTGAGAATCAGCTGTGTCTACAGTGGGAGAACTTCTGTGCTAAAGACACCCTTCTGGGGCAAGACTTGCTTCAGTGGGGCTTTGGTGCTCACTGAGTCTACCCCCTGAGTGTGTCCCTTATGGATCTGAGGAGTTGTAATCTGGATGGTCCCACTCTGACCACTGGGTACACTGGCTCTTGGATCTCTAAAAAGGTGCTAATTTAGCCTCTGCCTGAGGCTACCCAGCAGGAGCTATGGAGAGATCTGCAGATTCCTCTTCCTTGTTTGGGTTTGGAGGTGCTCAGATGAGGCCCAGCTGTGAAGCAGTGCAAGCTGCTGTGGGGCCTTGAGCCTTCTTTTGGATGTTCTGGTTCTCTCTGACCCAGCTGCAGTTTGTTAGGTAATTATAGATCTCAAAGGGCCAGCCCATTCATATGCAAAAGCCTCTGCTGGCAGCTTGGGTGGGGTGGGGTCTCAGGGAATCAACAGGGCGGAGCAAACAGCTATGGCTGGTCCTCAGTCCTGCCCTAAGAGGCCCCCGGTCTCAGTGTCCCTCGGTAATTGCTGCAAGCACCTCTGAGAAAGCTGCCCTCGAGTTCTGCCCGCTGCCAGACAGTCCAGTTTCTCCTCGTATGAGTCTGGGTCCACAGAGACTCGACCGGAGGAACTGGAGTCAGGGCCGTCGGGAGCTTGAGACTCCCTCCCGATTGAAAAAGACACCAGCATCCTCAGTTGCCAGCCCTTTCCGCGCACACGCCTCCGTACCTCTGCACTTTACTTCCGCATCTCCTGAGTCTCAGTGTGCTTTTCTCTTTCCTTCTAGTTGTAGAATTTCCACTCAGCCAGCCTTCCTGTGGTTCCGGGTGATGTCTGTTTTGTCTTTAGTTGTAATTTTGAAGTGGTTGTGCAAGGCAGCAATTTCAGGTGTTTACCTATGCTGCCATCTTGGTTTCTCTTCAATGTTTTCTATTTTAATTGTGGTAAAATTTATATAACATAAGATTCACCATTTCAACCATTTTTAAGTGTATGTTCAGTGGCATTTATATTGTTGTGCTACCATCACCACATCCATCTCCAGAAATTTTTTATATTGCAACACTGAAACTCTATACCCATTAAACAATAAACCCCCATATCCCACTTTCCCTGCCTTTGGCAACCACTATTCTACTCTCTGTTTTTATGGATTTAAATACTTTGGATACCTCATATGAGTAGAATAATCATACAATATTAGTCCTTTTGTGACTGGCTTATATCACTTAGCATAATGTCCTCAAGGTTCATCCATGTTGTAGCATGTGTCAGAATATCTTTTCTTCTTTTGGCTGAATGATACTTCGTTGGATGTATAAATCACATTTTGTTTATCATTCACCCATGATAGATACTTGGGTTGTTTCCATGTTTTAGCTATTGTAAATAATGCTGCTAAGAACATGAATGTACAAATTTTACCAAATGCTTTAAGCATTGTTTGTTTAGATATATTCTCTTTGCTAGGTAGAGTTGAATACTTTCTGATACACTTCACTACATTTGACATTTTAAAGGTAGAGACTTAGAATCACACATCTATTAAGCTTCAGAGCCAGTATTCAAACCCATTAGTTTATCTGCCTAATTTGGGGGGAATAATTTAGTCTTTTTCCTTGTCATATCAGGGGTGCAAGTCTGCCAACAGCCATTTCTTTCTTTTCTTAAGGGATATAATTTCTTTCTCTTTTATGTGTTGGATTTTTATATAAACTTCTAATTGTATGAGAGGTGTATGAAGGCATGTTACTCTGTGGTTATACCCTAGTGGATTGGGAAGAGAAAAACTGTTAGTTCATTTCCTGAATGTGATGTCTGTGTGGACAATTTTCCCATTAAACAAATAGGTCATTTAAGCATGTTTACTAAACACAAAGTCAAATGACGTTCTCATTTGGGTTCAATCAAAAATTCATTTAAGACTGTGAGTCTATTCATGTTACCCACATTGCAACTTAACCTTGAGATTTAGATCTGACTAGCATTCACTAAGTATCTGTAATGTGTTTGGTCCAGCACATGTATGGTCTAATTATTCTCCAAGTCAAATGACTGTGCAGATAAAAAGTTAGTTGTGGGACTGACTGGATAAGACAATTCATTCAAGTGGGTAAATGTGGTAGACCTGGGTGTTAGGTATTATTTTCCTACTTTCCTAAGAAAATCTGGTAAGGGTGAAAGCCTTGGTTACTTATATTTGAAGAAACAAATTTTTATTTTTGAATTTTATGTCAATATTAATTTATTATTTAATAGAGTATGATTCTAAAGGTTTACTATTATATATATATACCTCTTTATTTGATTAAAAAGTTAATAGTACTTGGTCTGTTTCTTGACATTGTATTTGTTTGCTGTTTCAGAATCTAGTTAATGTCTGGCTAAATGAATGAAGTAACCAGGATGTTTGGCAAAAAAAAAACTGCTCATGGCTTTGTTTAGAGCACTGCTATGATTTAGTGATCAAAAGCTAGTTTTGTATTTTTCATATAAAAAGGAAACTTTATTTTTAAAATTTCAGTAAAAGGAGCACCTCGAAACCTACAAGTGACAGATGAGACTACAGATAGCTTTAAAATTACCTGGACTCAAGCTCCAGGGAGAGTGTTAAGGTACCGAATTATATATAGACCAACTGCTGGTGGAGAAAGCAAAGAAGTTACCACTCCAGCCAATCAAAGGAGAAGAACCTTGGAGAACCTGACTCCAGACACAAAATATGAAGTCTCTGTAATTCCTGAATATGTCTCAGGACCTGGCTCTCCATTGACTGGAAATGCAGCCACGGAAGAAGGTAAAGGAAATATGCTGACCACGTAGTAACAACTCAACTCTTAGTCTGCAGGAAAGACTTTGGACAACTGTCCAGATGCTACAAGCCCTGAGACAGTTGGTCTCAATTATCCGAGTGTTTTGGACTATAGTCCTTTTAGACTTGAGTTACTCACATTTTTTACTTTCTCATGATAGCATTTATTTGGTGCAATAGAACTTGAATGCTGTGATATGGTCTAAATATTATTTTTAAAATATTATTAAATATTTTAATAGAAATTTAAGGATTACTAGCAATTAAAAAATCAAACTGCTATGCACTGTTGAAACAGATTATATATTACTTCTTCAGAAAGATTTTAGAATATTGACCTATTTTTACTTAAATGGTGTGATTTGGCTCCCAGGATAGATTGTGGCCAATGATTAATATTTAATGTTATTCATTGAGAAAAAAATAAGGCATTCATAATTTTCATTTTATTCCTTATTTTTGAAGTTTTAAAAACATAACAATAATAACAACACCATATTAGCAATGATGAAAAGTTATTGAGCACCTGTGTGTGTCAGGTTCTGTTTAAAGGGCTTTTTACGTATTATTTCATTGAACCCTGCATAGAGTCAATGAAGTTGCTATTTTTATTATTCTAGTTTTATAAGGAAATCAAGGCTAAAGACTCATGTTGCTAAGAAGCCGTATGTCTGAGTTTGTGCACTTTGTTGTCCCAGTGCAGACATTCATAAGGAATATCCGTTCTAGCTTGGCCTGCATCACTATTTCCCTCCCTGAGTAATGTAGCTAATTAGCTTTTTCTGCACCAGCCTTGGCCTGTCCACTTGCTTACTTCCTCCTCTCTTCCCTTTGGGAAGTCACTGTTTCCCTTTGTCTCTTTTCTCCTGGGGATCTAGGGCTCTCTGTGCTGGGTACCCAGTGACTTCATCTGGCTGTTTTCTGGAGTAAAAGTGGCTGGCTGTTGTGTGCCCAGTGGAATGTCACAGAGTTGGGTGCCTTGAGACCCTTCAGAGGCCATACGGCCACTCTACCAGGAAAGTCATGAAATGTCAAGCACAACTGCACAGGGATGGACAGCCCCTGAGTTTTACCCCAGGCTAGGCCTTTCTTAGGCTTGTTTCCTCTCTTACATATTTTCTAGGGACAGCAGTATTTTACATTTATCATTTTTATCACATTAGTGTATTTTCTGGCCATTACATTTAGACCAGCGGTTCTCAACCTGTGTGTCGCGACCCCTTTGGCGGTCGAACGACCCTTTCACAGGGGTCGCCTAAGACCATCCTGCATATCAGATATTTACATTACGATTCATAACAGTAGCAACATTATAGTTACGAAGTAGCAACGAAAATAATTTTATGGTTGGGTCACAACATGAGGAACTGTATTTAAAGGGCCAGAAGGTTAAGAACCACTGATTTAGACATTCACAGCATCATGCCAATAAACCCTTTTTATTGCAAACATCTTAGAGGAGTTAAAATCCACATTGTGATACTAATCAACATACTGTATGGTGTTTTGTTCCACTTTTAGAGAAAACCTTGTAGTTTTTTACATGACAGATTCTAACATGAAAGATTTTTAACCAATCCTGTAAGCACAGAAGAGGAATTGCATAACTTTTGCTTTGTTTTCTCTAATATACTATGGGGCCCAATTTAGAAGTGCTTGAACTCTATTGGGTAGTCAACAGTCAGGATATAAATTTAATTTCATATGCACATATGCATATACAGCAGCAAAGCGTTTTTCAAGTCATTTTATTACATAATGAGTTTTTATGTTTTTTTCTTTTTTTAATGAAGTTAGAGGGAACCCAAGAGACTTAAGAGTTTCTGACCCTACCACATCATCTATGAAATTGTCTTGGAGTGCGGCACCAGGAAAAGTGAAACAGTATCTGGTCACATACACCCCAGTGGCAGGAGGTGAAACTCAAGAGGTCACTGTGAGGGGCGACACAACCAACGCTGTTCTGAGAGGATTAAACGAAGGGACAAAATACACCTTATCCGTGACGGCCTTGTATGCCTCTGGGGCCGGCGATGCCCTTTTTGGAGAAGGAACAACACTTGAAGGTAATTGCTGTCATAGTTTATAGAGACACCACCCCCCTCAGCTTGTTTGCCATTGCATTTAGGAAGCTGAGAACATTTTCAGTGAATGAAATTTAGAAATGTGCAATCCTTTCTCTTAAAAGACATTTGTATTGAAAAATAAGCAATCATAAAAATTCCTCGTATTCAGAGATATAGAATATACGCAACTGAAAAATTTTACTTGATTAGAAAGAAGTGTATTGGGGAGCTGGGTGCATACTAAGGCCCTAACGATGTGTTGCAATGCCATGGGTTGGTTAAATGGAGAATAGGTGTGTGACTCTCGGAGTGGGAAGGCAGCTTGGGAAACATCGTGGGTGAAGAGGGTTTGGATAGAGCCCATGGTCACACAGCTGCTTCTATCTCCCAGGAGCAGATAGGAGCCCTTTCTGACTCCCAGTCTCTTTTCATTCAGTAGGTAGGAAAGCATTCATAATAGCTTGAGAAATCTGAAAATCCAAGTTTCTCTTAGTTTATTTTTCAACTGACCTCCAAATTTCAGTTGTACATTAGAAGTTCAAAGTTAATGCAGTACTGAGAAAGAACAACACTGGAGCTGTTTCTCTAGAGTAAATTGTCAGAAAGTTTCATATCTTTTAGGACCTTTGAAATATAATGGACGCTTAGAATTAACCCACCACAACTACGAAGGCAAGTCATGTAAGAGAGAGAAAATATACTTTTAACTTAACCACATGAGAATGGAATATAATGTTAAAAAGAAATGTCAGTGGATGGTTACAGTGATGAGTCAGTACCATAGTTGGGGGCCTAAATGGAAAACCAGGCATAGCTTTCTTTCTTGTTATTACGTTCTTTTAGATAACTTATTTAAAATGGTCATAGAAAGAAAACAAATCTGAAGTGTCTTTTGTGATGTGAAATCACAGTGATAATTGGTTGCAAAATATCCATTAAATTTGATGGATACAGAGGTTTGGAGGGTTATAGATGTTTTAATTAGCAGGGACAGGCTTACAGTAGGTAGTTAAGCTTCAAGACTTAGTCAAAAATTAAAAACAAATAAAAACAAAAATATTTGAATTAAAATTGTCTCTGGAATAGTGATCAAGAATTCAATTCCAATAGTCTATAATATTTTTAGAAGAGAATTAAAAAAGATAAAATCCCTGTTGTAAAATACTGATTACCAGAAGAGTCCTGGTTTGGCTACTTAGCCATGTAACCTTTAAATAATTCCTTAATCCCGCTGAGCCTCAGTTTACCCATCTGTAAAGAAGGAATGATCATTGTTACCCCTTTCTACCAGACCTGTGGAGATCAAATGGGAGAATGTAAGTGAAACTCTTTGGGAACTGTAAAATACTATATGTCTATAAGTGTATCAGTAAGAAATAATTAGTAATTAGAACTGATTACTAATACTTTCATAAGTATTTCAGAGACATGGATTGGCTACACTAAAGTTTTGAAAACAATAAGAGCTAGAAATAGAAATTGCCTTCATTACAGAGACATAATCCAAACAATAAAAGCATGTGATCTTTATAGCTGGAGCAACGTCCAGAATTCCTGAGAAGTATGTCCTTTCCTTTTGACCTTTTGAAGTTCTCTTTCTCATGTGCTTTCCAGAGGTTTTCAAACAGATTGTTCATAGGATTTTTTTTAAAGATAAACTTTCAAGCTTTTATTTTTTACAAAACAGTCGTAGATTATTTGCATTTGGGAAAATTTCTCCCATATAAGGAATATCTTGGAAATAGTTTAATAGCTTTTTACTTTTGCTTGTAACTTAATCTTCTGATATTCTTCTGCATGTTCTTACTTCAAAAATATATTCATATTTAACACAAATCTTCTCGATTCTAAAAAATTATGGTATTTTTGCAAAGAATAATATATAAGTAAACTTTTGAAAAAACAAAATACAAATTTTAATTTAACTAGCAAACACATTCTGTTGGGCTGTGATTTTTCTAGGTTAGGTGTATGGTTAAATTGCTTATAATTTTATAGCTTTGCACAAGTCGTGTAGAAAATCTACCAACTTGTATGCGTGTATGAGTGTATACTCCAGGACATAGTTGATCAAAAATTATCTCCAAGGGAGATACATGGGTAGTAAAATAAATTTAAAAAATTATTCCTTTTCATTTCCTGAGAAGGAGGCGAGCTAGATGATTTGTAAGTTTTCTTTAAAAATATAGTTAATTCATATCTAAATTGCCAAAATAAATTTTTTTCCCATTTATACCAAACTTTACCATGGTGAAGGATTATATTAAATGCTGCCAGCCTGATTTTATTAACATATTTATCCCATTGCATTATGTGTGGTAAACTTGACAAATATGTGAAAGCATAGTTGTGACTAAATTAAAATAATAGAAGATTTTTGCCCCTGGTTATTCCATTTCATTTTATTGTATTAACTCAGCCAAATCCACATACCATATACAGGAATAGGATATGATGGTAAATGCAGGGGATGGAAAGCCAGAAACAAAGCCAGGCAAGTGCTTTTGAGGGCTGCTGTTTTTCTAATCTGTTTTTCTCTTGGGAGAGGAGGTGGTAAGAGCCTACCAGGCAGGAATGTTTCTTTCATCCAGAGGCATGGATCAGCAGGCAAGAGCATTCTGTAGGTTGAAAATTTTATAGATTGCCTGAAGTGCATTCTATTTAATTCAGAAAGAATTAAAACAATATTTGGTGTGGTCTACAACCATCCCTAACTTGAAAATGTTCCCTAGTGCTTTCTTGAAATGCAGCCAATGATCAGAAAATTCCCCTGTCCCTGGAAGAGAGATTTATTAGCATTGGCATTGGGGAAGTTCATGGCTGGCTCTAGTACTGCATGAAATAGAATCACAAAGGCAGAGTTTATTACTATTTCAGATCCCAACTTCAGAGGAATCTGAGCACAAACCAGTAGGTTTGATTTACATTATTCCCCGCCCCCTCCGGTTGTTGTTAAAGTAGATTTAATGTGCTTACTAAAACACTGTTGTAGATGTAAATGCACTTTAAGTTTGGTCGAAGTTTTGCTTGTCACTGCTAGTGGTTAGAGAGAGGAAAACCGGTTCTTATAAACCTCGAAATGAATAACTCAGAGTTTTACCACAAATGAATGAAAATTTCAGTTTGGGAATAATACGGTTCTTTTTATTTTTGAGTGCTGTTTTCTGGCAATGGAAAAGATGACTTTTCAGAATTTCCTTTGTTTCAGTTGCTATAGCAACCCGCCAGGGTCCTAGACATGAATGGCTTCCTGTACATCACACAAGCTAACGCAGCTGACATTTTGGTACAATGAGGTTTTTAACACATCAAGGAATTCCTCTGCATGGTGTTGAGTAACATGGGCCCTCTCAAAGATGGACTGAACAAGGCCTCTATGTTTCCCTAAATTTACTGCTGTCTCATAACTTGAAAAAATCATACATTCTGGGTATGACTACTCTGACGTTTCCAGGGAACTAGCACAATCACCAAACAGTAATTCACATTTCCTTTTCTGCAAATTAATGGCTCATCAAAGAAGAATCTAAATCAAACTGGAGAGGTAACAATTGTGGAAGAAATGCCACAGGCTTTGAGGCTGAAGAATGATTTAATCGTTAAGAGGTTTTTAAGAACTATGCATTGCTTACAGTAATTAAGTTCACTTATCAATAGTGAACTTTGTCCTTTTCAAAGGTGGCTCTAATTCATTGGTTGTAAATCAAGTGTGTTTCCACATGAACATTATCCAGAAGCAGGTCTTCTGTATTCTGCTGTGGAAAGTTGGATGACTTTTGAGTTGAGCTCTAATGGAAAAGACAAATTGATTTAGAAGAGGGTTTACATTACATTTTCAATTTAACTTCTATTTTTGAAAGTGGTATGTGAAACTCAATGAAAGCTGGCTGGAACAATCTATAAGATGAAATATAGTTTCATTTCATTATGATTAATTTTTCAGTTATCATCATTGGCTAATTTGTATTATAATTATATTTGAATTGGATGATGATTTGCTTTTCAGAAAGCAAATGGAAAAGGGCTGAGGATATGTAGGAAAGTTACTTAAATGAGGCATTAGTTCTTTGGCCTTGTATATGGAAAAAAGTAGAAATCAACCCCTGTAGATGTTCAGATCATGAGAAATGCACCTGTCTGAATTACTTCCCACAGAAGCAGCACAGAGATGTATGCAAGCAGGCATGAGAAAAGTGCCCTTTGAACTTATGTTAATACACTTTATAATCAAGGTGGAAATGCTGAGTATCAACATTTCAAAAATGATGAGTTTTGTAGTATATTTAAATTTATGATAGAAAAGCATTGTTATTCCTTATTCCTATACTATGCTGGGGAGAATAGGGTAGAGGAGAAAACTATTGAGAAAAAATCAAAGGAATAAAGATGAAGGCATACCCTCAGTGTAGAAGATGACTTCTTTGATACGATTGCCAGAAATTCTATTACTAGAGGTAAAAGTAATATACAAAGCACAGGCATGTGGTACAGAACTATGAGCTTAAATATTATTGAAAACAGTATCACTTCCGTAAAAAGCCTGAATAGACAAAAACACGTTTGTAGGTCTTGGGCAGAGGGAAAGGAGGAACTCAAAGAGGAAGGGAGCCTTTGCTAGAGCAGAATTGGACCCAGGTTTGGGGAAAAGTAGTGACAAAGTGGTAAACAGTCTAGCAGAGCTGGTTTCTGTTGACTGCCACCATTGCTCTGCCTTCCCCTTTGAGGGACAGTAATCTTCCCTGGAGAGAGGCTGCAGACTGGTTTCATGATGTTTTTCCTTTCTTATTCCTCTCCCTTCCCAGGTACTCTAAAAAGAAACTGTCTCCAAAACCCACTCTAATGAAACCAAGACAAATAATCTCTTTCTGCAGTCATTGATGTCTGACGTTTCTTAGACTGGGGACAAGCCTACAATTTAATATTTTAAACCAAACCAAATGCTTTGCTGGTAACACTCGGATTGAACCTCATTTACAGGAAAATGTGATCAACTCTTGAATGAGGAGCATACAGGGTAGGGCAAAAGTGGGTTTACAGGTGTTTGTGTGGAAAATAATCCAATAAATAATAATCCAAGAATAAACTTGTTTCACATACTCAACTGTAAACCTACTTTTGCCCCACCCTGTGTATTGAGAGCCATCTCCTTTTGAGACAGAATAAGGGGAAGAGAGAGTGGCGAGCATCCCATGTGTGTTTGGGATGGAGAGGATGTGATGAGAAGCTTCAATCTACTTAATTTTCGGAGGGTCAGCGTTTAGCCTGTTCCACTACCTAAAGGTGATTTGTTGTGCATGGTCATGGACCCGCATGATATAGGAACCATCAAGCAGTCTGGCACAGCATCCCTGCACAGCTTCTGCACAGCATCACTGTGTCCAACAGTTTTGAGCCATTTTTGCTTTCACCAGGCATCTTTATTTGGAAGGAGCCTCATTTCAGAGTTGAAAGCAAGTATCAGGGTTCCTTCCCACACTGATCAAGCACACCTTCCAAATAAATGTCTCTCTAGACCTCAAAAGAGGGGTAGCAGAAAGAGGAGAAAAGAATGAAAGAAGAAAAGAATAAAGAGTTGTAGAGGAGCTAGAATCACAGAGGAGATTTAGGAAACATCAGTGCTTAGGCATCTCTCCAGATATTCCAATTAGTTGATTTGGGCCTGGCCTAGTCTTTGGCTCTCTAGGCGATTCTATGTATCTGATTAGGTCCAGTCCAGTTATTTTGCTCCTGAGGACCCCAGGGTCCCAGGAGGTGACCCAGCCTGCTGGTGGTCTGGTCAGCTGATTTCATATCTAGTTTTAAGACCAGCGTTGCCACTCGGCAGCCTGCCAATGAAATCATAGGGTACAAAGTGATTGCTTCATTTTTTTTGAAATCTAATATTTGGCCAAGCCAAGATTCCATTTTTAAAAACTTCAAGGGTTATAGGCCAGATGAAGTTTACTGTCATGAGTATATCATATTCTCAAAATTCTTGGGTGTCATGCAGCAGCTGGAATACCCAACCCTTCTACTTCCTTTTTTAGAAAAAGTTTATCAATGTGTTTGACAATAGTATAAACTTAATATTTAGCAGTATTCTGATCAAGCTGTCTGACATATAAGAAGCCCATTGAAATGGCTTATCTTTTCAATCTTGGCTACTGGATTGTGTTGTCTTTCTTCTTCCCATATTTCTTCGTCATTAACATGGAATGCTGCAATGCCGGTGCCTGCAAATAATGCCTTTATGTGACACTTGCAGAAACTATAATTTTTTGAGGATTTTTTTCTGTAATTGAGAAAAAGCATTCACTTGAATTAGTGTTGATAGCCATTATTTAGAACTCAGGAATATCTTTTAGTTAATATTTTATTTATATCTTAAAAGGTGTTTTTACAGATTATTTTCAAGACATTGATAAACCTTGCAAATGTTTTTATTGCCATTTTACAGGTCTTGAGAGTGTTAAAATAGTTGATTAAAATCCATGGGAATACATGGCTAGTGATCTAAGTACCTTTTGTTTGTAGCCTACAAATGTCTTTGTGAATGTATTTTTGCTTCAGACACAATTCTCTTCTTATTTTCTCACAGTGACATCATTAGCTTGTGTTTGTGAAATTGATGTCTGTTGTCATGGAAAGAAACAATGTCACAAATTCAATGCTGTAGAAAGTAGGGAGAAAAATGGCCTTGGGAAGACTAGAAGCTAAAATTGTTGTTTATAAATTACTTCAAATTAATTTGGAAGATAATTCCCACATTCTAGCTAACTTTATTTGTCTTATATATTTTTTGGAATGTCATTAATGCAGTTTTTAGCTCATTTAAATTCAAAGTCAGATTTAAGTACAATTATTTTATAACAGTTGTTCCTAACTGCAACTTAGGAAATTTAGGAGGACAGATGCATATGATAAATGGTTATCTATCAAACAAACATGCGCCGCACATGGAAAACCATGGGGGGATATCAATGATTAAAAAACAAAAACCAAAAAACAACACCTACACCAACCAAACCAAACCAAAGAAAAAGTTTGCTTACATTTCTGTTAGTAGAGAAAAATATAAAGATGTATGGCCATTTAAGTAGCAAATATAGGTAAAGAAGACAGTGAGATGAAATTAATCTCAAGTATTGAGGGAAAAAAGTCAACATGTTCTTGAAAATAAGTATTCTTGGTTACAGTGAAATATGTAACTAATTTCCCTCTAGAGTTGAAATGTCTCGTCAGCAGTTAAAGTTATTTATAATGGAGTTAGAATTTTCCATTTGCACTTGGGGTCTGGTCGGATGCCCAGCTTCTGTTTTATTTATTTTTCCCCTCTAAAGTCTACCATATATGATAGGTGTTCGTTCACCCAGATTTCCTTTTCACTTGTTGTTATCTTTACTTTTGATGTGAAATTTAATTGTGTAAGCATGAATATTTTTGTTATATTCATTTTTATCCTTTGATTCAAGTAAAATAATAGTCTTCAAAATTCTTGTAACAGCATTATATATCATTTGCTTGAATATACAATTACTGGTAAAACGTATGCTGTAGGAGCAGATAGTTTTATATTTGTGTCATACTGTGGCATAAACCTTAGTAAAGGTAGCCAATATAAAGTGACCTGTATGTTTAACTTACATTTAAATTATGGAAAGTGAGGGTTTTATTGGAAGACATCTGTGCCTCCTATTAAGTTGAGGTTTCCATATTTTTCCATTTGGGTTGTATTTTTTTAAATGAAAGAACCAAAATTTCATAACAGACATTTTCGATCAGCTAGAACAAGTGGTGTGTTTTATTTTGATGACTAATCACGCTTAGGTTTTCCAGAAGAATTGGTGGTTTTTAGTTTCTTTAGGGGTAAGCTGAATTGAAAGTTTGCACTTCTGCACGAACGAATAGAGTTTCCACCAAAAAAATGATTGTCGGAATTAAGATTTGTGACACTTGGATAGAACCTCACATTTGAAATGATTGCAAATCATACATTGAAACTGAGCTTATTTAAATTAGAGAGGAAAAGATGATGGTAAAGAAATAAAGATCTTTGTGAGCCATGTGCTATGTCATAGATGGACTGATACGTGGTAAAACTTCGGGATTCAGATGCATTCTTTTCTTTGGAAAACTTTCTGTTAGGCATATACCCCTTCATATTTGGATGTCACCCTTGTTCTAAAGGACCTTACCATCTCACTGGACAGATCGGGGCTGGAGTGCTAGGCAGGAATCAGATAAAATTCTAATATTCTATCCATCAGTCTGTTCCACTCACAGAACAGGGCAGTCAGCTCAGAAAGGAGAAATGAGCAACTTTAGACGAATTGAGTTTGAGTCCAGCAAGTTAGGATGTCTACCAGGATGAAGTAATATTGACATATCTTGTAGACATTAAATAATGATTCCCCTTTAATTTCTATTCTAGAACGTGGTTCAGCTCGGGATTTAATTACTAAAGATATCACGGACACATCAATTGGGGCTTATTGGACCTCTGCTCCGGGAATGGTTCGAGGTTACAGGGTCTCGTGGAAATCGCTTTATGATGATGTTGAGGCTGGAGAGAAAAATCTTCCTGAAGATGCAATTCATACGGTGATAGAAAACCTGCAGCCGGAGACCAAATACAAACTTTCAGTATTTGCCGTTTACAGCAGTGGAGAAGGAGAACCTTTGAATGGAGAAGCCACAACTGAATGTAGGTAACATCACAAATGTGTTTGGGTGTGTTAGCTACCCTCTCAAGCGATAAGAAGTTGAACTGCTTGCTTTTTTCTTTTCTTTATATGATCATTGAGGACTGAAAAATTAGAACCTTGAAAGAATGTGGTTTGGCCCTAGCCGGTTTGGCTCACTGGATAGCACGTCGGCCTGTGAACCAAAGGGTCCCGGGTTCGATTCCGGTCAAGGGCATGCATGTACCTTGGTTGCCGGCTCCTCCCCGGCAAGGGCTCTGGTCAGGGCATATTCAGGAAGCCAATCAATGTGTTTCTCTCACATCGATGTTTCTCTCTATCTTTCCCTCTCTCTTCCACCCTCTAAAAATCAATGGAAAAATATCCTCGGGTGAGGATTAAAACACACACACACAAAAAAACCCCAATGTGGTTTTAATTCAGGTTCATTTAGTATCTAAAATTTATACCCTCCCACCCTAGCCTGTTTGGCTCTGTGGATAGAGCATCAGCCTGCAGACTGAAGGGTCCCAGGTTTGATTCCAGTCAAGGGCACAGACCCGGGTTGACAGCTTGATCCCCAGTTGGGGGCATGCAGGAGGCAGCCAATCAGTGATTCTCTCTCATCATTGATGTTTCTATCTCTCTCTCCCTCTTCCTTCCTCTCTGAAATCAATAAAAATATATTAAAAAAATAAAATTTATACCCCCCCACACACACACACCTATGTGGAATGATCAACTAGATAAGAAACTCAACTAGTAAAAAGATCAGGAGCAATGGAAACAAAGAGAATTTGGGCATGTTTATAGCTATATGACCTTGGGCAAGTTACTTAATCTTTGAGCCTCAATTTTCTAATCTGTAGAATGCAGTCTTTTAAGATTTGTCCTGAGGGTTAAATGAAACAACAATGTTCAAAGCACCAAGCAGAGTGCTTAGCCACTTAGAGATGACTGGTAAATAATAGTGCCTACTGAGACTATGATTAATCTCAGATTCTTTAACTCTGGTTGGTGAGGTTAAATCAAAAGTCCACTCAGTTTTCTGGTGGCTCCCATTTGCCTTAATCCCATTAATATTCTTGTGAATAATTCTGAATGACATACCATCATTTAGTATCAGCTGGCTGGTAAAATATGTGTCCATATTTTTTAATTCTCTTTCCTAAAAAGTTATTTGTTAATCATGGGCATGTCTCAAAATTTATAGGGGAAAACTTTATTTCTTTTGTTTTAGGAAAATTTTAGGGAAAGAGGAAAGAATGGGGAATTCTTACATTTCCTTTTATTAGAAAGAAGTGGAGGGATTGGGTGATTTTTTGGGCAAAAAGCAATTTCAGTTAAGTCCTATATCTTGATCTTAAGTTATTCTTAAATTAAAATCTTTTGGTCTGAGAGAATTTGTCTTTTCTTTTTAATCACTGGAAAACTCAGTTGGCTATGTCTAAGCTTAACTTTGTGTCAAAATTAACAATAAAAAAAACAACCCATCAAGCTCCTTTTAGGAAATTTAAGTAGTTGGAAAGGCATATTTCTCAGATATGAAAAATGTGATTGGTTTATATAGTAATGAATGAAATCTTGTTTTTGAATATGTTGGCTGGTGTTGTTTAAGAATCTGGCAGAAATTCATCTCTATTTCTGACAGAAATTCATTTGTTGTAAAGAGAAGCCATGTTGTAAACTTATGCCAAATATGACACATAAAGCTAAATTTATTTGTGGGAGTAAAAATACAATTCATGTGGCTGAGAAATTATTCAAGTATTTGTATTTAGAGGAAGAAAAGTGTGTTTTTTTATTTTTTTAAAAATACTTCTTCTCCCCAAAGACTGAGTTTTCAATTATTTGTTTATGATTGAAAATCTCCACAAGGAACATGTGTTAGCCAAAGGCAAATATGGTAAGAGAAATCCTAAATAATTTTTCATTTCTAAGAAGCTGGGCCTCTAAGAAATTTTCAGTTTTTCTTGGCTAATTGATTTAAAGGTGCGGGAAGATAAAGTCCTCTTTTGAACTAGCAGTAGACTAAACAGGAATGAAACATACACTTTATAGAGTATATGCAAACTGCTTAAACATCTAAGCAAATTTGAGAGAACCCGGGCACTGTTGTTTGTTCTACTACCATTTTGTTGTTTTACTTTGCCCACTTTGTGGAAAGCAAAGAAGGTTAGAAAGTACTTTGAGCAATCAGAGTCAGATGTGGTATTTAGGTGGTGGGTGAATCCTAAAATGTGGCTAACTGGGTAGAGTCACTAGGTCATGCTCATCGAGTTCCTTATAAACTTCCAAGGGGACATTTTGGAAATATTTTCAGGATTGATTTCAACTCAGAGACATGGGATGCAGGCTGTTGATAGAATGAAAACTGTGCATTGTGGCTAAAAAGCCAGCAGATGAGAAACTTTCTATTGGCCCTCCAATGCTGGTTTAGCAGAGAGCAGTAGGTGTTGGAAAGCTTCTGAGAGTTATTGATACAGGAATAGAACTAACAATGTGAGTATTATAGCATTATATAACACTAGAGGCCTGGTGCACAAAATTCGTGCATGGGGGCAGGAGGGTCCTTCAGCCTGGCCTGCACCCTCTCCAATCTGGGACCCACAGGGATCGGGCCTAAACCGGCAGTTGGACATCCCTCTCGAAATCCAGGACCTCTGGCTCCTAACCGCTCACCTGCCTGCCTGCCTGATCGCCCTTAACCAGCCTGCCTGCCTGTCTGCCTGATGCCCCTAATTGCTCCCTTGCCTGCCTGATAGCCCCTAACTGCCCTCCCCTGCCGGCCTGATCACCCCTAACCGCCTCTGCCTCGGCCTCCGCCACCGTGGCTTTTTCCGGAAGGACGTCCAGATGGATGTCCAGTATTAGCATATTACCCTTTTATTAGTATAGATGTGGCACACCTATCAATGAAGTAAAAATTGATTTTTATTTATGGGAAGCCAACAAAGCTTTTTAACCCTTTGCAGTCCAATTTTATTTTGGGAATTCAAACAGTCTAGTTCAAATTAATTGACGGGATTGAATGTTGAACTTTTTAATGTTCTTTCTTTCTTTTTTTTTTTTTAAATATATTTTATTGATTTTTTACAGAGAGGAAGGGAGAGAGATAGAGAGTTAGAAACATCGATCAGCTGCCTCCTACACATCTCCTACTGGGGATGTGCCCGCAACCCAGGTATATGCCCTTGACCGGAATCGAACCTGGGACCTTTCAGTCCGCAGGCCTACACTCTATCCACTGAGCCAAACCGGTTTCGGCAAATGTTCTTATTTTAAAGTTTAAACCAAAAATTCACTGGTTATATTATTAAGTATGTTCAATCAAAGAGTTTATTCTTTAAAACATTTCATAGTGTGGTATCTTTTGAAACTGGTCTGTCGAGTCATCCTCGACGTTGGACCGAAAAGGGTTAAAATTTCTCCCTAAAATCCAAGTTTTCTATTACAACTAGGATGAGGAATGTTGTACATTGTTTAACTTCAATTCCTTTAGTGTCTCTTCTTCCTCTTAAAAGGATTCTCATCAGATTAGGGCCCTACTGTCATGACCCCATTTAACCCTAATTACCTCCTCAAAGGTTCCATTGCCAAATACCACCACATTGGAGGTTATGGCTTTAACATAAAATTTTGGGGAGACACAATTATTCAGCCCATATGTGTCATAATTTTTTCTTCTTTGCATGCCTTGTAAGTTTTATTTCATGCTAGACATTGTGAATTTGTTGGATTCCAGATACTTTTATATTCTTATAAACATCTTTAATTTTTATTCTGGGATGTAGTTAAGTTACTTGGAAGTGGTTTGATATTTTAGAGACTTATTTTATTCTCTGTTAGAGATAGATAAGAGAAACCTTTATTTTATGGCTAATTTTGCCCCATTATTTTTTTTTTAAAGAAAAATTCTTTGCATTATTTCTTTAAGCTTTAGTTTCTTCCTATAGAAAATGCTTATGGCTTTTGAATTGCTAAAAGATTATTGAACTGAATGAAATGATTCTGCTTATAAACTCTGATTATGTATAAGAAAAAGGATATGTTGGCTATTTATGGGCATTGATAGAATTATTAATAATTGTGAAATATTAATAAAGATAATTTAATGATAAATTACTATATAGTAATCAGGCACTTTTTACATACAGTGTGCTTCCTAAAACACTCAGTCTTATCTTTAGAGCTCTTGAGATGTTTTGTATGTGTTGTTACCTTTTCCTTTGTGTTCATAGTCTTACATGCTCATGGCAATCACAAAGAACAGTGTGAACTGTAGTCATTCTGGCTAGTCATTTGCGGACTGTACCTTTTTCTTAAAAGACCCAAATGAGACTTCTGACTCCGCATTTATGATTTTTACTATTCCCCACAGCATGTTTGCTACAGTAATTTTTTACAGATGGAAATATAATAAAAAGTTTAAGAGCCCATCTCTGGAAATGCATCTTTAGAAAGCAAATAGGAAATTCCTGCTATATGAACCTCCATTTTTTATTTATTAGCCAGTTGAAGAAAAAAACCCCATCTTACTGTGATCTCACTGAGATTAGGCTCACAGGCTATTGTGAATTTATGAGAGAACATGATGCTCAGCAAGAGAACAGTGTACATATTGAAGAAACCATAGATAGTTTATTTTCACATAAATGGGAGGTGGAGATATATATTTTCTTTCAACATGGTACACATTGTAATCTTTTTTAAATTTTTTTTATTTTTATCTCACAGTATCCCAAGATTCGAGAACCTTGAAAGTGGATGAAGAAACAGAAAACACAATGAGAGTTACCTGGAAACCAGCACCAGGGAAAGTTGTCAACTACCGGGTTGTATACCGCCCCCGCGGGGGAGGAAGACAGATGGTTGCCAAAGTGTCACCCACAGTCACCTCGACAGTGCTAAAGCGGCTTAAACCCCAGACCACGTATAACATCACGGTCCTCCCAATTTACAAGACAGGAGAAGGAAAGCTTAGGCAAGGATTGGGAACAACAGGTACAAAGCAATCACTTTTTTGGAAAGTGTGTCATATTTTAAGGAAGACTTTAGGCATCTACTTTATTTGTGTCTAAATTAATTCTGTAATGAATTAAATTAGAATAATTTGATAGGATGCCTGATGGCCTATTATTTTTACCAATCGAGTTCCCAGTAAAGTGATTTTACATATTAATGCTCCAATGCTAATGTAATATTCTGAATTGTCAGAGTTATTTACTTGTCAGAGTTACTTCCACTTGAGGAGCACCCTGTGAATCAGCATTTTACTGAGTATTATATATCGTGATGTCAGCCTTAATGTTCCTATAAGTATACATTTTTGAAGTGTTATGTTTGTGACGATTCTCATGTATGTCACTTAGACATTTCCAATTCGATTTATTATTGTAGGGACTAATTAAAACCCCCAAAGCCTAGTCTTATGAATGATATTTTAAAATCTTATCTTTACAGCTTCTCGATTTAAGTCACCCAGAAACCTCAAAACATCTGACTCAACCATGTCCAGCTTCCGAGTGACTTGGGAGCACGCCCCCGGGGAAGTGAAGGGTTACAAAGTCACGTTCCACCCGACAGGGGAGGAGAGGACACTGGGAGAGTTAGTGGTGGGACCTTATGACAACACAGTTGTTTTGGAGGAACTTAGGTAGGAATGAACTGTATTTGGTTTGTGTGAAAAGATCGAATAACATATGTAAATTAGCAGGCCGCGCACAGCAGAGTTTGCCAGCAACTGAAGTTGCTTTCTTATTCTTGGTGCTGGTGAAGTTGAGGTTGGATTCAGAGGCTAGCAACAGAATTTAGGCCTGAGCAGGGTTTTTTTTTGGTTATGTTTTAATGATTTTTGCACTAAGTGATTAGGGATGGCATTTTTTCAATAACCCCCTGTTTTAAAAAAAATTAGCATTCATCTTACACAATTTTACTAAAAGCAGCCCTTCCCTAGGAAGCCCTGTGGCAATGTGGGGGTTCCTGCGCCTTCTGGAAAGGCCCAGGTGACTCACACGGAGCTTCTGAGTGTGAATCCTCTTCTGGGGTGGGCCATGGAGAGAGAAGGCAGGACTTGCCCGTGGTGCCAGCTGGCAAGATCGGGGAAGGGTGAGCCGATGAAAAGTCTCGCTCCAGGCTGTGCAGTGGAAAACAAGGAAGTTTGAGTTTGAACAGCACCCTACATTCATTAAAGTAGGAAGAATGAACCACTGTGCAGTGCCTTTTTGAAAGTTTGTTTGTATCAGCCTTTCAAGACATTGAAGTCTATATAAAAGTTTGCTATTTACTTGATCAAGAGTAGGGAGGATGAAATTTACTGAGCCTACTATGTGCCAGGCATTGCGCTGGGTGCTTTATGTTACCTTGCAAGGTACAACATTTAAGTTATTTTCTTAAAGCTCATTGCTTAGAAGCAGTAGGATGTAGATCCTTCCTTGACAGGCTCAGTGGCATGTGGAGATTCTACACCTGGTAGAAAGGCCAGACGGAAGCTGGTGCTGTGAAGCCCTACTAGCCTCTAAGCTAGCTGCCCTTGATACCTCACACTGTGAGCTTAAACCAGAATGTGATGGAAATTATTTTTCTTCTCTTGAAAGGTTATGCATTATAACTTACTTTGAGTAGTGAAAGTTTGTAAATAAAGATTGATATCTCTAACAAAGCAAAAAATGCTACCACTTGGGACAATTATACATACAGACTATATGTTTTCACATTTCAGGGCAGGTACCACCTACAAGGTGAATGTTTTTGGAATGTTCGATGGAGGAGAAAGTTCACCACTTGTTGGACAAGAAATGACAACGCTTTCTGACACAACTGTAATTCCATATTTATCCTCTGGTAAGAAATTGAGTGACATTTCCCTAAGAAACCTCAATATTGTCAAACTATTTCAAATAGTCATCATTAGGTTAATCATACAATGAAAAGTGGCTATAAAAATGTTACACTAAAATTTATCTAAATGATTTTCATACTTAAAAATTTCCTAAAAAATCCAGTTAAGCATACTTTTTACATGATAGTGTTAAGGCTTTTCTTGTCAGCATTGCATTCATTACCTAGGACTATTTTATTTAAAGATGAGTTTTACGATAGTTAGATAATGTACTTTTTCTCTCTTTTTAACGACTAAAAGGCAATTTGATTTTGTTAAAGTAATGGCAGAAATGATTCATTTGGGCTGAGCCAGCAAAGCTGGTTTACATAAATAGGTGGGAACCACCACTTGGGAAGCAAAATGGTAACATAAACCCTTTAAGACATTTTTGCGCTTGCCACGATTACAGCTTTCGGGTACATGAGCTAGTTTTGAACATTCTTAGAGGTGCAAGTGGTGGGTAGAATTTACTTCTAAATATTTTCCATCATTTGCTAAAAAAAGGAGTAGATCTGGGCCATCCAGGAGCAGGCTTGCAAAGGCTTAGGTGCCTGGAATGGCGTTTGGGAATCCGCAATCCTGACTTAGTGTATAAGACATGATGACAACTTTGCAGTGTGATGAGCATTGTGTAATTTCCCCCCATGACTTCTTTTTGTAATGGAAAGATCAGAGGCTAACATGGCAAGAGGTGGGAAAGTTCCTAGCTGGTAATGTAAGCTCCTGGAAAAGAGAGCATTTGAAAATATGGATGTGGACAACTTAAAACGTCAGATCTTGCTGTTTTGCTGGAATGTTCTATTGTTTCTCCTATGATGATATTAACTGACTTGTATTTTTATTTTGTAGCTTGTGCACTGAGGATGTTGGGATTGTTCTCTCTTTCCAAAGCACCCTAGCTTTGTATCAATGTTTGTGCTTATTGTCTCTACAGCTCTCAATTTGTATATTTGTTTGCCTACTTTTTCTAAATTGTTTCTCTTCTCTCTTGATTTTTTAAATGTGCAGACTTTACTATCTGTATCTACCTGGTTGTCATATATAGCAGAGAATTGAGCAGTTAATAACTATATAATGTAATAGCTACCAGGTTTTAAAACAATGATCTTTACTTTAAAAAGTTCTAATTTTGAGTAATGTTCCTATTCCTTCATAATATATGCAGTAGTTATGTGGGAGCTTAATTAGTTTAATAGATTTTTTGGCTCATTAAAACCTTTTCTAGCTAACACATTTTATCAGTTCATCTCATACTTGTCTGCTAATGTACACTGAATATTATAGAAAAATGCAAATCTGATCTTCAGATCACATTACATTTGTATTAAAATTATTAACACCTTAGAGTTAGATGACTGTACATTCACATTTATTTCAGCTCTTGAGTTTGGGAGCTCATTCAAATTTATAATGATAGTTTAATTTGTCTCCAGGGTCTACAACTGTGGCCAGGAAATATAGTCACAGATGAGGGAAAAATTTGCCACTGAAATAAGCATAGGAGGAATTGATGACTCTCACGACTGTTTTTGAGGTTAATAAATCACATGGACGTATTTTCAGAGTCTCAAATTCCAAAGCTACAAAACTGAAACAGTTAGGCAGCACTGAGCGTCTGGGGGGTGGCAGAGGCGTGGCTGGGAAGTAGCCCGCTGAGAATGTGCTCCTTACTCTGTCCTGTCTCACCGTTGCCGTGTCAGGGATGGAGTGTCTCACCAGAGCTGAAGCAGACCTTATGTTGCTGGTGGACGGATCGTGGAGCATCGGCCGGGCAAATTTTAGAACCGTGAGGAGTTTCATTTCTCGCATTGTGGAGGTCTTTGAGATTGGCCCCAAAAGAGTACAGATTGGTAGGTCTGACGACGTTGAAGCCATTTAGACATTTTCCTTATGCTCTTTTATGTATGCTAATGCCAATGGTGTTATTGTAGGCCTCGCTCAGTACAGTGGGGACCCCAGGACAGAATGGCAGTTAAACACTCACAAAGACAAGAAGAGTTTGTTGCAAGCGGTGGCAAACTTACCGTACAAAGGAGGCAACACGCTCACAGGTGGGTCAGGCTGGTTCTGTTGAGTTTTAGCTCTTGTTTTTGGTCAACGCTGTGGCTAAATAATGACGTGATTGATTTTCTTTTAAAAATCCCACTAGGCATGGCTTTGAATTTCATTCACCAACAGAGCTTCAGAACCCAAGCTGGAATGAGGCCTAGAGCTAGAAAAATTGGTATTCTTATCACCGATGGGAAGTCCCAAGATGATGTTGAGGCACCTGCCAAGAAACTCAGGGATGAAGGCGTAGAGCTGTTTGCTGTTGGTAAGCACTGGAAAGGCTAGTAATGCTCTCGGCGTTACAAAAGCTGAGGATATTTTTGCAGTTAAAAATATTTTCTGAAGTGTGAAAAAAACAAACACATTTTCCCTATCACGTAATTTACCAAAATGATGTGCCAGTGAGTTGATTCGTTTCTCCTTGTAATGAGAGAACATTACATGTCTTCTTGGAAGAAAGTAATGGCTCAAGAGGACAAATGTACTCTTAATAGGATTTCAGAAAAGTCCTGTTTGGTTTTCCATGGCACCATGTTTATTTTTGATATCCATTACTTTACTTTTCAGAAAAAATATTTGAAGAGACACTTTATGGTGAAAAATTAATGCTGGAAGCATTGAGAAGTAGTTAATTCATAGTAGCCTTCAGTTTATATTATTTTTTATTTGTTTCTCTTTTATAACTATAGGGAGGTAATCCTTTTATTGTTGAGGAAAATGATACATATGTTCTAGTTAACCTTGACTGTGTAAGGGTAGCCTGTAAAATTTTTATTTCACTCCATGAATTTTTTCTTTTAATTAGTATCTATCCATTTCATTTTGAGGTATCAAAAATGCGGATGAGCTTGAGTTGAGGATGATCGGATCGGATCCCGATGAGATCCATGTATACAATGTGGCAGATTTTGAGTCGCTCTCCAAGATCGTGGACGACCTCACCAACAACTTGTGCAACAGTGTCAAGGGCCCAGGTAAGGGTAGCCCAGGGTTTCCATCCTCAGCACTGTAATATTTTGGGCCAGATAATTCCTATTTTGGATGGGGGGAGGGGACTTTTTTGTGCATTGTGAGATGTTTAGTAGCATTCCTGTGCCCTGCTCACTGGAAGCCAGTAGCATCCCCTGATTTGTGACAACTAAAAATATCGTTAAATGTCTGCTGAGGAGAACATTACCCCTGAGAATCACTGGTTTAGTCCCTGATTTGAGTCAGATGTCATCAAACTAGAAATGACTTCTAGCTTATTTGAGGATACTTTTAGTTATATGTGACTGCGCACACACACGGAAGTGATTGGGGAAGAGAGATGCTTTCTTTTCTAAAGCATCTTTGCTCTATAATTATTAAGTTTCTATTAAATGGTTATTCCCAGACTTTTGTTTTCTAAAATTTGGTAACATTTTTTTTCTATTAAGAATGAAAGAGGGATCTTATATATGATTTGCTTTGCCTCAACTATAGATGATCAGATATGATACTTTGTCACTTGTAACCCTTAAATATACAGAGACATTGCAATTTTAGAGTTTACACTTTTAGAAATGATAGAATCTTTCTTTACCTGTGAAGAAACTGAGACTTAGAGAAGTTAAATTACTCAGGGTCAAATGGTTAGAGATGTTTATAGAGGTCTTTGAAGAAAAGATAAGGAATTAAGATTTAGAAATAAAATTATGGAACTGAATTTGTACTGACAAAGGATAGAGTAAAATGATTATTCTTTATAGATCACAGGACAAAACACAGTGAGCATCAAAATGGAAGGTTTTTGGAAAATTAATGACATGATATGATAAAAGTTTCTTTTAAGTACTTGTAATGCAATGCAGATTATGGTAAAGATGGACTTTTATTAATTTGTTCTGGTTTTGGAAAAGTTGGAATGAATTTTACAAACAATGTGGTAAAATTTTTCACATGCCTTGGGAACTAGGGATACATTTATTTGACTGTTCCATCTTGAGTTTCTCGCTCCAAACTTTTGCAGATTTTCTTTTTGGATTTTGTACAACAGACTGACCTTTTCCCTGGAGAAATGGACCAGCCAGGAAGCCAGAATTTGTAGGCTTCTGGCTCTGGATTAGCTGAGAGAGTTGTAGTTTTATTTAGTTGGAGAGAACTTTGAATAGGGATGAAAACATCTTTTATCTATTTTCCTTTATTTTATTTTTTTGTCAACTATGTAATAGTTGCATTCATTCTAGTTTCCCAGACAGTAAAATTGCTTGATAATTTTGTAGGCTTGATTATGACCCAAGTACAATAAAGGTTAGGATACTAAGAATGGAAATGCTTTCTCCAGCTTTGGCTTACAAAGAAAGTAGAAAGAATTTATATGAGAATGATTTGCCATGCTCATGGAGTCACTGAATTAATTCTCTTTAAATTTTTATTTGTATATCTTTCTAGTGGTCCTATGGAGCTTAATATTTCTATATTCATTGATGTTTATTTCAGATCTTGTTCTGTGTTAGTCATTTCACCTATATCTACTCACAGAGAGCATAATCACAGACAGTATGATTTTTACCAAATTAAACAAAAATTGGTTATTATTTCTCTCTCTTTTGAGTATGGAAGTGGTTAATTACTCTTACCACTGAACTAGGTCCTGTAGGGGAACTAAACATGAATAAGAAATCAATTCTGTTCTCACAGAGTGCAACCTATAGTTAAAGAGATAAGACATGAATATAAATAATCAAAATGATAATGAGGGCAGTGAACTTGGGTGGTGCCAATAGTGATAATGACAATGCAATTGTCAGGCCCCATATCCTTTTTTATTGATTATAAATTCAGATTTGTATTGATTATAAATTATTAAGTTTACTAGATTATAAATTGACTACAAGGCTAGAGAGAAGAGAAAGTATCCAAAGGATGAGTCAGAGGTTTTGAGGGTAGGTGACTGGGAAACTGGTGATGCCACAAGGAAGAATGGGATCAAGTTTCAATGAGAGAAAATGAGCGCAAGAACCCTCTGGTCAACCATTCAGAGGTGTCTTATGGGTAATGGGCCTCTATAATGATTTACTGTAGCCACTTAATATGTGAAAGGATGAGTGTACAAGCTTAATTTGGAAACTAATAATGTTTCAATCTAATTTCAAATATTATCACTTTGATGCAATAATAATGAAAAAAATATATGTACTTTATTTCCACTTGTAGGTGACTTGGAAGCGCCTTCTAACCTAGTTATTTCAGAGCGAACTCATCGTTCTTTTAAAGTGAGCTGGACACCTCCTTCTGACAGTGTGGATAGATATAAGGTGGAATACTACCCAGTTTCTGGAGGGAAACGTCAAGAAGTGAGTAGTCAACACCTACAGTCCACTTCTTCCTGATGTTCAGAATGGGTCCTCTTTATTAGGGCTCTGAGAAAAATGTTGGATGAGGAGCAAGAAGGATGTAGAGCAATGCAGAACTGAGTCAACAATGGTGCTTTCTATTTTTTGCTAGAAAACACTTCCATTTAAGTTTAATTAAAGGGAAAGAGCTTTGCTTAAATTCTTAAGGTGTCTAAGAATTGAAGGATATCAATATGATTTTTAATTAAAATTTAATTAGAGGATGCTTGATTGGTTCATGAATTTATACTAGAATCATAGAGTTGGAAGGGAACATTAAAGATGATCTAATTTCACCCACTCATTTTACAAATAAGGAAACAACAGCTGGGAGAATAAATTATATGAATTGTCCAAGATTGTAATCTGGTAATTTGCAAGAACAAAAGACAATGTTCTTACTGAAATATAATTTCTAAGCTCATTGCAATTAACTACTTTATAGTAGAAAAGAAGGAAGTGATTATAATATGTTGTTATTGTTTAAAATTTCCTCTCTAGTTTTATGTGAGCCGACTGGAAAGTAGCACAGTGCTGAAAGATCTGAAGCCTGAAACTGAGTATGTTGTGAACGTGTACTCGGTAGTAGAAGACGAATATAGTGAGCCTCTGAAGGGCACAGAAAAAACCTGTAAGTCAGATTAAAAATAAAAATTTGTTCTTTTGTTTTTGAAGATAAAGAAATGACAGCCCATGTGGAATTTTCTCAGTCTTCTGAATCATTCCTTTATTCAATATCCATTCAACAAATATTTATTGAGTGCATTCTTGGTGTAGGTGTTCAATAAATATACTCAGTGGTTTTCCGCTCTTATTGGATGCTCCTGCCATCATGGGCTCCACTGGTGGAATGGGTAGTCATAGCTGTGATAACTTAGAGTGCAACGTACCTTTCATAGAGTTATTCACTTAAGGAAGGCTACCATGTGGGGAGTGGGACTAAGATTAGGAAGAGGAGCTGTACAGAGATGATCTATTTTCCTTCTGTTGGCCAGATCTTCCTGCTGGCAATGAGCTCTTCCCATTGTTTTTCTGTCCTTTGCCCTCTGGCCTTTCTTTACTAGAGAAGTTTTAATGGGTTTAACTTTGAGTAGAACTTTGAGGAGAGATGTTTCTCACTCCTATTCCTGGTAGGGTGTATGAAGCCATATGAAAATATTCTTTCTTTCTTCCATTTTCTTGTCTGGGCTCCAGAGGAAAGGGAGGCCACTTGTAAGAGAAGGGTATCACTGTCCAAGGCAGAAACTGACTCTACCTATTATTGTTCCATTCCTTACATCTTTCTTTCTTTGATTTCCCTTCATATTAGACCATAAGAATAGGAAATAATGTATTTCATAGTAGGCAGGATTAATTTGATAATTCTTTAAATCTTTAAACTCAATCTTTTTTTAAGCTATATGGGTAGTATTAACTGAAGAAGAAACTGTAAACCTTTTACTCTGCCACATGAGCTTGACTTCAAAAAACCCATAAATCCCCAAAGTTCCAGCTATTAATGTATGGCACGCTCAGTTAAAACTTTTTTTTTAAAGAAAGGTGAAATAAAATACTATGTTGGTCACTTATGTATGAACTTCTGTGATTGAAGAAAGAAAATAGTCAAATTAGAGATGTTCCAGAAAAAGAGATTGAAATCTTAGGAAGTTGGTATCTATTTTGGCTTCCATGTGGACTCAATAGAATGCTATTTGAAATTTAAACTTTCTTCCTCCTACAAAATAGTTGCAACACACAGTCCTGAGTATGAGGTCACAATGAACAATGTGATTAGGGTTTTTAGATGGAGAGGAAAGGATGATATTAACTCATTGATTTCTCATAGCAACCCATTCTTTATTTACTGTATACAAATGCCAATAACTAAGTAGGAAACAATTAAAAAATGAGTAAAATGACAGGAATTAGACTGATGTCTGTTTTACATTCCAACAGTGCCTGTCCCTGTAGTCAGCCTGAATATTCATGATGTTGGCCCTACCACCATGCATGTGCAGTGGCAGCCAGTGGGAGGGGCTACCGGCTACACTTTGATGTACGAACCCCTCAACGCCACAAAACCGACAAAACCCAAAGAGGTGGGAGATACTGTTTCTTTTTCATTGGGCCTTCCTGAGACTTCCCAGCTTTAGAGTCCTTATTAACTGCAGTTACTTATGAACTAATTCATTTATACCTTTGCACACAAAACAGAAAAATAGAAAATTAGATCTGTGGGCTGTGATACATTTTAGAAAACATTGGCCTGAAAAAAAAATGCAGTTCAGAAAAATTAAATATAAAAGTTGTGTTGTCATCAATGGGCTTTAATTGGTTGTTCCCATTAAGTGGAAATGTTTGATTTGAACGTCTGATTTCCCCGGGGCATGTCCCTATGCAGAAGCGCGTTGGGCCAGCAGTGAATGATGTGCAGCTGACTGACCTCTTTCCCAACACCGAGTACATGGTCACGGTCCAGGCCGCCCTGCATGACCTCACCAGTGAACCTGTCACTGCTCGGGAAGTCACCTGTAAGACATTGCTAATTTCTCATCTTTCCTTTTGCTGTAACAATCATGTTCATTAGGCTTTTTCTTTTACCCAATGATGCTAACCACCATTTGATTATTTGTGCATAAGTTATAGGATTATTACTCATGGCAATCAAGTTTGAGAATGAAGATCAATTCTAGACTTATGGCAGCATCTTAAGTTTATTCTAGGATTTACTTTTTTTATTTCACATTTGACATGCCCAATATTGAGATGTATCTTATAATCAGTGTTGTCTTAAAATTATTCTTAGCCAGATGTTTATCAGGGCATAAAACATAAAACAATGGTACATCTTATAATTGATGTTGTAGATCCATGAAATACAGTTGGTGAGAATGGAAGGTTGGGTGAGTGTGATTTGGAGGAAGATATTCGGTTTAAGATCAAGATGTTCCAAATTTTTATTGAAGTAGAAACTATGGCACATATGAATAAGTTTCAATTACATGAATTAATCAATCACCTCAATCAAAAAATATATTGCTCATCTGTTATACTTCAATCACTGTGCTAGGAGATGCATCAATAATAATTACAAAGCAGCATAGAGCACATCGATTCGTTCCTGGTTTGCACTTGTCTTGATTATCCCTTTTTGTGTTTCCTGTTTGTTTTATTACCATTTTTTTTTTTGAAAAGTGACAATGATTGCACTTAGGACCTTTGCTTGACCTAGCTGGGAGTTTTGTTTCATGCCTGTTGAGGTGGGCATGCTGGGATAAATGACTTGGCTTAAATTTGTTGAGCCTCAGATGACATTTCTAGGGAAATAAAGTAGGTTGGAAGGAATCTTCAAAGGGGGAAAAGAGCCTGAGACAAAAGCATGATGGGGCAGAAAAGAGAAAGAGCCCCTGCTTGGTGGGGCCATATAAATTCATGGACAAAAAAAATCACCTTTTATATGTTAGATCCTGTTTGGAGCTGGTGTTTTCATTGAAACGTGTTTAGTGGCAGATGGAAAGAGTTGGGAGCCACCCAGGGATGAAGACATGTGTTCTGAGAAAGCTGGGAACGAAGACCCATAGTGGGCTGAAAGACAAATGTGGCCATGGATTGGCATATAGGGCTGGACTTTAATTCTGTGTGGGGGAGGGGAGCACAGAGAAATAAAAAAGATGGAAAGGATGGAGGTGCTGAAATGGAAGTGGAGAGAGAGATTTAGGAAGAGAGATGTATAGAGTTTCAACAAGAGACAAAGGAAATTGGCAGCTAGAAAGCGTGAGATATATCTCACATAACAGTAGAAAACCTTGTTATTAGTGATCCTCCTCCCATTCTTTTTGAGGTAAAGCTGTGTTTGACTTGGTAAAAATGTATCATTTGTATTTTCTCCTAACCATTTAGATTTCTGTGGATTTTCTTATAAGCTTATTGGATGCTTGCTTTTGACCCATCTTCATTTTTCACTCTCATAACAAGTTGTTTTTCTATTACATTCTTATGGGAGCTTGACCCTTTTGATTTTATTTTTTACCTTAATCAATTTAAATACCTGCTAAAGAAACATGAGCCATAAACTTGTGGTGAATTATGATACATTATGCAAATAAGATCTTATTTAAATAGAGTAGAAGACATTAACATATACATGAGAAGTAGAGTTGTCATAAACATTTCAATTTATTCTATTTTTTTTAAAAAAGGCTTCTTAAGAATAATTCAGCTTTACCTGGTAGAATCATAGTACTTGTATTGTCCTAACCATTTTTTAAGTTATTTTGCTGCACACCTTTAAGTTTTCTCCAAACAACTTCTTGAAAGCTTATGTAGATTCTTTAGAGTTTCCTGTTTGAGAATCACAACTGGACTTAATTTCTCATGCACCTCCAGTGCCTTTACCTAAACCTCGAGATCTGAAACTCAGAGACGTGACCCACAGCACCATAAATGTCTCCTGGGAACCTGCACCTGGAAAAGTCCGAAAATATATTGTTCGCTACAGAACACCAGAAGAGGATGTCAAACAGGTAGGATGGCGATTAGAATGGGATTGGAATCATTTGTTTTCCTAGCAGGTTTAACAAAAGAACCTAAACAATATAGTTGATAGCATGTTTTGAATATTGTCATTTTATTAATATAGTGTTGAAAAATTGTTATATTAATAAATCACTTTTTGAATATAGATAATATATTGGACTGTCTTGAATTTATCATAATATATATATATATATATATCACAATAATCTCAAAAACATCACACCTTAGAGAGTTATATAATTTAGGTGATATTTCATTTTCATCCAATTGCCTCATATGGTTCTCTGCATTCTATGAATTACTAAAAAATGTCAATAATGTTTCTAAAAATAAAAGCTAGCAAGGGGATATTGGGGAGTTTGTCCAATAATAGGAAGATAGGACAATTGAAAAGGACAGAGAGAAAGGATGAATATGTTGTTAGAGGAGTATCCTTTTGACAGTGAATGTTTTTGAGTAAATATGGGGTGGAGAGCTGTTTCCATGACAACCTGACTCAAAGAGGGAGCAAATTGAGGGGCTTCTCCAGTGAATGGGTTTAAAACATGTGTGTACTTAGGGTGGGGGCATTAATGTTGAAATCTTTGGCATACAGAAATAGCTTCTCTGGGAACCCAGTTACTGATTGTGCCATCATTTGGGTTCCACAAAAGCTAATTTATCCATGTGCACACATGCATTTCATTACGGGTTTCAATTTCAAAAGAGGTACAATGACCATGGGTCTCACAGGGTTCTTGTGCATAGCAAATGAGATAATGCACAGGACAATGTTTCCAAAAGAAATCAGGCAGTGATACAAAGTGAAACCCTTGAAAAATGATTCAGTTGTTTGAATCCGTAGGCAGTCATCATTTACCGTGTCAGATATGGCTCTAGTACATACTTCTTTTTCCCACTTCAGAAACACAGGAACTGTCTCCAGTTTCTGGACTCATGCAAATTGAAAACATTGCTTTCTTTGGAACCACAATTCGTATGCTCTTGTACTGAGAGTTTCAGTCAATAACAGAGAGATGCCCAAACTCAACCCTTTGTAAAAATAGCTCCACTGCTCTATTATAGGTAGAGGTGGACAGATCACAGACCAACATCCCTCTCAAAGACCTCACCTCACAGACCTTGTACACAGTCAGCGTTTCTGCCGTGTATGATGAGGGGGAGTCGCCCCCCGTGGCTGCTCAAGAAAAAACCCGTGAGTGGTGATCACGCTTTATTGGGTCATTTCATTTCTTAATGCTCTTTTTGGCCAGTATTTCATAATGTTTGCATTCATGGATTGTTTTTCATTTGTTTTCTTCTCCTCTTCTACCTTTATGTCCATTTTTAAAATAATTTCTATCCTAGTTATTCTTTCAGCCACTGTGGCTAATTCATCTTCTAGATACTTAACTGGTGTGTGTGGGGTTGGGGATGGGGTAGGGGAGATAGTACATTCTTGATATAAGTTGGATATTTTGTCTGGGACAGTTTCACTAGTTATCAAGTATTTTTTGACATCTTACTGTATGTAAAGGGCCATGAGGGGTAACAAAATATAAGCATATTTGCCCTCAATCATTCATGGTTTTGTTGTGGAGATAAAATTAATTAACAAGACATAGGATTATGTAAGGAAGGAGAGGTGTATGGCACTCAGATTGTATGCATTTGGATTTCAGAGGAAGGGGAGACTTCCACGGTGGGAAGGTCGGGAGATACGGAACACCCTGCCTCATCCCCCCTTCCCTGCTCTATTCTGTTGCTTCTTGGAGGGACCCTAGTTTCTCTCCTTCTAGTCGTACTTCCATAGCATTTAATTGAATTATCATTGCCTGTCGGTCTGTTTTATTGATTCCACTTGCCCCTTGCTCCCTCCTAATGAAGGTAGAGACATATTTATTTTGTTCAACTTTGTATCTTCAGTGACTGGCACGTGCTCAGTCCATAATTTTCTAATTAAATAGCAGTTAAGAAATCGAGGTCTAGCCCAGGCGGCATGGCTCAGTGGTTGAACGTCAACCTATGAACCAGGCAGTCACAGTTTGATTCCTGGTCAAGGGCATGTGCCCAGGTTTTGGGGTCAATCCCCAGTGCGGGGCATGCAGGGGGCAACCGCTTAATGATTCTTTCCTATCATTGATGTTTCTCTCTCTCCCTCTCCCTTCCTCTCTAAATTCAATAAAAATATATTTAAGAAAAAAAAGGAAATTGAAGTCTAGAGCCAGCAGTGTTCCTATGAAATATAATGGAAGGCACATGTAATTCCAAATTTTCTAGTAGCCGCATTAAAAAGGTCAAAATAAATAAATAAAATTAATTTTAATAATGTGTTTTATTCAACCCAATATATCCAAAATATCATTTCAACATGTATCAGTATAATGATTATTAATGAGATTTTTCACATTTTTATCATGTATTAATTTTATACTTACAGCATATCTCAATTTGGATTAGCCTCATTTCAAGCTACTCAGTAGCTGCTTGTGGCTCTCAGAATGGACAGCAGAGGTCTAGAGAATTTAAATGACTTGCCTTGTCCAGTAATCTAGTGGTGGGATCAGTGCTATGGTCTGCAACTTTTACTTCCTGTACAGTAACTCCATCATCAAAAAGAGTCTCAAAAGTTTCTCCTTTAGTGTCCAGCTGTCTGTACATGATCAGAGCACCTTGTGCAATGTCACAGCCTGCTCCTTAACGTCAGGCAGTATCCACCTCTGCTATTTTCTTATCACGTGACATCTCTTAGTAATTTCGGTCTCTTTCTTGAAATCAGTTCTTATCTGGTAAAGGTAGTGGCTAGGGACAAAAATTGATGCATATGCATGGACGGACAGCTTTGCATAAACATAACATGTATAGTGAAGAGAGAAGGAAAGCAGGAAAAAAGGTTAGTGGAAGCAGGGAATTTAGTATACCAAACGAATACTGTCAATATATGTTTTTAATCCTTAATAGTTTCTAATAACTGGGATACACCCAAAGTGCATCCTTAACAGATGTTTTGATGGCAAATGTGCTTGTGAAAGTGGTACCACTCTCTTTATTTCAATGGGTCTTTTCATTGTAATTATTAGAAACAGAGTTTTTGTGGCTCTGGGTTTTGTGTAGTTGGCTTTGGTTACCAGGAGATAGAGAAATAACTGACAGTGATAGTTCAGGGCTGGTGGCAGACATTCCAAACTGCTTGTGCTGCACATCACCAGTGTGCCTGATGCATGGAGGGTTGTTTTCCTGGGATGGCAGCAGTCATCAGCACTGCAGGGGTTTCCTCTCTTTGGATAGGGGCAGTTACCGTCTGCTTCACCTTATGTTTAAGGTTAGTGACTATAGGAAAAGCTTATGCACAGATTACTTCAATCATAACATTTCATGGACCATGCACTCTCTCATATGATACACCGGACTTTCTGCGTATGTGTCCTGCAGTGTGAAAGAGCGCATGGTTTTCATCAGAGTTTCAAGAAGTTTGAGATGCAAAATGACTAGGAACCACTGATTAGGAGAGTATGACTAAATATTACCTTTTAAAAAAATCCCCATTTTAATAGAATATAAACAATCACCCGTAAAAATAAATGATGAATCACCCGTCATACAGTGCTTCCAGTTTTCAGAGTTCTCTTTGTATTTTTCTTTCAAATGAACTGAATTGGGGAGATACTTGCTTCTAAACAATGTTTTCAGTCAGTTTTTCCATGTCCATTAAAATAAAACAAGGCAGGCTCATTACATTAAATTAAATTTTGTAGATCATATTAAAAAATTAGTCCTGCCTTTTCTCATGACAGACAAGGTGCCAGCCCCAACAAACCTACAGATCACGGACGTAACCACAGAGAGCTTCAGAGGAACTTGGGATCATGCGGCTTCAGACGTCTCTCTCTACAGAGTAACCTGGGCACCTTTTGGAAGCTCAGATAAGATGGAGGTAGTGCTAACTCTTTTTTTTCTTTTTTTTAAAGTGCCCCATTTAATGATAGGAAATCTTGTTTATATAGATATTACCTATGTTGCCGGAAAAGCATCCTTTCCTGCTAGCGATATTTGAACTCATGGCATGAATCAAAGCAGGGACATCTGGCTAAATAATGTCAACAAACTGCCACTGAGTGTATGATATATATGGTGACTTAATTTGTGTGGGTTTGTTTTTTCTTCCTCTTTCCCTAAGACCATCTTAAATGGAGATGAGAATACTTTGGTTTTTGAAAACCTGAACCCAAACACTCTCTATGAAGTTTCTGTGACTGCCATCTATCCTGATGAGTCAGAAAGTGATGGGTTGACTGGTAGTGAGCGCACAAGTAGGTGTTCAGCTTTCAGACATTGTTATTTTAAAATAAATTTTTAGAAAGAGCTATAGCTATATTACTAATATTTTTCAAAATTTCTTTTTTTAGTGCGGTAAGAATTTAGTTTGCTGAATTGTATGAATGACCAAATGATGAAGGAAAGAAGGAAGGAAGGAAGGGAGGAAGGGAGGAAGGGAGGAAGGGAGGAAGAAAGGAAGGAAGGAAGAAAGGAAGGAAGGAAGGAAGGAAGGAAGGAAGGAAGGAAGGAAAAGCACCATTAAATCCATTGCAAACAGGCTTTTTGCTTTTAAATTGCAAGGTGTTGATCGGGACCTATTTTAAACAGGACTTTCTAGAAAAACTTTGCTAAGGAGTTAGTTAGGATTCAATGACCAATTAGCTTTATACCTAGTGATTTTACAGCTCTATTGATTTTCTAGGGAACAATGCATTTTTGGGGGGGATGCATTGTTCTGTGTGCTTACTATGTTTCTCAACAACTTTTTTTCAGCTCCAAAAAGTGGTCCACGAAACCTTCAGGTGTACAATGCGACCTCTAACAGCTTGACCGTTAAGTGGGATCCTGCTAGTGGCCGCGTGCAGAAATACAGAATCACTTACCGCCCTCCCATAGGTGAAGGCAGTGAACAAACGGTAATTTGTTTTATAAAAAACTCTTACTTGGACAAATTCTACTCTTTCCTCTTCAAACTCCTTTCACCCACAATATTTAGTTAGTCACACTTATTATTCTGAGAGATGTAAGATTTGCTGTATTAGATGGAAATATTCGCTCCATGATGGAGACGCAGCGGGCATGCTCATGGGAGACGGCAATTGCTTTTCACAGTAGCCTGACAGCATCAGACATGTGCCTCAGTGCATCCACATTTCCCTTAGGAACTACTCAGGTTGTGTTATTCATGAAGGTATCTAGATTTTTGATTCTATTTGATTTTTCAATCCATATCTCTCTGTCTTAACCCAGTGCTAAAAGTTTCCTAAACTTCCATTTTTGTTTCTGCACGCCATAACATAACTCTTAGATCTGGTGTTTCCAGATCTAATTCATACTATTTGTCATTTTTATATTTATATAAATGGACTTTCCTGAGAAAAATGGTAGGACTAGAAACTCAGCCTCTCTTCCTAGTCTTCCCTTATTTAACAGGGTCCTTGTCCGTTCACCTTGCTGCTTTCAGTCGTCTCTCTTTGAACTTTCTACAGCTTTGTTTTTATGAGCCGTGTGACTAGAACTACACATGTTATCCTAGCTCACAAAGCACCGTGATTGTTATACAGATGGGGGGATGCTTTTAGTGAAGTCCAGTATTTTGTTGACTTTGGGGGGGGGCGCTATAATGTTTCCTCACGTAGCTTTAGAGAGAGAGAGATGAGTCATTAACCCTTAATCATCTGACTTGCTGAGCTCCAGCAAGTGGGCCATACCTCTTACCAGTTTAGAAGGGTCTGCAGAGGTAGATGCTGGCAGGGGTGAAAGGTCTCTGGTAGTCTATAGTAGTAAGTGGGTTCAGCTGAACCAGAAATCCTTCCCTCCCCTTTGTGACTTTTGAGTTGGTCTTTTGAGGTTTCCATAGAACTTGACTTAGGTGGTTTGACACATTTGGATTGAAATATGTCTATTTGAGTAAACTAAATAACAACTGTATTCATATAGCTTTTATAAAAAGTAAGATACATTTGATGGATTGATATTTTAATATCAGAAACATAACTTACTTTGTCTGTGCCAGGCCAGATTTAGGTAAAACTGCATAGCAGGATGAACTTGACCTTAACATTTCTCTTAGCTGATGATCCCCTAGGTTTGCTACTGTTAGGGATCTTCTCATTTCAATGCTAGTCCATGAACTAAGGAAAGTAACAAATCACTGATGCTAGAATTATCTTGCAGAGTTGGATGGGAGAAGTAGGCAGGCTCCCTTCTGCTTAGTCATAGGCTAGTTCTATTAAGTGGATGCATCCAGATTTGCTAAGTATCAAAGGCTTGCTATGACATCAACACTTCCTTCTCATCACTTCAAATATTAAATTTATTAAAATTAGCCACTGTAGTTCAATTTGCTTCTGTTAGGATGACTACAGTGATTCACTGAGGTTTCCTCTGTGAACTTGGAAGGAACTTGGAAGGACGAGTGCAACGTAGGAAACATCTGGACGGTGCTAGCACATCCAGCCACCCACATGTGCACTCATAGTGGGCAGCGTGCCATCTTCGTGTGATTTTCATTAGTGTGGCACAAACATCTGAATTCGGTAAACTGCTAACAAATCATACAAAGTTCCTTTCAACAAGATAGCTAGATGGCCTTAAGCAATGATTAAAACACGAACTCTGTGATTGAAGGAAGTCAAAAAAGCCTCATATTGCATGGAGATGACTGGGAACTGCTGCCTGAGTGTGTCCTGGCAAAGGGGCCGCCACGTAGTTTACACAGCTAATGCTCTGAGAGTGGCCATGTTTGGGGGGAAACACCAAAAGCTTCAGATCTTTTGCTGAATCATTTTAATGTGTTTCTAAAGCAAATAAAAAACATCTGTAAAAAAGGTAAAGATAATACTGAATGGTGCTGAGCCTCTAATAGTGTGCAAGTCCTTGCGATCTCCAAGTTCCTTTGTAGTTCACTGATGATTAATGCCTTTGTGGGGAGAGACCTGTGAAATGTGTTTTGGATGCAGTTTTCAGTGCTGGCGATGAGCAAGTTGAATATCTTTTTGAGTTGCCAGTGTGAGGCTTAGGGTCCTTTATGTGGTTTAAGGTGTGTAGTGTATATTTAGAGTGATACCATACGATATCTCCTAAACCTTCACTGTTGTACGTGTTTCCAGATCTTGGCAAGGGTCTCAAACAGCTCCCTTGTAGAAAAAGCTTTTTCTAACAGATTAGTGAGATGGAGAGAACAAGGTTAACACGTATTCCTGTTTTACTCAAGACCACAATAGGGGGAAGACAGAACAGTGTGCTCCTGCAGAAACTGAAGCCTGACACTCTTTACGAGATCACTGTGACCTCCCTGTATTCTGATGGTGAAGGAGGTCACATGACGGGAACAGGCAAGACCAGTAAGTGAACTCAGACTCCTTGTAGCTTCTTTAATAATTGCAATTGGAACGAAATCACATCTTTATCTGGAAACACTGAGGTGTCACAGAGTTTTGCTAATCTCTGAAAATGCATTAAAAATAATATTGATTTAATAATAATATTGAAAATGCATTAAAAATAATATTGATTTTCAAGGGCGGGGAAAAAAAGGAGACATATGTAATACTCTTTGTAATAATTTAAGCAATAAAAAATTATTAAAAAAATAATATTGATTTAATATCCTTGCTTAGAGTTAACTCTGTTTGCAGAGAAAGTCACTTACTATTTTCTAGGATTAAAAAAAATATCTTGTGGTGAGATGGGACATGTGTACCAGGTTATTGCAGATATTCTTTCATTTATTCATTGCTTCAACAGATATTGGTGGGGTGCCTACTATGGGGTGCCTGCTATGTTCTAGGGCTCCTGAGAGATATCATTGAACCTGTGTTTCATGTGTGCGTGGCTGTTAGGATCATACAGTGATGTGATTTCTGTGCATTCCAGAACCTCTGAACACTGTGCGGAACCTAAGAGTATATGACCCCTCTACCAGTTCCTTGAATGTTCGCTGGGACCACGCAGATGGAAATCCTCGTCAGTACAAGCTCTTCTATGCACCAACAGGAGGTGGCCCAGAGGAGCTGGTAATTACTTCCTATAGTGAAAAATGTGCAAGTTTAAACTGTAGCTGAATGAGTGGAGCTAAAGGAGTTAACAGACTTGTTTTAGCATCCATGAAGTTTACATTCATTTAATAGAACTTGACAGCGTAGGATGGGGCCTTAGTGCCTGAGTGATAAGGATATTGTGGGGAGTTGGGGCCGGGGGAAGTAATCATTCCAGAAGGGGGAGCTGAGGGTGAGTGTAGGGGTCTACAGGAGCTTTCTTTATTTTATTTTATTTTATTTTTTTAAATACATTTTTATTGATTTCAGAGAGGGAGAGAGAGGGAGAGAGAGAGATAGGAACATCAGTGATGAGAGAGAATCATTGATCGGCTGCCTTCTGCCTACCCCGCAATGGGGATCGAGCCTGCAACCCAGGCATGTGCCCTTGGCCGGAATCGAACCTAGGACCTTTCAGTCTGCAGACCGACGTTATATCCACTGAGCCAAACTGGCCAGGGCTACAGAAGCTTTCATAACCTCATGTAACAGTTTATAGGAGGGCATTATATTCCAATATTACAGAGCTTGCTTCTTGTCTTGGTCTTGAGTTAGGATTTTGAGTATTCTATTGTTTGAAGTACTATTATTTTTTTACAAGTTTTTTAAATCAAGTGCTTTATGTTTTATTACAATCTTTAGGTACCAATCCCTGGGAATACCAATTATGCCATTCTTAGGAATCTGCAGCCAGACACCCCGTACACTATCACAGTAGTTCCCTCTTACACTGAAGGTGATGGAGGGCGCACCTCAGACACTGCAAGGACATGTAAGTAAAAAGGCAGAAAAATCTAGCCTTTTCATGATAAATTTTGCTTTCCTTTATAAAGGCCATATAGACCCATTAGAAAAAATTTGGAAAATTCAGAATACTAAAATAAGAACATAAAAATTACCCATAATTCACCTCCCAAACATCAACTGTTACTATTTTAGTATATGAAATAGAAAATTTACAATGGCATCTGTCTTCTGAGATAATAATTTCAAGATTTAGAAATGTATATACAATAATTAGTATGCCACTTTGGTCATTCTCTTCCACTGAAAAAAAAAATCATTGAACTTTGCTCTGTGCTTTATAAATCTGTTTTGTAATTGGCTGTATAGTGTGAATTATTGAAATCTGTTCATGACATTGCTTGATTGCACATTTCTCTGGTTTGCTGAAGGAGTGCCTTTTGGCATTAAAAATATGTGTGCTTTCCTTCGCCATTAACTTGAAAACCAGTGTATAGTGGTTTTACTGTTCGTTTGTTTTTTGTAGTATTGCTTACAGGTTTTTGAAAGTACTTATAAATATTTCTTTGACTTTAAAAATATACTTTCTGATACCTGAAATAAAGCAAGTATGGATGGCCTCTTTTGATAAAAGATTAGTAGTCTAGAAAGATGACGCTATTGACTTGATTATAGTTTGGGGTTAATATGTGGATCTAGTTTATGTTTTTCTAAGTCCCTATTGGGGCAGATAATTGATCTTCTTTCTCCCTCCTTTTGCCTTTAGTTTTAATCATAGAAGACATTCATAGAATTGGAAACGCTATGAAACTCCTCCTCTCTGTCTCTCCATTGCCCATGGTGGAAAACTGAAGCTTCTTTTCCAGTTTTGTGTTCCTTATCCCTTTATGGCCAGCCCAGTATTACTACAATTATTAGCTTGTTTGTATTGGCAACAACTTTGCTTCCATATAGATAAAGGCCATAATTGGCTCACATTGGCAAATTTGGATTTGGAGAGCGTTTAAATCTGCTTTTGTATAGATAAGTAGGAGTTTAAGGAGGATAGTATTTCACCCTTTTACAGAGTGTAAGTTCTGGAGAAGTGATAACAAAAACTCCACATGTATAAACAGACTTAAGAAATATGCCTTGGCTTTTCCTTCCTCAGTGGTGAGAGGATTGCCGAGAAACGTCCAAGTGTACAATCCCACGCCCAACAACCTGGACGTGCGCTGGGACCCTGCCCCTGGGCCTGTGCAGCAGTATCGCATTGTGTATACCCCTGTGGATGGCACCAGACCCTCGGAATCTGTAAGTAACATTGTCTTCTTAGAGCTCAGCCAGTGCATTTTGTAGATTCCACTGTGCCTCCTGCCATGGCTGCTGGCCCAAGACAATAAGCTGGTTGTTGGAGTGGCACTGAGTCTCAGGGAAACTTCATTTCCTGATGAATGTAGGCTCATGTCTGTGTCATGTTGAGTAGCCTATGAGAATGCAAACCACAAACATGCCAGGGTATAATGGTTAAATGATTGCTTTTGATGAATTAAGGCAGGTGTATTCATTATAAAGTTAGTTAGGAAAAGTGAATTTTGGGGAAAATGCAAATTAGTAATATGAGTTAAAAACCCCAGTAATAAATTGCAAATTATTGCTAAACCTTGTCAAGATGGGGTTTTGTTGTAAAGTACAAATGTTTTATGAAACTTAGAGTATTTCTTTACTGGCTCCTACAAATTGCTCAGTCTCTCCTCAATTCACAGCACTGTGTAGTTTTGCAAGTAGATTGATAATTTAGAAATCAGAAATTACTCATTTGAACAAGGAAAGTATCAGAACACTTAAGAAAAAGTAAATTTACAAACTAACTTTACTATAAGTCTGTATAAAAAGAAACAATAATGATAAACAATGATGAACAATACATGTGTTTTGTAAGAAAATTGACCTGCATGTTTCTGTGTATGATAGGATATATTCAGACAATGTAGTCCTTATCCATTGTATAGAGTTGCTCTCTAGTTTAATACAGAAATTCTCCCCTACCAGTGTAGAAATCTCTTATGAATGTCTAACAACAGGAGGAGTGTTGTTTGGGTTACTATCAACAGCCCTGGATGTTATTTATACTTGATAATCTTTACAATAAACATAAATGCAAGATGATTGAAGTTACTGAAATCAAGTGCGAACTTTGGAGAGGAAAGTTTTTTTTTGATATATTTTATTGATTTTTTTACAGAGAGGAAGGGAGAGGGATAGAGAGTTAGAAACATCAATGAGAGAGAAACATCAATCAGCTGCCTCCTGCACACTCCCCACTGGGGATGTGCCCGCAACCAAGGTACATGCCCTTGACCGGAATCGAACCTGGGACCCTTCAGTCTGCAGGCTGACGCTCTATCCACTGAGCCAAACCGGTTAGGGTGGAGAGGAAAGTTTTGAGGATAAATTGCATCTAATGGTGTGGGTTGGGCAGATCTCATGAAGAAGCACAGTAGTTGGCTTCTGACGTGTCTGGGCTCAGCCTTTTATTATCAAAGTTATTATGCTGACTAATACAATACTTGATAAGCATATGGGTTGTCATCAGGCAGAATTTGGCACTTCCTCCCCTCCAGATTGTGGTGCCGGGAAATACCCGCACGGTGCACCTGGATCGGCTGATTCCGGACACACCCTATTCCGTGAACGTGGTGGCTCTCTACTCGGATGGAGAGGGGAACCCCAGCCCCGCCCAGGGCCGAACTCGTGAGGCAGAAATCCTTTCTTCACCCCATTCCCTTGTCACTCAGTTGGTAGGGCTTCTCTGAGTGAGTGAGGTGTGTGGTACTTAGCAAACATGAGGACTTGGCCTCTATATTTCACTTAACAGGAAGTGGTTATAGTGGTTAAAATCATCCCTTTCTTTCCCAGTCTGTGCATTTAGGCTCAGGCCTAGTTTTATGTCACTGGATGTTCAGCATGCAACTGTAGCTCTGAAATGCAGCACTTTCTAGGACTAGGTTTATGTTTTCATGTTAAAACTATAGAAGATGTGTGTTTTAGCATAGGGAGTGAACACCCTAGTGCAGTGATGGCGAACCTTTTGAGCTCGGCGTGTCAGCATTTTGAAAAACCCTAACTTAACTCTGGTGCCGTGTCACATATAGAAATTTTTTGATATTTGCAACCATAGTAAAACAAAGACTTATATTTTTAATATTTTTTTATATATTTAAATGCCATTTAATAAAGAAAAATCAACCAAAAAATGAGTTCGCGTGTCACCTCTGACACGCGTGTCATAGGTTCGCCATCACTGCCCTAGTGAATGGTGAAACACCTGAGAGTCACTTCCTTAATCTGGCCAGGGGAAAATTCTTTCCTACCCCTTCCCTCCTCCCCATGTCTGTCATGCTCACAGGCAGGCACATAACTCTATTGTGTTTTATTTGTTTAGTACCTCGGAGTGGACCAAGAAATCTGAGAGTCTTTGGGGAGACAACCAATAGCCTCTCTGTGGCCTGGGATCATGCTGATGGGCCAGTTCAGCAATACAGGATCATTTATTCTCCCACCGTCGGCGATCCAATCGATGAATACGTGAGTCTGACTCTCATTTATTTGAGCATTTTGTAATCTGACCAGGTTGGAGTGTGAGCTTCAGCTTTCTTCTTTAGGACGGTGCTAGGGTTAGAGTTGAGTCCTTGACTTCTGTGTGTCAGTTACATTCTCTATGACTTTCTCTGACATGAGATTGGGATCACCTGAATGTGCCCAGTATGGCCTTCCATACTACAGAGAATCAATGTCTTTGGGCTCAATTTTCATTCTAAATATAGATGGAAAATAACTGTCTTATCTCAGGAAATGCATGTTTCTAACCACCTACCTATACCATAGGAATCAATTCTGGTGAAACATAGTACCAATTATTCTGAGCTAACTAAATTAATGGTCAAATGCTGTGACTATTCCAATCTCACCTTTTCTTTAAATCTAATTTCTTTACAAGGTCTTTCTTAAATATCCGGGAAAATTGATCTCCCTTTTCTCTAAATTTAACATTTTTCAGTTCACTTCTGTTTTGGAATATACATACTCTAATATTAGCTTCATACTTTTTGAGTGTCATGTTTTATCTCTCCAGAACCAGAGTCAAGTTTCTGGTAGCATAGCCCTTATTATGCATGTCCATTTGTTATGGATGGAAAAAGTCAGCACTTGCTTTAAAATTCAGTGATAGCTTAGTGGAAAATTACACATAGTGTTGATTATAAAGCAGTTTTGTCTGTGGTTTGCAACTATTTTTCTACATACATTCTGTTTGATCATTCTCCTTCCATTATTCCTATGTTATAAAATATTTCATCTACTTGAACTTGATATAAGCTTTAATTTTAGTCCCACCCCATTTTTATTAATCTGAAACACATGTAATTGCCATTTAGTGTTTCTGATCAAAATGAGATGAGCCGGATTGCCACACTTGGTTTGCCAAAGCAAAGGCGCTCATGCCTTAGTGTTTGTTCAGTCTTCCCAGGTACAACTAAGCAATTTCCCTTCAGTTTCTGAAAACTGTAAAAATATAATTTATTTCCCCAATTCACCATTTGCAAGCAAGGAACTCTACTCTGGGAATCACTGGCATAAGTGATTCACATTATTTATGGAAGCAAAGCTTAGGGGGGGAGAGAGAGAGAGAGAGAGAGAGAGAGAGAGAGAGAGAGAGAGAGAGAGAGAGAGAAAGAGAGATATCTAGTTGATTCGTTTCCTCTTCATGGAGGAAGTTAAATGTATTTTCAATTTCTTCTTTTTCATCTTTTTCACATCATTGGTATCAGCCAAACTGATACTCTTGAAAGCAGAAACCCTCACCAATGTATTTCCAGTGGCTGGTACCATGCCTGACCCACAGTGGGTACTTGGTACATATTTGTTGAAGGAGTACACAGAAATGCAACATGTACCAATGAGAGATGAAGGAGAAAAACATACTACTAAGCACTGCAGTACTCAGTAATGTGTACGGAGGTGTTGTACGCATTATTGCTTTTTATCCTCACAATTTCCTTCAGAGGTGCTAAGTCATAAAGCTGGTAAATGGCTAATCTGGGATTTGAGCCAAGATATGTTTACTCTAAAAGCATTCTCCCACGCCACACACGGGCAGTGTGGACAATCTGCCTTGCCATGAGCTATTGTGTAACAAAAAGAAAATATGAAGAAAACATTACTGTTCATGGGAATCTATAAAACAATATTGTCTTCTGACCTGGAAGTCCTCTAGCTGATAATAAACTTATAATTTAACTTCCTCTATAGACCACCGTCCCCGGCAGAAGGAACAATGTAATACTGCAGCCCCTGCAATCTGATACTCCATATAAAATTACTGTTATTCCTATTTATGAAGATGGAGATGGTAGCCATCTAACAGGAAATGGAAGAACTGGTAAGTGTCTTAGACCTTTTACAATCTTTAAATGTTGCCTTTACCAGTGCCTCTCAAATACTACATTGGTATTGCATTAACTTTATTATTAGGCATTGTATTTTGTCAAATTGATATGAGAACAGAACTTGTATTTTAACTGTTTAAAGGTCCACTTAAAGAAGAAAAAGGAGAAAAATCTGCATATTTTGCTTGGCTTGAGATAGTTTCACTTCTTTGGAAAACCATTTCTCTGAGTATTGTTTTAGTTTGTGTGGTGTCAGTTAAGCCTGTAGCTGCTAAGTCAATTTAGTATTAGCAAAAAATCACTCCACCATGATAGAATCTTAAGTCATAAATAATTGAGATGTTTAGCATTTACCTTCTCTCTTTACAAATGTAGCTTTTTTACAAAAATATTTTTTTCTATTGTACCAAGTACTTTACAAAGAATTACCAGTGCTGAGGCCCCCTCCCCCTTTCTCGCCTACACTGGTGGCAGTTGCTTGGGGTTTAGAGCAAAGGTTCTCCAGTTTGGTTGCTCATTGGAATCACCTGAGGAGCTTTAAAAAATGCTTTGCCTGGGAGCCAGCCCCAGAGTTACTGATGTAACTGGTATGAGATGTGCATATGCTGCTGATACTCCGATGTGCAGCCAAGGCTGAGAGCCACGGCTTCAGCATAAAGGCATGCTGGGCTATAGATCTGGTTTCTGTTACTGGTAAATATTGGCATTCCTTTTATTTTTTACTTTGCTCAGCATGATTTCAGGATCCTTACTATGCTCAGTTGCCCAAACTCTTTTTGTGCTTAAATGACTTTGGCAACACTATAGAATTTGAAAGACCTACCATTCGCAAGCTCTTAAGAGAAAAGCAAGACTAGAGTGGTTTCAACTCAGTCTCCCAAGACCAGGAATTTATATATTTATTGACACCTATTGTCTATAGGACTGAGTCAAAGGAGACTCAGTTTAGTGATTTGAATTTAAAATCAAGATAATTTAATTTAACAACTTTCCATTTTTAAAACTTCCCCTTAGGTTTTAGAATATATTTTGATATTTTTCAGGGGAAATGGCACATTTCAGAATTTTGTGCTTATCAAAATATATTAAAAAAATCTTTCCTAGATATTGAATTTTCCAGGAAGGCTCAAAGCCATTTCTAGTTGTTCTTCTGAAAAAGTTTTTCAAGATGAATTCCTTATTTGTGTAATTCTATGAATAATAACTCAGCATCTACTTCACATGCTGCCTAACTGCATTGATTTTTAGCACGTGGAGCTGGAGGCAGTGCCTGTGATAGTTTGAGGGTTTACTCTTCAGTGGTTGGCAAACCGCGGCTCGGGAGCCACATGTGGCTCTTTGGCCCCTTGAGTGTGACTCTTCCACAAAATACCACGTGCAGGCGCGCACATACAGTGAGATTGAAACTTCGTGGCCCATGTGCAGAAGTCAGTATTTTGTGGAAGAGCCACACTCAAGGGGCCAAAGAGCCACATGTGGCTCGCGAGCCGCAGTTTGCCGACCACCGCTCTAGGTTATGTTCATGGCGAGTAGAGCGGTGCTGGGAAAGAACCCATCTTAGTCATGAACTATCTGTATGGTCTTGGGCAAATCATATCTTATTTATATGATTAGGTGGTTGGACTAGATAGTGTCTAAATTGCTTGTTGGCTCTAATAATCTGTACTCTCTAACGTTCTAAAAGTGGTATGAGATGTCCTATTTTCTGTCATTCTGCATCATATAACAGCTCTGGAAATCACCAGTTCCCAAGTCCATTTGAGTTGCAGTTTGATTTTGAAAAACCCCTAAGCTTTCTGTTGAACATTTTAATATCTTTTGTTTTCTAAATAAGGAATTTATGGGATATCATTAAATTTCATGCATGGGATTATACTATTAATACTTATAATCTATGCTCATCAAGTTCTTTGCTCTCCCTGTATGTCAATAGAAGGTCAGTAACGTGTGCCAATATTTGTTTGCAGTGGGACTACTTCCACCGCAGAACATACACATCTCTGATGAGTGGTATACAAGATTCAGGGTATCTTGGGATCCTTCACCCTCTCCGGTTCTTGGATATAAAATTGTGTATAAGCCAGTGGGTAAGAAAGCACCTTTATCATCATATAAGTGCACTGGAGAGTTACTTGGGTATGAGGGTATTCTTTGTTCCATTCCCTATGGTTAGATTCTACTGACAATTCAGTTATCATATCAGTCTTCTTTGATCAGAGGTGTTCCTGGAAATAGCATTTTAAGCCAATGATTTCTAGTATCATTGTTACTTTGGGTGTAGATGAGATTTTCATGACTAAAAATTTTATCTGGTCCATCAAATTGTGCATATTTAAAATGTTTGTGTTCAGACATCCCATGTGCTATTATGGTTATGAAATAATGCATATTTAATCAATACAAACTTCTGTATTTTCCCCACGATGTCAAGGTTTTATTCCTTTTGGGGCATATGTATTTTAGTTTAATTTATGACAGGCTTGCTTTCAATTTTCCATTGATCCTGGATAAAACCTTTATTAAATTATTTGCTGTATTTCTGTTTTATCTACATGCTTAGAACAGTGGAAGAAAATACTCTTTGTACTAAATTTGCTAGGGCGTCTTCCATGCACTAGGAATGGCATGAGCTAGCAAACTTTCCTAGAAAAACATAGAGAAGGAAAGAGAAAGGGAAGGTGAGCTTGTGTAAGTAATGGAAAGAGAACTTAAAGGAGGAATAGATGTTCTTAACTGTGGACCTTCCGTCACTAAGCTTATGGAATGAGGTCCAAGATGGATGTTCTTAAATCATTTCTACAGTACATTAAAGATGTTAATTTAGCACCTACTATGGGCAAAGCACAATGCTGGCAAAGGAGGCACAGAGAAGAGGTTTGTGATTCTAAGGTAGCTGTTTGTGTGATTGATTAACTCCTTAAAGGAACAGTGATCACATACCTGCTGCATTCCAGGTACTGTGCTATGCTTTGAAAATCAGAGGGTAAGAATCCAGTCTCTGCTTACGGTTTTGTATTCACCATACAATGTGGCTTGTGCTACAGTGAACAAGAGCATAAGGGGCTTTGGAATCAATGCTGTTGACACTACCATTTGAGTATAAGTTAAGGCATTTTGATTTTAAGAAAAATTTGAGATTAGTGATAACATATATCTATGTATTTTCGTGATTGTTATTAAAGGTTCCAATGAGCCCATGGAAGTCTTTGTTGGAGAAGTGACCTCATACACGTTACACAATCTCAATCCCAGCACCATTTATGATGTAAATGTTTATGCTCAGTATGATTCTGGACTCAGTGTCCCCCTGACGGATCAAGGCACTACATGTGAGTCATGTGTATTTGCATGGTTGTGAGAAAAAGTATAGTACAAATTACCAGGTCAGCCTGTTTTAATGTTATTTCTTCTTAACATATGCAGGTTTCCTCAGCGATAAGTAGGTGATCCTTTTGTGCCCAGCTAAACAAATCTATAAGTAATATAATTCAATATACAAATATCAGTATATGATGAGATATGTTTATTTCACAGAAATATTATATTTCAAATTTTGAAAGATTAAAAATTATGATTTCATTTCATCATGAATGATCTGTAGAATTAGAGTTGGGGTGCAAGGAATTTTTTTTGTAGTTTTTCTTGACATTTGATGTTAAAACATCTACTACCTAAATGCATTGATTTAATTGAAAGTTTTCCTAGAAATGCCATGATTATTGATTCAGCCCAGATAGAATTTGTTATCACCAAGTGCTTTAATAATCACTTAAGGACTTGGCAGATTGCCTTTTGGAAAAATTTCTTATTTTCCATGAGATGTCTTTGACATTTGTAGTGTTGAGAGGGCCTATGGGATATTTCTTTCCCCTTGAAAATCAGTGATGGAAAGGGAGACCTGTTTTGGCTGCACCACATTTTCATGTATGTTTCTTATACGGAAACAGCAAGATTTTAGACATTCTTTTTTAACCAAGTGGAAGCTCTAAAATTTTGTTATGATTAAAAGTGTGCTTTTCTGCCTTTATTTAAAAAGTAAATCTATTATCTTTCTTTCTTTATTTTGCAGTGTATTTAAATGTGACAGATCTGAACCCTTACCAGGTCGGGTGGGACACATTCTGTGTTAGATGGTCACCTCACCGGGCAGCCACCTCCTACAGGCTAAAGCTAAACCCTGCAGATGGTACGTGTGCAGAACAAGAAAAGAACTGGAGCTCATAGCAACATTTTAAAATTCAGTAAAGGAGATGCCATTTTGTTTACAAAATTATGTATAATATGCCTTTAAATGCAATTGAGGATGACACTGGCGTTTTCCTTTGTTGTCATGACCAGGAACGAGAGGACAGGAAATTACAGTGCGTGGATCAGAAACCAGTCACTGCTTCACTGGCCTTACACCAGATACTGACTACGGCGTCACTGTCTTCGTGCAGACACCAAACCTCGAGGGTCCTGGTGTCTCTGTCAGAGAACACACCAGTAAGTGTCTGAGTGACCTGGAATGCCTGTCAGGCTTCAGAATGGAATGCTCTGGGGGCGGGAGACTTACGACCCCTGAACAGGCACGTCTCTGTATGGGCAGCAGTGATGATGTAATGATGGCAGGCTCTTCAAGGTGGAGTCTGTGGCTGGTTCAGGACCTTTACCTGGAGAAAATCCATGTTGCCCCTGTCACAGAGTTGGTATTATTTTTAAGGAAAGGGCTAGAGGAGGGCCAGTGGACAGTGGGAAGTTGATGGGCGTCTGTATGATCGACTTCTATTCATTTGACCCTATCTGAAGGCCTTACATTCACCCTTTGAATCTTGGCTTTGCGTTTTGTAGCTATAGTCAATGTTGAATGACTATCAATGACACCAAATTTGGATACAATAGAATTCCCAGTGTGTCCGTGCCAATGAGACTTGATTTTGTCACCAAGGATTTAAATCGCTCTTAAAATTTACCTTCTGTGTTATGAAATGTGCACATATTGTGTTTCTCTAATTATCATTTTTTAAAATTCTAGCCTTAAAACCAACAGAAGCTCCTACTGAGCCACCCACACCTCCTCCCCCTCCCACAATTCCACCTGCTCGAGATGGTAAGTACAGTTGATTTGGAAATGTAATAAGTAAGAAGGGATTTGTTGCCTTCTTACGAATGCAGCCTGCACATTGTTTACAATTGATATAGAACATTTTTGATTTATGATTCTTGTTGAAGAGTTTTTAGGATAAAAAAGATTGCCAGCAATTTGTTCTCCCCCTCCAGGATCATTTTGGTGTGAATGGAATCAGTCCTAAACTACTTCCGCTCTTCCATTGGAACTTGTTTTCCTTCATTTTGCACAGTGGTTCTCAACCTTCCGAATGCCGTGACCCTTTAATACAGTTCCTCACGTTGTGGTGACCCCCAACCATAAAATTCTTTTTGTTGCTACTTCATAACTGTAATTTTGCTACTGTTATGAATCATAATGTAAATATCTGATATGCAGGATGTATTTTCATTGTTACAAATTGAACATAATTAAAGCATAGTGATTAATCACAAAAACAATATGTAATTATATATGTGTTTTCCGATGGCCTTAGGCGATCTCTGTGAAAGGGTCGTTCGACCCCCAAAGGGGTTGCGACCCACAGGTTGAGAACCGCTGATTTTGCAGATTACTGTCTCATGATACCTTACATAGTTCATGGTCACCTGGTGGGCCTTTGTTTCCGTGGGCTGCTGGCATCAGTAGGATCCATGAATCTTTCTGGCTTTACCTGCAAGCTAACTCCTGGGCCTTTGGGTTTGGAAGTCCTGGTTTCTGATCTGAGAAGTGCCCTGGATTACACAAAGCTAAAACATTTCTATTCACTAAAGTCTGAGGCATAATGGTCACTTGAGAACATTAAAGCTGGTCTCTCAAGTAATTTGGGGCAGTTCTCTGTGCTTTATCAAATTAAGTTTAAACTAATTAACTACTGGTTTATTCCCCCTCCCCCCACATTCTGTTTTCTGAGTTAAACTGAAAGCATGTCAGATTTTAAAAGTATTTTTCTTTTATCTTAGAAGGCTCTAGACTGCCACAACTTCTTTACACCTATTAAATAAGATAAAAGTTAAAAGTATATTATTATAGGGTAAAACAATAATGGGTTTCTTGAAATTTAGGTTGTTGAAAGAAATTCAGTAAATAATCTAGGCTTGTTGCGTTCTTTTAATACTTTATTTTTTTTAGAGCAGTTTTATGTTCATAGCAAAATTGAGCAGAAAGTACATAATGTTCCCATTTATACCCTGTACCCTCACACACACAGCCTCCCCCAGCATCACCCTCCTGCACCAAAGTGGCACATTTGTTACCGTCCATGAGCCTATATTGACACACCATTATCACCCAAAATCTATAGGTTATATTTGGGTCCACTCTTGGTGTTGTACATGCTACATGTTAAATTTTTATAGAATAAACTGTTAAATTTTTATTTTCAGATTTTTTTTTTTAGTCTTCAAGTCTGAAGATTCAATGAGAGATATTTATTTTATTCCATCCCTTCCTTCCCTCCATATAATCATAGTGGCCTAATTTAAAATAAGACACCTTATTTGCACCAAATCTTTGATAAATATGTACAAAATTTCTAATCTGTTAAATTCTGGACATTGTTGCTTTTCCTTTCCTTTCCTCCTCATTTATTGTTTGAGGCAACTTGAAGAGTTCCATGAGGAAAGAGCATATATTTGCATAATGGATCTAAATAGGTGGAGTAATTCCAGAGGAGAAATTGAGGGCCAGTTAGAGAGTGCCTCTCACACTTTATTGTGAGTAGGAACCATCTGGGCATCTTGTTGCTGATTCTGACTGAGGGACTCTGGGGTAGGGCCCAGGATTCTGCATTTCTAAGAAGCTTTCTCGGCCATGCTATTGCCACCGAACCATACTTTGAGTAGCAAGGTGATAGGCTGCATTTCTCAGTTGTGTAATTTCACTTGAATGAAAGAATTCGTGAGATTTGGAGCTTCCTTTTTCTAATTTTATTTCCCCAGTATGCAAAGGGGCCAAGGCAGATATTGTATTCTTGACTGATGCCTCCTGGAGTATCGGGGACGACAATTTTAACAAAGTTGTAAAGTTCATCTTCAATACTGTGGGAGCCTTTGATGAGATCAATCCTGGTGGAATTCAGGTGGGTGTCTTTTCATGGTGGCGATTCATTTGTAATGCCTTGCTATGTCCTTCGACCTTCTCTTTTTAAGTAGAAAGACTTTTCACTACAAATTATGTTTTGACTTTTGTTATTTGATATTTTTATTACACATGTATTTTTGGGAAGGAGTTGGGTATAAATGGTAAATAAACAGAAAAATAAATATTCCTTTAGGTATTCTCTTTGGCTAGATGATATTCCTATTGAATAATTTAGGGGGTTCTAACTTCCTGCTTAAAACTCTTACAATGATACACTTCCATGAAAGGTCAGCCGATGTTCTGGAAATTAAATGCATTGTGATTATCACCCTCTGTTAAGTCAGCGGAGTCGGTGAGGAATAGTGACTGGAGTGGGTGTGTGGAGCCCTGCTCTCCCCCCTGTCATGGCATCGCAGGTACCACCTTGACCAGAAGAACGGCCATTATTGACTCCGAGGGTATTTCATTTTTGTTTTCCTAAAATAGCTACAAATTATATTGCTGTGAAATTACTTCAAAAGTATTTGTTTTACTAGAGTTGGAACTTAGAAAAGGTTATCTTTCCATAAGAGGCTTTGAAGAATAATTCATCATATAGCCATAACTTACCTGTAAATTGGAGAATCTCCTTCACTACTCTCAATAAACCAATGAACTGAACACTTACGTCCAGTGGCTCTAAACTATGTTTTGGTGAGCCCTTCTTCCCAGGCCCCTCTGAGAATCTGAATAAAGCTATTATTAGTTATTTCTTGGATTCTGTAAACTTGAAGACCCACTTCAAATTCCCCCCTTTCTGGAGTGGCTTTCTTGATGGCTTTAGGCATTCCGTGCTCCTGAAGGATATTGTCTGGGTTACTATATAGCAAGTATCACTTTTTATGGTCATTATTGTGTGCGACTCTCTTCTATCTAACTCATTGACTCCTTAAGGCAAGGGACTATATTGTGTCATTCTTCTTCCGAATCTTTTTCTTCCTCTCCCCATTCCTGCTGATGAATTTTTTTCTTTATTTTGGCAGCTTGTATCTTTTCATGTGGCATCTTAGAGACATTATGAAAATAAGAGATTTTGACATAAACCACAAATAATTTCATAAGCAAATCATGTCTTCTTTTATGGAAGAGTACTTTATGGACTATACTAAATTTCAAATCCTCAAATAACCTTGTGGATATTATTCCAACCCAAGAAGAGTAAAAAGTCAGGCCAGTTATGCTCTCAATTTAATGTGTCAACAGCTAAGCCAGCTTTCCATCCTTTTGGAAATTTAAGATATCTAATAAAAAAATAGCTATCATATTTTATTAACTTCTATGTGCCAACTATTTTGCATACATGATTACTACACGTGTCTTTACAACAATCCTAGAAAGCAAGTATAATTATCTCAATTTTTCTGAGGAGGAAACTAAAGCCCAAAGATGTCGGGAACTTGCCCAGGGTCACATGGCCATTAATTGGCAGAGCTAGGATTTCAGTCCAGCGATTCCTGACTACAAAGTCTGTACTCTTTCCACTAAATCCCACTGTCACTAAGTTTGTGATGAGTGCTGATTATGATCACACATGTGATATGTTCGTATTACCCGGAAGAGTGGATGCGGTCAGTGAGAAGGAGCACTTGGCTGCGGAACCAATTGCTTAGCCCACATTTGACTTCAAGAGAATGTGTTCTCATTGCTCCTTGATTTTACCCATCCCTTCTCACACCCTGGAGAAAGGCACCATATGAATATGGTATATTTATATGTTCCTATCAATTATTGTCTATTCATTAAAGATTAGAAATTAGTTTACTAAGCCAACAGCAGTCAGTGTTATAATACTAGCTATAAAGAGCTTTATAATACTCTGTCGGGTCTGAGACACTTCTCTTTCCCATTCGGCAGTTAGAGGATTCACTGGAAAACTGAAACATAAAAAGAGATGACTGACCCTCCCCACAAACCGCATTTTTTTTCAGGTCTCATTTGTGCAGTACAGTGATGAAGTCAAGTCCGAGTTCAAGCTGAACACGTACAACGACAAGGCCCAAGCCCTCGGGGCCCTCCAGAATATTAGGTACAGAGGAGGAAACACGAGAACAGGTACAGTTGATCAGAGTGTTTGGAGTGGAGGAACCGAGTGTACCATCTCACTCTCACATTCGAATTCTTAACAGTTGGGCATGGCTAGTGGCACTTGGGTAGTTTGCATTGAGGTGACACTAAAATGTTTCATGCCACACTCTACAGGCAAGGCTCTCACGTTTATCAAGGAAAAGGTCTTGACCTGGGAGAGTGGCATGAGGAAGAATGTCCCCAAAGTGCTGGTTGTGGTCACAGACGGCCGGTCACAGGACGAGGTGAAGAAAGCCGCTGCGGTCATCCAGCAGTCAGGTAAGCCCCGGCCTGCGTGCCACGCCTCGTGCTTGCACTCATTATGTTAACGGTTTTGAACATTCAGAAATGATGGCAAGAAACCCCACATTTCGGATTTACTTTATTGTTCCTGTTGAATCTGTAGGTCATACTCTTATAATATTAGTTTATGTTTAATTGTGGGATGGTTTGGTGATTGCTCGGAAATAGCGTGGTGCATAGTCTTTGGGTAAGATGTGATTCAGGGTCTGTCAATGGGCAAACGAGATTTCTCGTGGGGGCTGGAAGGCTGTGGAATGCAAACCTGGGATGATCCCAGAGCAGGCTCCCTGCCATAGCAGAAGTGAGTCTTGACGCTGGCTCCTGTGCAAGGAGAACATAGGGAAGCCTTCACTTCGGCACAGCCTTGCAGGTGCAGGCTCAAAGCAGGTTTCTCAAAGGGACACTGCACAGGAGGAACAGCCAGGTCCCAGGGACACGTCTCTGGGGCACATCTTGGCAAACAAACATCCTCAGTGCCTCCTGGAAGCACTGCCCTTTGGATGAGTTATTTAGGATTATTAGAGATGAAACAAGGTAATTCCAGCACTTGCATTAACGCCCTCTCTGAAGCCCCCTCAGGTCCAAGGTAGACATATGTTGTGCATTATCTATTGCAGTGATTGAAAAGTACTTGGTTACATGGAACTGCACTGATCTTTTTATAAATTACTGCTATTGTTTTATGCACTTTGATCAGATTTCAGCATATTTCGTGCTCCTAGCTGACTTAAGTTTGGGGTTATGAATACTTACTCCTTATGTTACCTTATTTATACCTAATTATGTAACTAATTCCTTACATAGTTATTTTTTTAACAGTCAAATCAAGCTTTTGGAGTAAAAACTTTACTTGTATTAACCTAAATAAATAAAGTTATTGCTAGTGGGAATTGTATATTTCATTTTACTTTTTAAACATTTCTTTTTTTATTGATTTCAGAGAGGAAGGGAGAGGGAGAGAGAGATAGAAACATCAAATAATGAGAGAGAAACATTGACTGGCTGCCTCCTGCACGCCCCACATTGGTGATCGAGGAATCAAATCGTGACCTCCTGGTTCATAGGTTGATGCTCAACCACTGAGCCATGCTGGCCGGGCCATATATTTCATTTTAAAAGTGACCAGAATGCTGCCTTTGAGCTTGAGTTTGTTGAGAATCAAATTTTTAAGTGAGCCCATTCCTGGTTTCTGAGTCACATAAGCTTAAAATGTTAATGGTGCCCAAGAGAACTGCAGAATTCTTGGGTCTATCAGCACTGTAGATCTGTGGAAGGAAATGAGCACCATGTTAATCTTTCTGCTCTGAAATGTTTGCCTTTTGTTAGGATTTTATTCTAGGAAATCCAATTAATTGAATTTTATAATCCAGAAAATAGGAAGACCTGGAGAAAGGACATATTTATTTATTTATTTTTTAAATATATTTTATTGATTTTATTACAGAGAGGAAGGGAGAGGGATAGAGAGTTAGAAACATCAATGAGCGAGAAGCATCGATCAGCTGCCTCCTGCACGCCCCCTACTGGGGATGTGCCCGCAGCCAAGGTACATGCCCTTGACCAGAATCGAACCTGGGACCCTTCAGTCCGCAGGCTGACGCTCTATCCACTGAGCCAAACCGGTTAGGGCGAAAGGACATATTTATTAAGGAGAGTTTGTGTCAGTTAAAAGGACGTGCTGCACACACTGAGGAAATACAGCATTGATTCTGATAAGATTTTACTTTGAGTTGTTTAAAACAATAAAAAACGGGGAAAGGGCTATGTAATTCACTCTGTAAATATGCTTTTCAGGGTTCAGTGTCTTTGTCGTTGGTGTGGCTGATGTTGAGTACAACGAGCTTGCCAATATTGCCAGCAAACCAAGCGAGCGGCACGTGTTCATTGTGGATGACTTTGAATCTTTTGAGAAGATAGAGGACAACCTCATCACATTTGTCTGTGAAACTGCCACCTCAAGTAAGTCATGGTCCACAAGGGACCATAATCTCACTTGTTTTGAAAAGTAACTACTCGGTAGGCCATTCCCTATCCTATATGGGATCAAGCCTGTGCATAAATAGATCCTGGGAAATCCCTTGAGAACCCGATGAGTCATTGTTCCTATTGAGATTGTGCTCAATGTGTGCTTGTCAGAGGTCCATTTTAAGCTTTGAAGATGTAATATATTCCTTATATGGAAATAAAGTGTTTTAATACATCCTTTCCCCACCATCCCAATGCCTGTGACATTTGAGTAAATTAGTCTTCAGCTTCAGGAATGCGTTTATAGAAGCATTACTGTGAGATGAAGGTTTTCCCCTATTAGTAATCAATTGGTGTTTGTTCTGTCAACATCCGGGCTTCAAGGGAGCAATGAGAAAACTGACTTGTACATGTGTGCTCCATAGAAATTTGTTTGGTTCCCATTTGTCTTTTTGGTTGTAGATTTTTCTCCTTATGCCAAGATCTCATGTTCAACTTTTAAAATACAGTGAAGGTCAAAACGTTCATTATTTTTGTCAATTTATGCTCTTCCCCATCCATTAACACTGATTCTTGGGGCATTAGACTATGGAGGCAGTTGTGCAGCTAGTCTAGACTTTTGATCCTAGGCAGGGCTATGATTTGCAAGTGTTACAGTTTCCCCTATTAAACATTATATTAAATCCTCAGAGGTCTGGGAGAGATGGCAGTAGTAAACAATGGTCAGTACTTTACTGTGAAACTGACCTTGAAACTCAGAAAGGAGCTGTCCTGGTGCCAGGTGGGCAGGGAGCTACAGTTGTCGCATGTCCACTCCCAGTGGTCCTGAAAGCCACTCTCTGGGATTCCTGGCTCTGGGGGCCCAGTGTGAAAACTGCTGTAGACATGTAATTGTTACATGATGTTTGGTAGGCAAGCTTGATAGAGAATAGAAGAGAGTTGGATGGCAACATACTCCTCTTGCCTTTGCAAAAATCTGAAATTCCCGGGTGGGAGAAAAAAAGTTCTTTAAGCTATTTAAAAACATCTGAATATCCCCCCTTTAATTGTATTTTACTATTCTTAAGAACATTGTAGAATTCTAATTGGGTTGGAGAATGTTCAGAAAACATTGCTAATACTGGTCAATAGTATAATTTCTCCTACACATGGGAAGTCTACAAGAAATCCGTTATAAAAAAATTAGATCAATGTGAGTTTTTATAAATGCATGAACAATTTCATTATTTGATATATGTACATCGCTGATTTGTGTCCATATACAATGTTTGCATATTGCGTTGGTGAATCATACTTAAAGAACACTGTCTATTGCAGATTGCCCTCTCATTTATTTGGATGGCTACACCTCACCAGGTAAGCATTTATAAGCCTGGGCTAATTTGTTTCAGGATTCAAGCCAAAAAATAATTTAAATGACCTCACTTCAATATTTTATTTTCTGATGTAAAGGTTTTAAGATGCTTGAAGCATACAACCTCACAGAGAAGAATTTTGCTTCCGTCCAAGGCGTCTCTTTGGAGTCAGGGTCTTTCCCCAGCTACTCCTCCTACAGGCTTCAGAAGAACGCCTTCGTCAATCAGCCCACAGCGTAAGTGTGACAGCAGGCGGGTCTTTTTCTGACAATGATGATTTTTGAGGCTCTTGGAATCCTGGAACTTTCGATTGGTCAGAAGACTCCTTATGAACGACCTGGCTTAATTTCCGGAAATGCAGTTGGGTTAAGTGTCTTCCCCCAGGTCACACAGGAGAGGAGGACTCCGGCCTTGGTCTCCTCAAACCTAAGCATCTCATCCTGGTTCTGTAGAATTATGGATTCCTGGCCCTTTTGAATTCAAGGCAAGGATCATAGCTATGCTTTTGCTAAGGGAGGCTGTTTAAACAGGAAAGCAACTTCTTATTGGGAACGCTGCTCCCTGTGGTGCAGAGGGACTGCTGGAATAGGTGCAGAGGGAGAGCAGCATTCTTTTCAGGGTTTCAGAACCTCGAGCAGATGGAAGCCCTCGCAGCTCTGCTTGTCCGTGTTCGAGGGGCAGCGGATGATTTTTATTGGCCGATGCTCCCA
>NW_005871107.1:5511960-5637818 GCF_000147115.1 Myotis lucifugus | reverse complement strand
TGCCGGGTAGCTCTAGATCAGTGGTCTCACTGGCTGCACATTAGAATCATCTGGGAATCTTTTTTTTAAAATCCTGATTTCCGGGCCTCATCCTCCGGAAATTCTGTTTCTTTGTTGCTAATGTTGTGGCCCCACCCCATAACAAAGAAACAGAATTTCCGGAGGATGAGGCCCAGAAATCAGGATTTTAAAAGGATTCCCCAGTGATTCTAATGTGCAGCCAAGGTTGAGAACCACTGCTCTAGATGTTGTTATTTTATACTCCATGCAAGTTTGCACCTGGGAACGATAACCAAAGTATGTATTTTTTATTCATTAGAATGGAAACATTTTAATCTTGAGAAATATGTGTTTGGCAACTTAGAGAGCGAAAGGAACACGCAGAAATAAAGCTTTCAGTAACTGAGGACAGGGTCAGAAAATGCTGTCTGAAATGTGAAACGCTCTGGGAAAGCTGACGGAAAATTCAGACTAAAACCGAAACTAATTTCCTTTAAGGAAGCAGAGATCGTATTGTAGTGCGGCCACACTGAAGTTCCTAACTCTTTGATGGTCAACCAGGCTGGTTCCCAAGTTTAGGTTTTTCAGTAAACCTTCAGACCCAGCGTTTAACTCTCAGTCACCCCAAGATTTGATACCTACCTTTAAAAGATTTTTTAAAAATTAATTTCACAGAGGAAGGGAGAGAGAGAGAGATAGAAACATCAATGATGAGAGAGAATCACACAGGGGATCAAGCCCGAAACCCGGCATGTGCCCTGACTGGAAATTGAACCGTGACCTTCTGGTTCATAGGTCGACGCTCAGCCACTGAGCCACCTCGGCTGGGCAATACCTACCTTTTTACTTATGATAGCCTATTGTCCTCTCATGAGTCAGAGCTTATGGCTGAAAGAACCATAAGTGCAATTCAATCCCCCCCCCCCCCCCCCGCTGCCGGAAGGACTCATTAACTGAGAAAGAAGGAAAAAAATGGGCAAGGGTAGACATAAATTAATATGGAGAAGATATTATTTTTAACATGGGATATTATGAAGATAGTAGGCTTTTGAACACACAGAAGCTATTATGTCTGCTTGCCCAGAATACATGTTTAAAAGGCAGAGCAGCATCATATTCCAGAAGTACCAGTGGTGTGGTTGGTGCAAGGGCTTGAAACCTCAAGAGACATTCTGGGCCCTCTGTCAAGATTCACAGAAGAATAGGTTCTCCCCTGTCTGAGAGTTGATGATCAAGGCCTTTTTCCTGCCTTCAGAAATAAAATGTTATTAAATAGTCTCAGACAGAAAACCATCAATTTAGCTTCAGTGGTTCCCCTGAATAGCGATGGAGTCAACTCTGGGAGGACACATGGAACCACATGTTTTTGTCTAACAGCCTTAGAGCAAAGCAACATTTCCTTTTAATTGAATTCCATCCCTTTATCAGCACTAAACGTTGGCACATGTACATGACCTTAACATTTATTACTCGTTTTCTTTTTAGGAACATGTAAGCTTCTGGAGATTATGTGATTTATTTATTTCAAGGGAGGAATTTGGGAGTGTAAAAACTACTGGAGAAAGCGAGGGAGAAATTAAAACCTTAAGCTATTTTATAATCTCATACCCCTGACACTGGGAATATTTAGTGAGATTCATTTTCTTTAAGTTACATCCATAGGTATAATGTTTATCACTCTAAAATTAGTATGTAATTTTGCAATTGTTTATGTGTCTAGAAAAAATTAGTTGTTAGGATAAAAGACCATTTGGCAATTTCCCAGACTTCTGTGACTTTATCAGATTATAAATAATCTATTACTACTTACATAATGGACCTTTAGTGCTTGTTCTTTTGATGTCTTTCCTAAAATTTTCTCCTTCTAATATGTTGCCAGATTATTATAAATGACTTCTAAAACTGCCCATAATAAGATTCTGGTCCAAAGATTTAAAATATTCTCTATTTCTGATGAGAAATTTTTATTAGTGAATTCATTCGTTTGTTTTATCCACAGAGATCTACACCCAAATGGACTCCCTCCTTCATACACGATTATATTATTGTTCAGACTTCTCCCAGAATCTCCTAGTGACCCTTTTGCAATTTGGCAAATCACAGACAGAGACTACAAACCACAAGTTGGAGTGATTGCAGATCGTAAGGATTTTTATCTTATTTTAAGGCACATGTGTACATATTGTTGATTAGGTTTTCTCTTGACTTCTTTTTATAAGAACCTTCTGAATATGCAGAGTGGGGCAAACGTAGTTCATAGCTGTGAATATGAGAAACACAGAGTTTATTTTTGTATTATTCATTAATTATTATATTATTTTCCATAATAACAACAACTATAAACTTACTTTTGCCCCACCCTGTATATATTTACTTGACATATGCTTTTATGTTTAAAGTTTTAAAAATGTAGCTTATTAGTAAATATTTTAATTATGTTTTATCCCAACTAAAACTATTGAATTTTTTAGACATCTTAACAAAAAAGAAACATCATGAATACTTTCAATATAAAGTATATCAGGCATGTGATTTAGTAACAATTATGTGTTAATTACAGCTTCTAGCAAGACATTATCATTCTTTAACAAGGATACAAGAGGTGAGGTGCAGACTATTACATTCGACACAGAAGAAGTGAAGTCATTATTTTATGGAAGTTTTCATAAGGTAAATATTATCTGGTTACTTATAGAAAAAAGAATATGGCTTGCTATTTTAAGTTAATTTATTTTATTATTTGTTAAAATGTTATGCTAAATTGGTAAAAATATAACTATATCTTTTAAAAATAAAATCTTATGCTAATATCTTTTAAAAAGTATGACTACTTTTTCTATCTACCATTTTATTGTGAACCATTACATTATTTTATTTCCAAAGCTTAATTTTTTATTATATTTTAATTGATAGGATTATTATTTTATAAAGCTGCTTCTGCTTGCTTGTTTATGGTAAAGTTACAGACATGGCAGTATAAAGGTTATCACTATCTGCCAAAATAATAAAGATAAATGTTTATATGATTAACATTTGCATTAACACACTATGGATTTTCTAAAATATCTTGTTGGAAGTTCTAAGATGCGTTCTTATGGGATTGTCTATTTTTGTTTATCTTAATTAATTCCTGTGTATGTCAACATCCAAGGATAATAGAGACTTCCTGTAAGATTTTTAAAAGATGATTGACAAAAGTACTGAAGTTTGACATATTAGAAAAGAAAAGGATAAGCTAGGTTAGGAACGGACTTTTTAATAGTATTTCTTCATCCATTGGGTTAGCAGGAGGAATGCCTTTGGTTGCACAAGTGGTCTAAAATTTCTCCAGCATGACACTCAGAAAGCTAATCTCCTACATAGAAGACAAGTATTTCCAGTTCAATCTGATTCTCAAGTGAAAACGGAAAAACTTTTCTGTATTTGAGTAGATGTAGCTGTTACTTCTTGCTGATTCTATTCCTGAGAATTTGGGTTCTTTCCAGAATGCTTTTCTTATTCGTGAATTAAACTCTCAGTCAGGATGGCAAGGGCTCTTCTCAGGAAGCTCAAAGAGGCTTCCCAATGTGCACATTAGCAAAATACAATGAAAGAAAACAAAGCTCTTTGAGAATAATGGCACATCCACTTCACAGTTTATTGACTTTCATGGTGAAGTGCCTGCAATAAAATAAATGCCTCATTGGGAAAGCAAGCTCTAGTTTGGCAAATATTATTAGCTTCAACTTCTCCTTATCCAATATTAGATGATGAATCTGGCAAAGTTCTTATGAACTTTTTCTGGCTCATTGCTACACCTATTAAATTTATATTTGAGTAACCTGCTAAAAAGGACTATTTCATTTTTCCTTCCATACTCTCTAAAGATATTAGAAATTTAATTTCTACTAGCCAACTGATAGCCATTTATTTTTAAGTTTTGACTTTTATTGAATGCTTCATTTTACTTGAGCAAAAAAACAAATATTTTGCAGAGGTCTATAGCGACAGTCAATTATTGCAAATCCAAGATCGTTATTTTTGGCATTGCTTCATTTGCCTTTATAGAAAGGTATTTGTAGTCTTAGGTTTTTCTTCTTACAAATCTTCTGCCCTCCTCAAATTCTCTACTTTCTTTTTTCCATACTATGTTTCTTTTTATTAGTTTTTTTCTCTCCACTTTTTCACTATACTCTTCCTTCTTCCATTCCCTTACCCCATTCTTTTCACCTACTCTCCTACATCATTTATCTATCAATTCAAGTAACAAGTTCAATCACTATTGGCTATTACATTCTTTACTGATTAAAGGACTCAAACCTTCTTCTTTGATTTTCCATCTAATCCAGGGACTAAAGTCCTTCAGTCCGTGCAATGAGTTGCACTCCCATGGCAGGGAATGAGTGGAAATGACATCCAGGGGGCTCTTGGGAAAGAGAGGGTAGGCTAAAAGAGCTTAAGCAGGGACTAGCAGACAGCTATTGATTCTTGAAAATTCTCTTGAAAAGTTTTTTTGTGTCTCCATTCTGTTGTGACAGATGACATATATCCAAGTGAGAAATTTCCATTAAGAGGTAAAAGGTAAAAGATGAAAAAATGAAGTTTTAGAGAATGGCAGAGTATGGGCTGTGAGATGAATTGGAATGATTGCTTCTATTTCTTTCTGCTGGTCTGTGAAATTTTCACAGTTTAGAGATGGTTTCTAAGTACTTAGGATGAGGGTCTGCAGATGAAGAGCCCACTCTAAAATGTGATTATGCATGTGTTTAAAATGCAGTAGAAAATGCAGAAGAGATTGAAGTAAAACATGTTTTTAGCATGTGCTTACTATGTTTGACATTGAATGGGATAATTTTGTTACAAACTAAGAGTCTTGATTTTGACATAATTCTGGATACTATGATTTTTTTCAAGTACTTTGTGATATTTACCTCTGTGATTGTTCACACAAGAGCTAACAAATAAGGTTTAGTCCTTTTTATAATTTTTATTGAATTTATTGGGGTGACATTGCTTAATAAAATTACACAGGTTTCAGGTACACAGTTCTACAGTACATCATCTGTATATACATGTGTTTACCACCCTAAATCAAGTCTACTTCCACCACCATTTATCTCCCCTTTACCTCTTCCACCTCCTCCCACCCCTCCTTCCCTCTGGCAATCACTATACTATTGTCTGTGTCCAAAAGGGTGAAAGGATTAAGCAAAAAAACCCCCAAGTTTTACTTCCTATCCTATATAATAAAAGGCTAATATGCAAATTGTCCCCTCGACTGGGAGTTCAACCGAGAGTTCGACCAGGAGTTTGACCAGGGGTGGGGCCGGCAGGAAAACTGCCTGCAGTCCCTCCCCCTGGCCAGCACCACCTCTGATCATCCCCGCCCCCCATCAGGGGCAGGGCTGGCCCACCAACCGCCTGCCGCCCCTCCCCCCAGCCGCCTGGCCCCATCTGCCTGATCAGGGTGGGCTGGCCTGACCCCACCCATGCACGAATTCGTGCACTGGGCCTCTAGTTAGATAATAAATATCTTGGGAATGCTTGTATAATGCTGTTCTTGAATTCAATGTTAGATGACTGTGCTGTGGGCATTTAAAATTTCTTTATTTTTAGTAAGCTATGTATTACTTTTATATAAATGCCACATGTAATTCATATTTGCCACTTACAGATGCACTAAATTAGTGTTTTGGTGGTGATTCTCAATGGGAAAAATAGTTACTGTTTTAAAAAAATCTCTAGGGATTGTTCTTATGTTTATTGACTCAAAGCATTTAAGGGAACTTCTGTTTCTTTTAACTTGGAGCTGAACTTTTCAAAATAATCAAGTGCTTACTTAAGTATTTGTGCTGTGATAAGTGGAAACTATCAACAAGACTATAAACTTTAAAGATTACCTGAAACCATTTTTTACATTGTTGAGATACACATGTTTTATTAATTATCTGTCCTAATAGATTTCTTACGATTCCTAGTGTACTCAATATCAGACAAAAGAATAAAGTTGAATCTTCATCTATTAGTTTCTAGAGCTGAATCTCTATAGAAGACGTATGCTGGTTCTTACTATGTTAGGTATTTATATAGTATGCAAGTTCTTGTTGACTGAAATTTGGAAAAAATTATTCCTGGCCAGGTAGCTCAGTTGGTTAGAGCATCGTTGGATACACCAAAGTTGTGGGTTTGATCCCTGGTCAGGACGCATAAAAGAATCAACCAATGAATGAATACAGTGGAACAACAAATCGATGTCTCTATCTCTGTCTCTGTCTCTCTATCTCTTAAATCAATAAATAATATAAAAGAAAACAAATTAAAAATTCAACTTAGAAAGTCAGTGAAAGACATTCGAGGCTCTATTTTACTGAATATAATAATAAATTATTGGTTTATTAGCTTGTATTTGAATAGTTCTTTATAGTTTACAGAATCATCTCATCTATATTATCTCTGGTCATCTTAGTAACAGTACATGGTGGGAAAATAAGAAATTATGCATGTATATGTGGCTGAAGGAAACTGACCTAGAGAGGTTACATGGGTCATTTGATTTGATGTTAATAAATGACAAGACATTGCAACCTGGTCTTGGATTTTAGTCTAAAATGCTTCTTTGGGGGATGAGAATAGCTTAAAGAACATATTTTTAAACCTGTGATATGAAATATGAAGAAGTCAGCCAATTTTTTGGTGGTGAAAAATTTATAATGGAAACAAATGATCTTTATAGGTTCATATCGTAGTGACCTCAAAAAGTATTAAGATTTACATCGACTGCTATGAAATTATAGAAAAAGACATCAAGGAAGCTGGAAATATCACCACTGATGGTTATGAAATTCTTGGGAAACTTCTTAAAGGGGAGAGGAAATCAGCCACAGTAAGTAACGCATTTTTATTTTTCTTGGTATCTTGAGTCAAGATTAAAAGGGCATTTTTAAAAATAACAAGTGAATTGTTTTTTCTCAGTGAGTTTTAAATTGTTAAATTTCTTATTCGGATTGAAACTTGGGAAAAGTTATATTCAGGAAATATGCTACTGACAGAATATAATAATGTGTTTTATTACTAAAAACAAAATAAGATGTCAAGGCAACAGAGAACATCATGCAGTCATCTTGAAACTGGATCAAATTGGAGAGTACAACACAATCGCTGCCAAGATAATCAGTGAAATCTAAAATAATTCATTTTTTTGTTCTTCAAAGAGAGTAATTGCTAATACAAATTTGTGCAGTCGGGACGTTAAGCATTTGTGGACATTGGCTGTGACCATCACTAGAGCCCGCGCTTTCTCGCAGAGGAGCCGTCCTCTGTCTCCGAGGGAAGATCAGGGTAGAACAGCAGCCAACTGACCGCATTACTAACAAGTTCACTGGCGCATGTTGGAGGCAGGAGCGTGCCAATCCTATTTATGGTTCTATCTAGTGAGACAGTTTTAAATGGAGGTTTTCACTGTACCAAGCCGTATGAACATTGAAGTCCATGTTAAATGTCAATTGATAATCACAGAGTTCTAAAACCAAGTCTGCTATCTTTGGCTTCTATTAATTTTTAAACTATATTTACTTAATTTAGCTTTCTTCCATAGACAGAATTTTCTTCTCCTGGATTCAAAAGTTGAAATTTCTATTCTACAATGAAAAACAATAAGTGCAAGTTTAATATAATTGTGATTAAAATTCAGACTTTCTATTGACTACTGTATTTTATGTTTAAATAGAATAACTATATCAGAGATATAAAATAAGTTATAGCTAAAAAGATATTTTCCTTCTTATTAAAAGAGTTTTATTTTTAAAAAGTAGAAAGATAGGAAGTATATATTACAGCTGGCCCTTAGTATCTATAGATTATGTCTCTTGTGGATTCAACAGAGGATTGAAAATAATACTAAAAAAAAAAAAATTCCAAAAAGTCAAATCCTAAGCAATATAGTGTAAATAATTATTTACATAGAACTTATGTTTTATTAGGTATTATAAGTAACCAAGAGATAATTTAAAATATATGGGAGGATGTGCTTAGGTTATGCAAATACTAGGTCATTTTACATAGCCTTGAACATCTTTGGGTTTTGGTACCTGTGGGGGTCCTGGAACGAATCCCTCTGTGAATAATAAGGGAGGACTGTACTATATTGAAATAGTTAAGGGTAATCATAAAAATTATTGGTCAGCCCCTAGGTAAGAATTTATGAAAAAAAAAAGAGCGTCAATGGTAGAATAAATGCGGAATGGCTTTTGAAATTTTACTTTTCTACAAGGGTAGGCTATTAAAAGTTGATTTAACTGTGTGTTGTTTTCAAATTCTTAATGAAACAAATTCACAATTAAACAAAGAAATTAGTTCTCTTTAAAAAAACAAAACTCAATCAAACATTTCTTTTTAGCCAAGGAAGTGAATCAGAAGTGGGAATTTCACATAAGCATTTGCTTTACTGTCTCTTTATCTTAGGCACAGGCTTTTATGTTCTTTCCTTATGAAGTAAGGACCCCATTTGCTCCCAAGGCCTTGCACCCTTGAGACAGAGAAGTTGGCAAAGGTTAAATTGTGGAAACGTTAGTATAAAATGTTTCTCATGCATCTTTAGCTGATGTTGCTGTTGGTTGTTTGCAGTTCCAAATCCAGAATTTCGATATCGTCTGCAGTCCAGTGTGGACCAGTAGAGACAGATGCTGTGATATTCCCTCAAGGGTGAGTCAAGCGGAATGGAAGCCTGTGGCCGTTTCATTAGCCCCCTGGGAGGGAGGGATCCGGATGCTGATGGGCTGGGAGAGGAAGCAGCACTCAGCAACTTCTTCTTAGCATCTCTGTGCATGCTAATCAGCTACTGGGGCTCGGGCCAGGGACCCCAGCCTAGGAAGCCAGGAATGGAGAATGGATCAGACACATCTGTCAATTCTCCCCAGCAGCCAGGGTGTTATGCGTAGTTAGCAAAGTCCTGCTGCGTCAGCATGTTTGATACACCTCCAACAGATCCCTTCTGTTGTTTATAAAATCTCAGCATTTTATAGAATAAGCCATCACCTCTCTGGATATCTAACGTTTAGGACTAACTGGATTTGTTTTTGAGATGACGACTCACTCCCATAGTATCTGTGTGAGTGGTAAGTGGTTACAAAGTTAAATGCTGATGATGGATTTGAAGCATTGGGCAAGCGATAAACTGCATACGCCCCCGGGATGAGGGTGCGTCATTTATTCAGCATTTATTGATGGAGCACCTGGGATAAGCCAGGCACTATTCTATGTGCTAGGGCCACAGCAGCGAAAGGTAAATATTCTAGTGAAAGGCAGGGGAAGAGAAAGAATGGACAAGCAGCTATAGACTATGGTATAGAGCGAAAGTCCTAGGATGAAAAACAAATCAGGGTAAAGGGATAGATAGCCAAGTGCATACCATCAGCCCTCAGTGATACGGTGAGATTTAAGCAGAGACCTGAATCAGGTGAGGAGCCAATAATGTGGAGACTAGAGCCAGAGCCAGAGGGAGCTGTAAAACCAAAGGCCCTAAGGCTACAATGTGCCACAAGATCTGAGAAATATTAGTCAGATCAGTGGGGCTGGAGCAGAGCGAATGGGGAAAGTGGGATGACCACGGTGGTGCTTTGTGGAGCATGTAAAGCTTCGTAGGCCATGGGAAGGACTTCAGGTTTTCTAAATGAAATGGGCATTTCTCTACCACCAGATTAAAGGAAACTGGGTTAGACAACCAGTGGTCGCAGTGGCAGTTCTGTAGACATTTCTTTGTTATGTGAGGTTTCCTAGAGTGAATGTAAAATAAAGACATAAAGGAGCAAAACAAGATTCAACCCAAGACTATTTGCAATGATAACTGAAATTATTTCTGCACACTGGGAAACAGATTTCCTTGTGTAAATATGATAAATGGAAGTGGGGGATGGGGAGTCATTTTTACCCTCAATTCAAAGGTAAATATTCTTCTCAACATTCCAGAGAGATGAAGCAAAATGCCCCGCTCTTCCGAATGCGTGCACGTGCACACAGGACAGCGTTGGACCTCCAGGACCACCCGGCCCTGCTGTAAGGAAACTGAAAAAGCCCTAGTTTTTCCTTTAAAGCTTTGGAGTATTCATTCTTTTTTATTTTTTAAATTTAAATCTTTATTGTTGGAAGTATTACATATGTCCCTTTTCCCCCCTCATTGACTCCTTCTAGCCTTCCCCCCGCCCCATCCTAGGCCTTCACCACCCTATTGTCTGTGTCCATGAGCTATGCATATATGCATACAAGTTCTTTGGTTGATCCACACCCCGCCCCCACACTTTCCTCTGAGATTCTGCTGTTTGTTCCATGTATTCTTTTGCATAAAATGCTTCTAGCCATCCACATTTTCTGGGACAGAGCAAGCCATATTGCAGACCACTTTTGTGGTATATTTTAGTGGAGTAATACAAGAAGAAAATTTAAACACATTTGAATATGCAGGAATGAATGAAACCAGCTTCGTATTTAAGAACTTTTCTCTTAAAGATGTGAATCTGGGTTTCCATCTGTAATCACATGCTTCTAAAAATTCCTTATATCTCCTAAAAGCTTCTTCTGTAGATGTTATGGAACCACAGTTGAGTGGCTAACCCAAGAACAATTTGTTTAGAGCAAGGATATGTGTACCTTATGCTGCAGACATCACATGGGAATAACATATGAAGATGTTACATATGTGATGATATAAACTCTGGGTGAAAGTATTGGGGTTTAGAGTAACTGGAATGATAAGATAAAGTCTACATCTATTTATGGGGGAGGGGAGACCAAGAAAGTGTAGACAAAACATTGAAGATTGCAGTGATATGTCTCATTAATCAACGTGGAACCCTTTGCTCTTATCAATCCAACATCTGAGCTGGGCTGGTTTTGAGAAGTGGTAGTCATTCTTCTAATGGCCTCTTTTAAGAATATGATTAATTAACATAGAAACAGCTCAGAGATTCTTATAATACCCAATTTTACTATACAGAGCTTATAACAAAAAATGTAAATTGATTTTAGATTAATTATAAGTCAGCTTCTCATGTACAGAATCAGAATGTCACTGGAATTACCATAATTTCTATTAATAGTGATTTACCTGATGTATATTTGTAATCATAAAATTATATCCCAATGTGACTTAGATGTTTTTGAGAAGTAGAGATGTTTTTCTCTCATTTTAAGATAACATTATTAGATATCACTACCATATTTATTTCTTCTTTGGTCAGTAGTCTCTGACTTCCTGTTACTGAACTACATATTCTGAGATTCTGAGTGATCCAAGATACTCTTCTTTTTGTATATTATTTCCCCTGAAGAATGCATGCATATAATTCCAAAGCTGAACTTTCTCTTTACTGTATTTAAATAATGCTTGCTTTTTCTAGTAAACCTCACATTTTCAAATAAACTTCAAGATTTGCTAACAATTAAGAAAGTTCACAATGTAAAAATGAGACACATAGGATGTACAAGGTTTTGAAATTCCCTTTCCCCACTTATTTGTGGGATATAAAGTCTTTACTTCAGTATTTTGTAAGTAGCTACAGAAGTATTGATTGGACAATACGCTGCTTCTTGAAACAGTTTTTATGTATCAACTTTTTCCTACTTTCCTTACATTCACCCTGAAATGTGTTCTTACTGTGTATTTTAGGGAGGACCTGGTGCTAAAGGTCCCAGAGGTGAAAGAGGTATCAATGGGGCAATTGTAAGTATATTTTAGAGTGCATTTAAATGTTCATCTGTATGTTGAAGGCTGGTTGTTCAAACTTCTGCTAAGGGGGTATGTGACCTTGAGCAAGTCAGTGACACACCCTAGACATTTATTTCTCCGTGAGTCTGTGCTTTAGGCAATATATCACCTCTGTCTTGTCTTTGGATGTCAAAATGATGGACCAGAGAAATAAATGTCTAGGGCAGGGGTGGGCAAACTTTTTGACTCGAGGGCCACAATGGGTTCTTAAACTGAACTGGAGGGCCGGAACAAAAGCATGGATGGAGTGTTTGTGTGAACTAATATAAATTCAAAGTAAACATCATTACATAAAAGGGTACGGTCTTTTTTTTTTTTTTTTTTTTTAGTTTTATTCATTTCAAACAGGCCGGATCCGGCCCGCGGGCCGTAGTTTGCCCACAGCTGGTCTAGGGTGTGTCACTGCTGTAGGAATTGCACATGGGAATCTGCAGAACCTATGGGCTCTGCTGCAACATGTGGAAACGGGGTGACCCAGCCATCAGTTAGAAGGCCCCACAGGGGGCAGAGTCCCATGAGAGAGCTGGAGAGGGTTGGGGACAGGTCTGCTGCCCCTCCTTACACCTGTCTCAGAGAAAGAGCTGGGCAGCCACATGTGTGTTTGCTGGGGGTCAGCTGCCCCTCTGACCAGTTTCACACTGGTCTTCCATAAACCACCTCAAGCTTTTTAAGGGGCATATTTTATGAAGATAATGTGTAGCTTTTGTCATAATCTCACAAATGGTAAGCTAAGTCAGTCAGGAAAGGGTGAGGCTGGGATGCTAACCCAGGTCTGTCTGACTCCAAGTTTGTGCCCTTTACACCTAGACACATTGCAAAGAAGCTTCAGTACAGAGCATCTACTCAGTGGCTATCTGCTCCTTGCTTGATTCATATACATGTTAGTTCCAGAAATAAGCCGAAGTCTAAGAGAATTCAGGACTAGCTTAAAATAAACCAAATCCAATAACATTTGAATTTTGATCTCATGAGTTTATGAATTTAAATATCTGAATACATTATAGTCAATATGTTTTACTTCTTCAAAAAATGTACTTCTAATAGGAGTTTTGGAAATTTAAGTATTCTTGTGAATTTATTTCATTTTCCAGTTGTTCTTATATGAAGAATTATATGATGGTGTCTTAGGGTTAGGAAGGCAAGTTTCTGACTGTATGTTAGCACTGGATGAGCATTACATGCCCATGTGGTTGTTTCTTCCTTGTGTATTTTAGGGGCCCCCTGGTCCTCGCGGGGATTCAGGTCCTCCAGGCCCCCAGGGTCCTCCAGGTCCCCAGGGACCCAACGGACTCTCTATTCCGGGAGAACAAGTAAGTACAAAGGCTTTCTGTATTAAGTGAGGATGGCAGATTAACACTGAATTTAACTGGAACATTTTTTTACTATATTTTGCCAAATCGAATGTTTTCTCAGAGAACTCAACAAAGTTAGTCATTGAGATAACTTCCTATGAGGACTATGATTTCAGACATGTAAATAGTATATGTAATAATGTATAACTGTGTAGACAAAAATTACACTACTTCTTTGACCTATAAAATTTTTAAAATAAATAATACATATATCCTTCAACATCCTGAAGACTTTGAAATTGCTTTCAATCTGTGGCTGCCCTGGAGTCCTTTTCTAATACCTACGACCTCAAGGCAAGCTTGCGTTATTTATCTAGGTCATTACTTCTTTAAACATTTTAAAATGCTAATCTGAATTAAAAAAGATGTTTTACCTTTTGGGGCTCATATTTTGTTTTAAATGCTGATCTGAATTATAAAGGATGTTTTACCTTTTAAGACTCATATTGTATTTAACTTTTTCTGTATATTAAGATAAAGTAAATATACTTTACGAATAAGAATACAATAACTGCATAGTTCTTAAATTTAAGTCTAAACTCCCTTTTAGGAAGATAGATTACTTTTTTTGGCATTTAAAGAAAATAAAATCTATATTAGATATAGCTAGAAATGAGACGTGTGAAGGAACAGGGCTTTCTTTCTCAAGAGGGTTGAATGCATCTACTGTGAGCTTCTTATGTCCAAAAGAAAGTTGTAGAGGCTTTACCTTTTTTTTCTTTTACTACTACTATTAAATTATTGGTTTTAATTAATTCAGCTTTCCTTTGTAAGAAGTGTCTTCAAACAAGTAGTAATAAGTACCAAATTATGTTATCTTCTTAGAACATTTCATTGAATATCTATTAAAATTAGCACCAAATTAAATATATTAAGATAAAATAGCTTTCTCCCTTCAAATTTTATTTCAATGAAATTCCCTTATGTTAACAGATGTTCTTTTAAAGTAGGCATATTATCCCATAATCATATAAAATTATCCCATAGCATTATAAATGAAAATTATACTATGGCATTTGTAGCTTAAAGAGTGAGCATCAATACAAAAAGTGATTTATTCATCTCCCTTCAAAAATATTCTTACATTGGATTTATGAAGTGATGGAGATCTCAGAGATGACTCATGTCTTCCCTTTCCACTTAATCTCTGTAAAACGCCTGGGAACTGTGTTCCCGCTGCTTTCTCTAGGGTCGCCAAGGGATGAAGGGCGATGCTGGAGAGCCAGGACTTCCGGGCCGAGCAGTGAGTTGTTCTTGAAGTTACCTTTCCTTTCACTTGTCAAGTGTTATTTGACAAGCTGCCTTTGTGCTGCCTCAGACGGTGAACCAAGGTTAAACCGCAAAGCAGAAGCCTGGCTGTGTCCTTCACATTATTTCCATTTCATGTTCTGGTCTTAATCTTTAGGTCTATGCTTTGTCAGGTCAGGTACCTACCTGCTTGATGACTAAGTACCTACAACATGGCTGACACTGTGCTTGCTTCTGGCTTTCTGTTTCTGTTCAGAAGCCCCCTAAACCTCCTTTCTTTTAAAAAAAATGTTTGGGGGAATAACAAGTATCCTTTTCCACACAGGAAGTACATTACTGTCTTTCTTTTCATATAGGGAACCCCAGGACTGCCTGGCCCCCCAGGACCCATGGGACCGCCAGGAGATCGAGTAAGTTTTCTCGGGCAAGCTAGGATTATGCTGAAAATGATATCACCTTGCTGCTTATTAATTAAGAACCCTCCACAGTTCATTTGCTTGGCTGGAAAGCAGAATTCACATATTTTGTGGAAGACTGAAAAACAATTATCAGAGGCTCAAGCAACATCAGATCAATCTCAAGGTCTATGAAACAAAATGGCAGGACTTTAGGAGAGCCTTTGAAATTTTAATTTGGGAAATTTTTTTAACTTATCAGGTTTAGAAAAAGAAATCCATAAAAGGAATTTCAGCTGATTAGCAAGAGATTTAAGAATTCTACCAAATTGTTTTGTTTTCTTTCTTTTTTTAATTTTTTAAATATTTTTTTTATTGTTGATAGTATTACAGATTGTTTTAAATCTTAAAATTAAAATCTTTGTTATGAGGCAGCTCTTATGTAGGAGAATAATCTTTATTTTCCGGGCACTTTTTTTTCGAAGTCAGCACCTCCTCTCTACATCTTTAGAACTCAAGTATCACCTAGGCCTTGATGATGGGATAGAAAATTGGTATTTAGTAGGAATTTTGCTCATTAGTGACAGATTTCAGATTTACTCTTGACTTACTATGAAAATAGTGCAGGAAATCCAATATTTTCTAGTATAAGTACAGTAAACAGGGCTTCTATGCTCTATTTAATATTATAGAAATATTTGGTTTCATAAAAATTCATTCTCCTAGGGCAAGGATATTTTTCAGAAAATCATTCCACTCTTTTCCTCACAGCCTTGTACAGCTATCTACCACTTAGTTTTTACTACTAATACTGAAAGTACAGTACTGATAGAACCTGATTTTGGAAAGTTAGGTAGACTTTGGGTGCAAGCTAAAATAAAAGGGAGAGAGGGAGAAAGAAAGAACAAAACTCAAACCCTGTGGTAGAAGAGAACGCTCAGGAGAGCAAGCCAAAGGATCATGGTGGAGAAGGAAGATTGTTACCAAGGTGGAGTTGTTAGGAACAGAATGCATGGGTTGTCTTCAACACAGATAATTTTCAAAACAAGACACAGCTTTGGGGAGTGTTAAAAAGTAACAAAAGTACCACATGTACTGGATACGTGAGTATCTATGAAGACAACCATAGGTCTCTTCAGCCCCCCTTCCACGAGGGCGAGCAGCAGCAACTGCCAGAGCTTTGACAATAAAGAAAAAGTCATAGCACAAGGATCTGCAGCTGCCTCAGTGGAGAGTCCTTCTGAGGACAAGTTAAACATTTGTTTCTCCTGAAAGAAGATAGTTGGTCAGTCCTAGGTGTTCACTGATGGCTGAGTGGACAAAGAACTGTAATATATGTAGAATAGTCTGCTATTCAGTCTTAAAAAATAAGAAAATCCTGTCTTTTGGGACAACATGGATGAACCTGGAGGATTATGCTGAGTGAAATAAGCCAAACACAAAAAGACAAATACTGCATAATCTTATTTAGGTATGGAATCTAAAGAAGAGTTGAACGCAGGGTAGCAGAGAGGAGAATCGTAGTTGCCAGAGGCAGACAGAGGGGACAATGGGGAGATAGTGGTCAAGGGTACAAAATTTCAGTTATGCAGGATGCATAAGTTCTGGAGATCTACAGTCTAGTATATATAGTGACTATAGTCGATAATTCTATATTGTATATTGAAATTTGTTAATAGAGTAGATCTTAAATGTTCTCAGCACACTCAAAAATTAACTATGTGAGGTGATGGATATAATCATGATTAAGGTGATTTTCTTGATTGTGGTAATTATTTCACAATGAATACGTCTATCAAAATATCACCTTATACACCATAAATTTATAGATACTTTTGTCAATTATACCTCAATAAAGCTGGAAAAAATAAAATGTTCTTAGGCTGACTAAAGAAGGGTTATTCAGAAATATGATAGTTGAAAGAAAGAAAGAAAGAAAGAAAGAAAGAAAGAAAGAAAGAAAGAAAGAGCGAGCATGCCCTATATAGCATTTGGAGAAATTCAGATGGAAGAAATCCCATTCAAACTGCCCAAGCAATACTACTACCAGCACATTTTTGCTTCAGTGGCTCTCAGAAGCGGTGTTGACGTTACAGCAGATGAAGTTGGAATCTGTTTTTTCCTTAAGCAGGATTAGATCTTCCAGAAAATAGTTTGAAATCTTTATCTCTATAATTTTCTGAAAAAACATTTTCAGAAACTTTTATAGTAGAATATATGTAGCACCATTTTAAAGAAATAATTTAAACTTCCTATTGTAAAATCAATGGAAACATGGATACTTAATCCAAATATTCCTGATTTTTGCTAGAATCCAGGAATATGGATGAAATTATCACTCTTATTCTCTGCAGAAAATGAGACAAACATCTCCTTCAACAGAGGAATGCGACAACCATAAAAAACGATCTGACTCAGAAATCCTCGGCTGGATTTCAGAGACCTGCTATTGGGATGGATGTTAGCTGGGTAGCAGAGTGACTCATTCCAGACAGAGGTCATTTGGCACTGGATGGAGATGGGGCGAGACAGCCAAAGAGTGAGCCTGGGCGGGATGCGCTGTGCTCCTGAGGCAGATCTCTCCTTCCCAGTCAAGCAGACACCAGTGCCGGTCTGGCCTTCTCTGTGACATGAGGAGAGATGGGCCACTAAAAAAAAATTACATGATTGAGGATTTTCTTTGTTTCCAACGGAGGGGGTTCTTCGTCGCCTCTTTTTTTGGGCGAAGGAAAGTTCATCAGGAATGGAAACTTCAAAAGTCCTGCCCTGGCCATTGCTCTGGGAATGAGCAAGGGAGTTTACTAACCAGTTGCTTGGGCTCTCTTTCCTCTTTTATGAGACCGTGTGCTTTTCTCAGTAACATATCTTTCATCCCATTTTTATCCTTTCTGGGCCAGTGTGTGGACATGGACTGTTCAGTAGAAAGGGTTAGTTTTTCCTTTAGACTTTATACTCTTACAAAAGCAAAAGCTAGTATCTTTAAGAAAGAAAGGTTTTATTTGCAGAAGATGAGTTTGACTCTTAAGATGATTGTATTTATAACTACATAAATGAATGAGTATAGAAATTAAGTATTCAGTGAAAGGCATTAAATTAAATTTGAAAGTGTTTTTCTTTTTTGTAGTATATTTGCCTTACTATTGCAAGGTGACCTGCAAACAGCAAATTGGGTTAAATTCTTCACCCTTCATGCTTAGCAACCTGTTTAGCATTTTTCCTTTTCACGTGGTCATTCTCTCACTACCCTCTAATTAATTTTATTTTTTCAATAGGGCTTTACTGGAAAAGATGGTGCAATGGGACCCAGGGGTCCACCTGGGCCACCGGTAAGAACAGGATTTGTTACCTTGCTGTCTGTCCACTTTGCTAGAGAAGAGCCTGGTAACCTGGCTTCTGTGCTGGGGGGTACACCATTGGGGTTGCTGTTTTGTTTTTATTTTCCTAAATCAAAATGGGCTAGACTGCAGTGGTTCTCAACCTGTGGGTCTCGACCCCTTTGGGGGTCAAACGACCCTTTCACAGGGGTCGCCTAAGACCATCAGAAAACACATACATAATTACATATTGTTTTTGTGATTATTCACTATGTTTTAATTATGTTCAATTTGTAACAATGAAATTGGGGGTCACCACAACATGAGGAACTGTATTAAAGGGTTGTGGCATTAGGAAGGTTGAGGACCACTGGGCTAGAGGAAACAGATGTGTTAAAATACAGTTTTGTTTTTTAATCAAGTTATATTTGAAAAATAGGAAAATATCCCCAAATAACTTGGTCACTAGCTATTAGTGCCTTAGTCCCCCCTATCCTCACATTGAGTGGTGGCATTTTATGACCTGACTGGTTACTTCTTGTTATACAATTTTAAGGATCTGTGGTCTATGATATTTGAGTTTTAAGGACATTTATTACTGCATAGTCATCAGTCATTCTGAGGAATTAAGTTTTATTCAAGTAAGTCTTCTAATTAAGATCTTTGGGGAAAATACTAAAGCCAATGATTTGCAAGTGGCATCTGTATGCCTGCTTCCAGTGAGATCACAGTTACATTGTTTAAGATGATGGAGGTTTTCATGTATAATGGTAGGATATGAAGATTCAATAGCATACGTTAAAATAATCTAATTTATTTCTAATATATATATTTTTAGGTAAGGGGGAGTTTAACTGTATAGTAAACTTCCATTTAAAGTATTTACTACAGAGCTTAAAATTTGCATAATTGAGGAAGTAAAGGATTAATTATTTTACCAAATCTGATTATTTCATTTTAAGGAAATTTTAGGCTTTAGAACATAATATATTGCTTAATAGGTATTATATACAAGGGTGGGTAAAAGTAGATTTACAGTCATTCATACGGAATAAATACAATAATTAATAAGTAATAATACAAGAATAAATTGTTTCATATACTCAGAACTGTAAACCTACTTTTTGCCCTACTCTGTATATTCTTTTTTGTTGTTGTGCTAATCCTCACCCAGGGATATTTTTTCATTGATATTTAGAGAGTGGAAGGAAGAGACAGAGAGAGAAATATCGGTGTGAGAGAGACACATCTATTGGTTGCTTCCCGCACACGCCCCTACCAGGGCTGAGGATCAAGCCTGCAACCAAATACATGCCCTTGACTGGAATCAAACCTGGGACCCTTCCGTCTGAGGGCTGACGCTCTATCCGCTGAGCTAGGGCTCACCCTGTATATTCTACTAAAAGATGACTAGTGTGTCTTGAAGCTGGGTTAAAAGGAACAAGGAGAAATTCTTATGGTTTTGATGGGGTGAAGGGTGCTGATGTGACAGAAGGAAGTGGAAATGTGGAGAATGCACCAAAGAAAAAGTGAATTTCTAGGCTGAGAGTGCCATTTCCAGCAGACAAGGGGAGACTCTGCCACAATGATGCCAAATTTAGCCAAAAACTGGCTACTTTCTTAATTTCTTCCCCAGCCAAAGTGTGCACTGCTGTCTTTTGATGGCTTGTCTGGTTATGTAATAGAAATACACCAAAAAACAGGAATTGCTTTCTGCAGCTTCACTTTGTACCAATTTACTGAGATCACAGTCTGTGAATTGTAAAACTGATTTTATATATATATATATATATATATATATATTTCAAATGGCCTAAACATATATTTTAGAACTATACAGTCAATAAAAATTGAATGGGAATTTTCAAGATTTGTTTCTCTTTGTGTCAACTTAAAATTTGGTTTTCCTCTTCCTGAAAATGTGATTATATGCTGCTTCATTGAAAAGCTTTTAAAGCTGCCACTTCACTAGTTTACTTTAGATGGGATTTTAATTTCCTCATATCATCCTCTTTCCCGACCTGCGTGTTGTAGGGAACCCCAGGCTCCCCAGGAGTCTCAGGACCGAGTGGGAAACCAGGCAAGCCCGGAGACCACGGCAGGCCAGTAAGTGGACCGCTTGCACGTCTAGAGTTATTTCACTGTTGCCTTCAATAATGAGGACACTGAAAGGCTCTGGCATATTTATGTTATCTTTGCTGTAATGTGTTTGAAGCGTTTGTTGAAACCATGCCAGACCAGTGGAATTAACTTGGTACTGGTTCTAAAGTTTTTCTCTCTGAGTTAGAATATTCTGGGATGAAAACTGTGGTTATAGGGTTTCTTTAAAAGGAGAAAGGGATGATGAGCCAAGACACATATTTCTGCACTGTATTAACACTTTAAGCTGGGTCAGCAGAATGATTCTCTTCATTTAGGAGTGCTATGCTGCTTAACATAGAAAAATCCATGATGGTGGTGCATGGTGCTTCTGTAGGGAGTGTGCAGATGTTACCCTGGGGCAGTATCATCCAGCCAAGCCACTTGCTCTGTTCTCTTTCCTTGAGGATGCTAAGAAGAATAGTCCCAGAATTAAAAGCATTGATCGAATCTGCTATTTTACTTTTTATACTGCCCAATTTATGTCCGCTTTAACTTTCCTTTAGTCAGGTGTTTTGGTTAAAATAGTCATTGAGATGGTATTGTGCATACCATCTACTATATTTGGTATTAGTATCTCCAAAACTGAATTTGGCGTCCTTAAAATATCCAGAAGTATTTGTAATGGCTATTGGGCTTCACATCCTTTACAAGTTCTTCCTTATTTTGCATATGAATTGTGGATATATCTCGTCTAAATAGAATTTTGAAATATAAAAAAGTTACCTTAAAGATAATTGAGCCCAACTATTAGCTGCTCTCTGAACTGGACTTCTGTTTTCTTAAGTATTGTCCAAGTGACAAAAACCTGAGTTTAAAAAATTTTTTAATGCCACGCAAATTTAGGGTAGAATCTTTATGCGACATTGGTTGCTTTTTATGTTTACATACGATTAAACAAGCAACGTAAAGATTAAAGGACTCCTGAAGTACTTTATAGTCTGTGTGTACCCTAACACATGATCTTATTACTCTCTTTTCCTCAATGAATCATGGCAGAAATGTCACAAGAGCAGTTTAAAGTACATGGAACTCTTCTGCCTATTCAGGATTTTATTTTGTTTTGCTATGACCGAAGAGTCTCACACAAGACTATTCCTGATGCAATTGATGGCTGCCGCTGGAAACCTGAAGGAAACTTGCCCTTCCTTGACTTGAAATGTGACCTTAGATCCTGGCAGTAACAATGACTTCCACACACCCTCTATACCAGAACAATCTCAGAGTGGCAGTGAATTAAAAAAGCCCAACACCACCAGGAATGATATCAAAATAGCAGTAAATGTAAAAAAAAAATCCCTGAAGTTTACATAAGGCTCCAAAGTCAATAATAATATGTTTCCATTAACAGTGTCTGGTACTTTGGCCAAAGGGAGAGCCTAACTCTAGTTTATCTTATGATTGTAACTTGGAACATTTATTTGGACCTTATTGACCTTTTTCCTTTTATTTTTCTTGTCCTTTAAGGTGGCAAGTTGCCTCTTCTTTTCTTATCTATTCTATCTTACCTTTCATTTCTATACACCAAAGTAGGTAGCAGAGGGGTGTATAAAGGTGTTAGCAGAGACCTTGACTCAATCAGTTAGCTATTGTCAGTGATTTTCAACCTTTTTAATCTCATGGCACATATCAACTAATTAGTAAAATTCTGACACACCAAAATATATAATTATTTTTTGCCAATCTGACAAAAACACACACACAGGTATAATTTTGATTTATTCATACTGTATGGCTATTGTTATGATGGCTGTTGTCATTTTTTTTTAAAATTTGACAATCTAAGGGAAAAGAGGTCAGTGCCCCTGACTACTCAGGTATTGCATATTTTAAAAATTCTTGCAGCACACCAGTTATGTCATTAGCTGTTATAACCAGCTGATAACTTCCTGCTAACTTACAACACCTGATGTGGTACAGTGCATGTTTTCAAAAACTGCTTATGTGCCATTTTTATTCATTTACTCAATACCTACTTGTTTAGTACCTAAATGAGCTAGTCAATGTTTTAGGGTCTAGGGATATAAGAGTAAATAAGACAAAGTCCTTGCCCTCGTGGAGATTCTAGTGGGGGATATAGACCAAAAACATGTACATAAATATTTCTGGTGATGATGAGTGACATCAAGAAAACAGAAACAGACTGAGGGCTAGAGAGTAATTGTGATGGCGGGGAGGTGGCTATTGTAGACATAGCCGTCAGAGCCTATTGGAGGCAGTGAAATGAATTGAGGGAGCAAGCTGTTTGAAGAGCTGTGGGAAGGGGATTCCAGGCTGTAGGAACAGCACGAATAAAAGCCCCGAGTGAAGAAGGAATCTGGAATATGAAAGGAACAGTGGAGAGCCCTGGGTACCCAAAATCAAGGGCGTGAAGGAGAGAGAAATGAAAGATCATGTCAGAGAGCTGAGCAGAGGTGATTATGTGGATCATCTGGCCAATGAGAAGGAATTATTTTATTCTAAGTGTCACAAGAGGCCCTTAGAGCCAAAAGAGTGACATTATCTAATTTTCCTTTTAAAAATGTCAGTCTGGCTTCTGTATGGAGAATAGGCTCTAGGAGGACAATCCAGGAAGCAGGAAGACCAGTTAGGAGGATACTGGAGTCATTGAGGCAAAAGTATTGGAGACTGTAAGATGTGGTTTGGTTTGGGATATATTATCTGACCATCAGATTTTTCAATAGTTCAGATGTTCCTTCTATGACAGCAGTTGGCAGCCTGGAAGTTCATTACTAAAAGACAAAAACTTCTTGCACTATAAGGAAAACTTTCCCAGGATCCTCTCATGGCCCATGAGAGGCCTGACAGAGCAGGGACAAATATTCTGTAGTTGTGTTTGGATGTGGGACCAGCATTTGGATTGAATTATCTAATAAGGGAGACATGTGGTTCCTTTTATACTCAATGCACACAAAAAAGCACTGGAAGTAGTTATATGTTTAGTTGGGGAATTGACAAAAGCTCAATAGTTCTCACTGGAACTGAATCAAGATGAATGTCATGGAGAATCCACAATAACCAGCTGAGTTACCCAGCTATGGTGATATAAAAGAAAATATAATGGCACAAGAGCAATTTTCACATGCATTTCAGTTCCAGGCCTGTATTGTGAATGGCATCATAAAATGTATGCATAGTTCATAACTTTTAAATTGTTATCCTCAAACTCACATCTCAGCACTCTTTCGGAGGTCATATGCTTCCCAGAGAAGGAGGTGAGAGAGGGAATTAGATTGCTTTTATAGGCGAGACAATGTGAATAACATTGATGTGACTGTGGTGTCATTTTGCTAATTCATTAGAAAGCAGATCTTCATCATCATGTTTGCTCATGAATCATTTTAGATCATGTCTGTCACTTTCTAATACATGAAATTCCTGCATTTTAGGGTGCCTCTGGATTGAAAGGAGAGAAAGGCGATAGAGTATGTATTTCTTAAAATTTGACATACATTTATTTTGTGTGTAAAACATTGAAGTATGAAACTATAGAAATAATATGCTAATGATTCTCATTGATTTAATTAACAAGGGAGACATTGCTTCTCAGAACATGATGCGGGCAGTTGCAAGACAAGTCTGTGAACAATTGATAAATGGTAAATTTCTTTCTTTTTGATGTATGAAAAGTTTTTATTGCAGGAAAATGCAAAGTTTGAGTCATAAATTTTCTAAGATGTATGCTTCTATTTCATTTTTGATGATCTTCTTTTTTTTATACATTGTCAATTTTGTAGCCAGTTAGTGATATTTTAATGACTGTCCTGAAGATAAAATAATAACTTAAGGTAACATAAAGGCGGTTATCCTTACATTTGGTTTGGTACAAAATCACATTTTAAAGGGGCTTTTCAATTTCCATATTGTAGGATTTTTAGTGATCTTCATCCATCTGGGCATATCTGGAAGCAGCAGCGATTGGATCTTTCAAGTTAAAACCTTTAAGTGGTTGTATGACTTTAAGGAACGAGGCCCACCCACCCAGACCAGTTTAATCATAGAAAGTCCATCTCGCTGGGGACATTTTAATATTGCCTCCTTACTTTTTACAGACTCTTTCTTCATATTCCATGAGGCCTATTAAGTTTATTAATAAGGTTCAGTGCCTGAAAACCAAGTGTGGCCTTAAACTCGGGGTCCCCTCTGTCAGAAGTTTTAATCGCTGTATCCTGAAGTGCTGCCCTGGGAACACCTGCAGTAGAGTCACCTCTGTTGCTTTTAGAAATTAGGGTTGCTGGGCCAGACTCTCAACCTGGTGAATCATTATCTTTGAAGACGAGGCCCAGAAATCTGTAATTTCAACATATCCAACAGGCAACTTCAGTTTACACTAAATCCTAATGATCATTGCCTTGTGTACACACAATCATGGCATAATTTCTTACTTTAAAAAAGTTTTTCTTTTGAGCGACATTGTCGGGCAAATCTCAGGGGTTTCTATCAGAGCCATATTAAACTTCCACAACTCATTTTTCTTTATAGTAAGCCTTGTGGCCTACCTGGCTGGTATTTATCAGGGATCAGTTTGTCCTTGGTGACTGGAGAGTTTTCTTTTATTTTTAGGGTTCAGGTTGGAATGCCTCCTGGACAGGGGAGGGATAGAGATGTATTTCACTAGATACTAAGAGAAAACAATTTCACCCTCTCATCCCTCCCTTATTAGGGTTCTTACTAACAAGTGTTATTTCTATTTATAGGTCAGATGAACAGATTCAATCAAATGCTAAATCAGATTCCAAATGATTACCACTCCAATCGGAACCAGCCGGGCCCACCAGGTCCTCCAGGTCCCCCGGGCAGCGCAGGAGCCAGGGGAGAACCCGGACCTGGGGGGCGACCAGGCTTCCCGGGCACGCCAGGCATGCAGGGTCCCCCGGGGGAACGAGGTAGGTGTCTCTGGCTGCAGCATGAGCATAAAGGAAGAAACTACACGTGTAGGAGCCTGGGGATGTCAAAAAGTACATAGAAGACTGAACTTGGCAAACTACTTTAGTCTTGTTTGAACAGTCCCAGGAGAGCTATGGTCCCTGAACCTGTCTTGTTTAGGTGGCTACAAGCCACAGAGCCCCATATCTTAGGATCTTAGTAAAGATCATGTGAATTTCTGGTTGTTGTTAATGGGAAAAACCTGTATCTTGGCAAACTAAATCAGGCACTAGAAGCTTATTAATTGTTGTGACTGGCAAGAGTTGGGCAGCAACTGAATGTACAGTTTTAGATCCAATTTTTTTGTTGTTGTTCTTTTATTCAGAGCCTGGCGCTGGTCTTATGTGTTTGTTTCACTTTAATTTTATGGTAGATAAGTGTAATTGGAGGAAAAGAAGAACAATAGTCTTATCTGATTCCAGATGTTTCAGGATTCTGGGTACTGATTTTGTCAAAGTTGCAGTTAACATTCCGTAGAAAACCTAGATATTTCTGTAATTCTGATGGCTCGGATGTTGCACGAATAGGGCTGCTAAAGATAAGATATTTTTCAATGAGCTGTAACTCTTTATTTGATTTCTGTTTGTAACAACTGTTTCTAAAAATATATATTAGATGTGTTTGTTTTCTTCAAATAATTTTTCCCCTGACGTGTAGCCACATTTGTTTCCTGGCCACGAGTCTGGAATTACACAAATGTCTAGAAAGAATCTGGCTTAAAGAGTGAACTTCTGTGAAACATTGGGTTGTGCTTTCACTGGGGGAAGTCAATGACTTGAGTCAGGTAATATCAGTTAAAAGGAAGACTACATGTTTCCTGATAATTTTCCTCCTGTGCTTGATCTTTTTGTCCTTCCTTAGGTCTGCCAGGAGAGAAAGGCGAAAGGGGTATTGGGTCTCCAGGGGCTCGAGGTCCGCCTGGCCCCCCAGGTAGGTCTGCTGGTACATAAGATAATACAGTGTAACTACTGGGAGAGCATACAGCCCCCTCCCCCCCCAAGAGATTCACAACCTCATCATGTTAGCTTCAGGCATGGCTATCATCATGGTATTTTCATACTTTAGCAAGAAGTTGAACTCGTATAACCTCCTCATTTTTATGTTCTCTTTGCTCAAAAAATGTTTGCATGTGTTCTATTAAGCATTCACTGTAACTTTAATATGTGAAGGATTGAGTTTCAGTGACACAGAGGGTTGCTGTTTTCTTTTTTATGCAATTCCTAATTTGTTTTGTTTGGCCTCATAACTTTTAAGAATGGTACCACTTCCTGTTTTTTTCTAGTATTCTTCAAGATGTTGCTAGTAGACTAAAACAAAAGTATTCTCACTAAAAAGTTGGAGACATCACCAGATTTCACTTACAGGTTCTTTCTTGACGCTTTGGAAAGAAATAGTTATCTAGTTGTTTTATGCATTTCTTTTACTGGGTTAAAAATGAATTTTTTTTTCTTCATGATAGTGTCCACGAGACCCTTGCAACCCAAGGTCAACCCTAGTGGTAATAAATTTAGGTTTATGTTAGCCACAAGTACCACTCGATGTAGACATGACATTGCCTCACATAGTTCAGAGGTATGGAGCGGGTACTTCCATGTTTTCCCGGCAGTCTATGTGGCTAATAGAGCCATTTCCTTCAGGTGGTCTTATCTCTGTGAGAGTAGGAGCAAGCAGAGAACTCATTTATATCTTTAGTTTGGCTTCATTCTTGCTCAGTCCATTTTCTTGGAATGAAATAATTAAAGTAGTTAGATTTCTGTCTTTAACTCTTATGAATCACTGGTAAGAAATTTCCACGCTTAGGTTCATATTGGTGATTTTGTAAGGAAATATTTTCTTACCATACAGTAGGGAGCCGCCTAGTCTTGAGGCAGTGGAGGGGCCAAAATATTGCTGACGGTCTCAGGAGATGTATTTAACAAGAGGAGAAATATTTGTTTCAACCCACACTAGGTCCACAAGGAGAATCCAGAACGGGTCCGCCAGGGTCCACAGGTTCCAGAGGTCCCCCTGGCCCCCCTGGTCGTCCTGGAAACTCAGGTATCCGAGGACCCCCAGGTCCTCCTGGATACTGTGACTCATCCCAGTGTGCCAGCATCCCATACAACGGGCAAGGCTATCCAGGTATGTGGTTGTCATTGTAGGAACCCAAATTCACCTGAATAAAGAACCTTTATGGAAATGAAGTGCCATAGGATTGAAGGAAGATTGATTTGAGTATTTCTTGAAGATAGCAACTCTTCCAGTTGTGTATTTTATGTAGTAATATTGTTCTTTTTCAAAGCATACACCATTACTTCACTGTTAGGAGTTAAATAACTATTTTCTCTCCCTTCCAATATTTCTGCAATTACCAAGTCACATAATAAAACTCTCCTTATTTCCCCTAGAAGTTCAAAGAATGCTACCAATTGACTTTTTTCTTCCTAACCTAAAGATTGGGAACAGTGATTTGTTGAATAAAATTGTAGAATGCTAAGAATACACACACATACACACACACATATATATATATTTGTTTGGGGAATCTAATGTGTAGGCAAACTAGTATTTGATAACATGATGCAGACAACTGACAATAGTTCACTCACATTGTAGAATTAATATTTATAAAATCTGGAATGTAATTTTTAAAAAGAGTTAGTAATGAAATTCTAGTGTTTCAATTCTCTTATGTCTGATATTGGGACTGTGGGGACAGGGGACATATGCTGATCTGGAAGTAAGAAAGTCATGCTGTGGTCGGTGACCTTTTCATCAGCGCACCCTCAAGCATCTTGCAAGTTTTAAAAATGATACTGCTGTTTGATATGGTTGGCTACTAGCAAATAGTGCATGAGTAGTTGAATATCTAAATATCTATATATCTATATATTTATGTGAGTACTTACATCTGGCCAAAGTTATAATTAATCTTAATGTACATTTCTCATACAACCCATTCACAAAATTGTAATGTAATGTGTTATAAAATAAATTTAAATTACCTCTGCCTTATGGTATGTACAAATAACTGGAAATATATGGATATATATGTATATATACTTTAACCATTACATACTTAGATGGATGTGTATATATGTTTTTTGCATAGTAATTCAACTTTTAAAACTATCATCTTTGACCTGTTTCAGGTTCCGGCTAACATTTTCTAAGTCGCCAGTGCTGCTTACAGTTTGAATACATGAAAATCCTGTTTCTGAGATGTTTGCGCACATGCTTATTAGGAAATGAGTCTGTATGGAAATCTCACCACAGATATGGTTAACGAACCGGGTCAACATCATAAAGGAGGGTGGAGACTCTATACTAACTTGAATGAAACAAAAGCAGTGGTGTTAGTCTATACGCCTGATGCATTTCAGTAATAATGTAGAAAAATATTATTTAAAAAAAAGTTGAAACATACAGCCATGAGGAGCCTCGACTGTGACAGAGGCACATAATAAAACTACTAACCAGCGGAGATCGTGCCATTTCGAGAAAAACAATTAACCTGGTTAAAGAGAAATGTCTGATGTAAATAATAAACTAATTGTGGCTTGTACATGATTTGTATGTGATCCTGTCCACTAAAATCACTTAACAATTCTACAGTAAGCTTCTGCACCCAAGCCTGCTGCTTGCTCTGTGCCGGAATAACACCGAATGGAATCTCCTCCTCTGTCTTGCTTGTTAGCCATGTGTCTGATTCAGGGCATGCGACTCATTAGTACTGTTCTTTGTACATGTACTCTCATTTGGGTTTTGTCATTGCCATTTTCAAACCAAAGTTCTCTAGTCACTTCTTTTCTTCCTGTTTCGCTGTAGCCACTGGTGTTCCTCGCCCACCAGCTGTAACTCAGTCTGTGGGGGAGACAGCCACAGAAATTGTCATGTACTGTATATTACCTGGTGATAGCTGATTTTCACCTCCAGAGTTCAGTTTCTAGGAGCCAACAATACGTCCCCTCACCTCCTCACCTTTCCAAACTGTTCTCTGAACTGAGGAGTTGAAGTCATGAACAGGTACTTGGGGATTTGCGAAAATCCTACCCAGGTTCTGCGTTTACAGTTCTTTGGCCCAGTCTGACCCTTCCCAGGTATTTGTGCAATGATTGTATTTACTGCTGGATCTTTGAAGGTTTTTTTTTTTTTAAGTCCGTCACTTTATTTGAGCATCACCAAATTCTCTATGCAAATGTTAGCAATCAGAACATTGTAATTTATATATTTATAGTTAGGAGATGAAGACTGGAGTGCCATCGCCTCGGGTGATGGTTTAGCTTTTGCTGTGTCTGTACCTCCCAAATCATAACTGTAATGTTGAATCGGACAGAGCCATACGTGCCCGAGGGCGGGGCCTACCTGCCTGAGCGCGAGCCCTTCATCGTGCCGGTGGAGCCGGAGCGGACTGAGGAGTACGAGGACTACGGCGCCGACGAGCCTGCCCATGAGCATCCTCCCCACGCGCGCTGGCGGCGCGCCCTGCCCCGCGGCCTGGGGCCGTGAACCTGAGACGGCGCCCAGGGAGGCCAGGCTGGGGGAGGTGTTGAGATTATCATTTACAGGTCAAATAGAGCAGTGCACACCGTATCTGCGATGTTTCTTCCGGCGATGCTTCGTCCAAGAGTCCCCCTTTTTACTGTAGAGAACCTTGTTTCTGCAGGAAGCCTAGCCAGCCGCGCGCGCAGTCTGTAAGGCGTCTTTGCTTTCGCCCTTGAAATGCTTGCAAAATACTTTGTTCACAAAAGCTGCAAGGAGAGAACGTGCCTGGTGCCTTTCGTTAGCACAGCGGGCAGCCTCAGTGAAACTCTTAGGTTAAACAGTGAGTCCTGGAACCCAGAACTACTGTATATTTCGAGAGGGCAGTTTATCTTTTCCAATACTTATTTGCAATTCAATTACACCACGATTCAAGGAATGCCCCTCCTAAGCCAAAAAGGAGGGAAAGGTCAACTGCATCGCAAGTATTTATCTTCCTCTTCTAGCTTCTGTTACACATTATGGCATAGAATGCTCTTATACATCTCCTTTAACAACCACAAACCTTAAGCCATGTAGCTGAAATGATTGTATCAACTGGATACAATTTCATATTGCCTTAAACCTCCTTGTTGTAGACACTAACATTTATGCCAAATTGCAGATTATTCTGCAGAGATGGAATTGCATGTTTGTGTTGTATATTTAGTATGAACTTTTTTTTTCCAGAACATGTTTCTTAGTTATCAAAAGCAGTTGGAAATGTTTGCAAGACTATGAACATAGAATTGCTGCTTTTATATTTTAACTGCAGATTGTGAATTTCACTGCCTTATATTATTTATTTCTGAAACAAAAGAGGCATTTTTCAATAAAACTACTGAAAATTTGACATGGTCTGTTTTTTTCTTTGAATGGCCTTTTGGACTATTCAGGCGGTTGTTACAACAAACAAGTTTATATCCTTGGATACGGTTACAGATCTTGCTAATATATTAAATTATGCTAAATAACTTTAGATTTTTAATGATATGGTGAAGTCATAGAAAGAGAGTGGTGAGAACCTCAAAAAGCCAAGCTGATTCCAAAGGCTCTATTAGGAATGTAGAGGATGTGTGGGTTGGTGGAAAAACAACTAGGTATCCTAGGAGACCCCAAACAACCAAATAACTTTTAACAAGCCACATGATTTAGTATGCATTTAATCACTTTCCTATACCATACTTTACCCAGTAGCATGTTTAATTGCAAAATGGAAAATTCCTTAATGGAAATTTTTACATTGAATACCTTCCTTTTACACTTTTACAAATGCAAATAACATCATTCTAAATATCAAAGAAAATAATGGAAGAACCAACACCAATTGGAGAGAGGTAGTGATAGAAAATTTTCCACAGAGCAAAACATCTGAGTTAAATACTTTCTGGCAACCAAGATCAAAAGGAATAGATAATAAATGAATGTACTGTGTTCACCAGGTATCCAGCAGATTGCTAAATTCATAGTATTCATCTGTAATCCCCAATATCTATATTTTTAAGGTTAGAAGAGACCAGTTCAATTCTTTGCTTTATGTAGGAAGAAGCAGACTCAGCTAAGTACTGTAGTATCAGAACAAGACTAAACTTCTAGGTCTTGTGGTTCTTAACCCTGTTTTATCATCAGATACTCTCCTCCACCCCCTCTCCTTCTCTTTTCCTGGGAACACTTACTCCCTTGGTAGGAGCTTTCAAACTTCAAAGTTCTACGAATTTATTTTCATTAGTTTCTGACTCATTTGGGTTTCTGATGCTCCTTGATGAAGAGCCTCTGTATCAGGAGCATGAAGATGGGTTCACTTCCTGGTCACTGACTCAACTGGGTTCGAAGGCCACAGGGATTTGAGGCACAAAGGAACTCCATCTTCTTTCAATGGCAGATGTGGGTTTGATTCCTGATGTTGGCGGTCACCCATTTTCTATCTTCTAATCTGTTCTCTCAGAGAGGGGATGAGGGGCCAAGCCATTTCTAACCAGGGATGAGCACAAAATTACTAACCAGCTGAGATACATGTTGTAATTTTTATTTTCATAGCCTATTTCAGTGATGGCGAACCTTTTGAGCTCAGTGTGTCAGCATTTTGAAAAACCCTAACTTAACTCTGGTGCTGTGTCACATATAGAAATTTTTTGATATTTGCAACCATAGTAAAACAATGATTTATATTTTTGATATTTATTTTATATATTTAAATGCCATTTAACAAAGAAAAATCAACAAAAAAATGAGTTTGCGTGTCACCTCTGACAGGCGTGTCATAGGTTCACCATCACTGGCCTATTTCCTCCGTAATTAAGTTTGCTGAATCTATATGAAAATAATTTTTGTTACCCCTGAGTGAGCGCATACTGAAAGTGTAGGGAGAAAAGGCCAGGTGGTCTGGCTTTAAAAATTAATGCTAATACCCCACAAAATCAAACCTGTAGGTGCTGGTTTATTTATTCAAACTTTCTTTGAAGGACTACAGAACAACTTCTAGCTCTTTAAATTTAAAGGCATTATAAGAAATTTGTTATTTATAATTTATATTTGAAACTAGGGCTCTGATTTTCAAGAGACTAGCTTGAAATAACTGTGGGAAGAGGTGACAGCTTCTAAAGGGGGCTATAGTAAGAAAGGTTTCAAAATTTCAATACACTTAAATAGATCCTGAATATTTTTTATAGAATATTTTGTACAATGGGATTAACCATTTAGCAAATTTAATTCATATATTTTTTTCAGATTTATAAGGGTCTATTTTTGAGTCTGTAAAGAATTACGCTATCTATGCAGTTGCTCAAAATTACATTACAAATAAGGTCAGTGTAGTTTTCCCTGAGTATTTATTATTTATTATGTCCATGGCCCTGTATTTGGAATATAAGATTATTCTTCATTTGGTTTTAGTTCTAATTGCTCCATAAAAAAGGGTTTTGATATACCCTCATGTGGTCTGAGTGCCTTATAAAGAGTGACCAATTATACAAAGAATAGCTGTGGTAAATCTTTTATTTTCAAAGGCAATCTTTTAAATACAAATTATATTGATTTCTAAGTCTCCTGTTACTTGTGTTTAGAAAATGGATTTAGATCTGAATGTCTAAATGAACATTATTAACATTTTCATTCTTAAATCCAGGCTGCTAAAGGCTATTGGAAAAAATCACATGGACTTGCTTTCAGGGAATGCCTTTTATGCTGATCACTTACAGACCTGTCTCCAACACTGATCTCTCTCTCTCTAAAATTCTCACCCAAGGATATTTTTCCATTGATTTTTAGAGAGAGGGAAAGACAGAGAGAAATATCAATGTGAGAGAAACACATCAATTGGTTGCCTCCTGCATGCACCCTGACCAGGGCCCAGGCCGGGGAGGAACCTGCAACCTTGGTATGAGACCTTGACTGGAATCGAATCCGGGACCTTTGGGTCCGCAGGCTGACACTCTATCCATTGCCCACCCCTGGCTAGGCCCTAGCCCAGGGGTGGGCAAACTTTTTGACTTGAGGGCCACAATGGGTTCTTAAACTGGACCGGAGGGCCGGAACAAAAGCATGGATGGAGTGTTTGTGTGAACTAGTATAAATTCAAAGTAAACATCATTACATAAAAGGGTACGGTCTTTTTTTTTTTTTTTTAGTTTTATTCATTTCAAACAGGCCAGATCCGGCCCGCGGGCCGTAGTTTGCCCATGGCTGCCCTAGCCGCTAGGGCCAACACTGATCTCTTGTCCTATCAGTATATCCAACTGTGTATACCCCCTTGAAGTTCCACAAACACTTCAAAATTTACACATCTGGTATTTATTAGGATTAGATTCAGCTGTGACTGACAGAAAGTCACAAAATAACAGTGACTTAAACAAATAGAATTTTTTTTACTTCTTATGTTTAAGATGTCAAAGACCCAGGCTTTTTCTATTTTGCTGCTGTGCTTTTTGCAGTTTCTTGGGTCAAGTTAAACTTATGGTCCAAGATAGTTAGTAGAGCTCTATCTATTATGTCCATATTCCCCCTGCAGGAAGGAAGAAAAAGTGAAGAAAATGTCAACCCTTCTTTTAAGGACACTTCTTACACAACTTGAAACAACAAATTTATATTACAGACCATTAGCCAGAATTTAGTCATTTAGCTACATCTAGCTGTAAGTGTGGAATGTTATCTTTATTTTGGGTGGCCAAGTGCCAAACTAAAATCAGCCATTCTGTTATAATATAAGAGGGGAAATGAATACTGGGGGTCAACTCAAGTCTTTAGTCTTTGACACAATGTTCAAATCTAAATATATTTCCCCATAAATTTTATTTTCCTTCATTGAACCCACCAACCACCAAGTTCCCCAGGCCTGAAATTTGAGAGTCATTGTAAAATTTTCATTCTTTCACTTTTTATAGCCGATTGAGCTTCTACATATATCATAATCACCCTGTTTTTACTACTCAATTTCAGACTCTTGAGATGCTTGTCATGACTATCATAACATTCTCTTAAATGGTCTCCTTTCTTGTAAACTTGGCTCCTCTCAAATAAATCTTCCATACAGATCAGAATGATTTATCTAAAATGCAAGCCTGACCATGTCATGTCCCCTGCTTAACATTCTTCAAATGGTATATGGATTTCTCTGCAAGTCTTGATTCCATCTGTCAATTCCCTATTCCTCCTTTATCACCAACACTTTCATTGGACCATCTGGAATTCCTATTCCATTTTTGGCAAACTTCTCCAAATCCTTAGCCTCTTCAGTGAACAACCCCAGCGCCTCTTGGCATGACCCTGAAGATCCTGTAGAGACGGTTATGCCTCCCAGAGTTGGTGAATGGAGACATGTCCTCCTCATTCCTCAGCACTGTTTCCAGACCAACAATCCTTCCTTCTAGAAAAAGCTTTTATTGTTTGAGGCTTATATCTGACTCCCTTCACTATCATCTATTCCCCTCATGGTCACTCCACCTCATTCAGAAGAAGCTTTAGTGCTTTTATCCACCCCAGTATCTGCCATCTTCTAGGTAATGTATCCATTGGGTAACAAATCTAACGTTATCTCAGTTATTAGAACTTATTGTCAAAGGCATTTTCTTTTACTTGGCCTAAGCTACTCAGTATCTCCAAGGACTTACCTTGGACTTGTGTCTAACTGTCAGTGCTTTAAAATCACTAACTTAGACCCTCCACTCTCCTTGGGTTTCCAGCTCACCTGCTCAAGTACCTCCACTGAAACTGTTTTCAGCTTCATTATGACACTCAATGCAGTGAGCCTTCCATGTTCTTACCACCCATCAGCTCCTCTTTGTCTTCACTTCCTTCCTTATCCAACTTGGATTCCATGTCTTGGTAACATACCCAGTTTATTGAATACTGAACTCCAAGAAGTACAAAATAGTTTCTTTTTTTTTTTTAGTCATTTCCTTCAGTTATGTTCTATTATATATTCTTTTTCTATCCCTTAGCATACCTCAGATAGATACCATTGCTTTTACTATATTTTTATTGATTTCAGAGAGGAAGGGAGAGGGAGAAAGAGATAGAAACATCAATGATAAAAGAGAATCATCGATCGGCAGCCTCCTGCGTACTCCCTACTGGGGATTGGGCCTGCAACCTGGACATGTACCCTGACAGGGAATCCAAGCTCAACCTCCTGATTCATAGGCCGATGCTCAACTACTGAGCCACACCAGCTGGCCCCATTGCTATTAGATCATTTTGAGCATGAATACTCTAGTCCATTCCAGTGCAACTTAATCCACTTGAAAAATGTAATCTCAAATTCACTTTTGTACTCATTTTTCTTTCTACCTTGAAGTCAGAACTTAGACTTATGGACCCGGACTGTAGAGGTGTTAGGCCAGCTCTTTCACCCCAGCTTCTTAAGAATTCAGGTGGGAGAAGAGGACTAGGGAAAAGGAGGTAAGGGCTTTTTCCATTTACATGTGCCACTGGAATCCTCTCCTGAATGTCAATGCTCACTGTGTGCCAGGTGCCCACATGCTGCTCCTCTTGTTGGGTATCTATGCCTGCTTAGCAGAAGGGCATGCAGGGGCTCTATCTACTGTCTAGTTATCTCCAAAATGACCTCTTCAAACTTCTGCTGAGCTTTGTTCCCATGGACTACTTCACAGCTATTTGCTAGTCAGGTCTTCTCTCCTAACCTGAAGCCCTCTTAGGAGGGATTCCAGTAAGCTGGCTCAAGTCTGCCTACTTTCTAAGTGCTCATTTGACCACAGGAGACCCAAGCATCCTTGTCAAGCCAAATGAAAGAAGAAAGTCTGCCCCCACAAACGCCCCCTTTCTAGCTGCCTCCCATTCATTTTTCCCCATTCAAGCACATAGGCCTGCAAGTTAGGTCAGCAAGTCTACTGCGTAGTAAATGTTCATCCATGGACTAACATGCTTTTCTTGAAGATACCCCTCAATTTCTAGGAGTGTTGTTTTTTTTTTATAAAGATTCTCCCATGTGTCTCACTGCGTGAAGGTTTGAAGCATTCTTTCTATAATAAAAATAAAAGCCAAAATGTTCTGCTTTATATCAATGATAATTTGCTTGAGTGGATTCTTCTTGATTCTTTATTTTGCAAATATAAGCTGCTTGGGGGTGATGACGAGATAGTTTGGATGAGCCAGTTCTTCCAATTCTTAGAAGTACCAAGGGAATGTGCTTTATGATTCTCTTTACATGAGGGTGATGCTTCATAATTTTCTTTTCTTTATGGCCATTTGTTCACTTCTGAGTCAAAGGCAAAATCCTATTTAATATCCCATTAACCAAAAGAGCCAAACTTTCTTACTCCCACATCCTTTAGTCACACTTACGTAGTAAAATCCCACCTCCAGTCTCCATGACTGTGCCCAGGATTCTAAGCACAGTTGGAAAAAATCACCCATTGCGGGGAGCAGGGGGAGGGGTTGGGGGGGAGAGAGGAGGGGTGAAGGGGTGGATTGTTATGTTTATAAAGCCATATGACCAACCTCAACTTGCCTGTGAGCACTGCTCAGTAATTTGACCAGCTATATTTCAAACTCCAAAATTCCCAAACTTCAATCCTATACCTCATCCTGATTATGAGGTTTCTGCTGCTTCTCATCGAAGCAGCTATTTCATACAGGAATAAGAAGCCAAACTGGAACCTCACTTCTCTACCATCAGGGCTATAGCTGCCTGCATATGGACCCATCCTTTCCTCCTGTTTCCTCTCTACTCCTTGAACTTTGAGTCCCTTTCGATTCTTTCCACAAATCCTGGATTATACACCTAATAAGTATTAGGTGCTGTTAGAAATGGTGCTGGGTTCTATAGTGAAGACAGGAAAGTGGCTTCCCTCATGGAGCTCTTGTTTTCAGAGTGATAAACAGACAACAAATAAACAGGCAAAGCATACACAGGCAGAGGGTGATAAGTGCGATGAAGGGAAAGAGAGCAGGGCTGAAGGATAGACAATGCTGAGCATATGTGGCATGTGCATGAGTTTAGGTAGCGTGGTGAGGAAATGCTCATTTGGCAGAGCCCTGAGTGAAGGGTGGCTGCAAACACAAGGCTCAAATCTGGCTGATAATTGTGTAATCGGATGCTTTGCAATTATGTAGATGACCAGCTGTATCCCTAGAGTTGTAGTTCTTGACTTTCATACACATTGGAATCACCTTGGAACTTAAAAAAAAATCCTCAAATCTGAGTCCCACTCATAAGTTCTGATTAATTGGACTAGGGTGAAATCTGCTGATAAGACTTTTTAAAAGCTTTCTAAGTAATTATAAAGTACAGATAAGGAGCCAAACTGCTATCTAGAGATTCCCATTCAGCATGTTAAAAAAGGAGGCCCAAGAATATGTCTATTTTAAATATATTCTTCAGCTGAGTCATATGATCAGCCAGGATGGGGAACTTTTACACCTCTCTGACTCTGGATACAATTTTCATGCCAAAACGATATTTCTAGCCCAGTCCATTCTTCTGACCTTAGGCATGTCTGTTCAACTGCCTTGGTACATCTCTAGTTGGACATTTTACAGGCATTTCAAATTCAATGTGAACAAAGTGATATTCCTCACCCTCCTTTCCAGAGGAGCTTTTTACTACAAGACGTTTCTTGTTTTTGTGAGTGGTACAACCACCCTCTCAACTGCTTAACCCAGAAAACTGGGAGTTTCCCTCACCACCTACAAACCATCAATCACTAAATCTTTATTATTCTATCTACTAAGCATCTTTCAATTGTTCACCTCTCTGCACCTCCACTGCCATTCTCCTCCTCTAGAACCGGTTGTCTTGTCTGGATTTCTCAGAGGTCTGCCATCTGATCTCTTTCCAGCCACTCTTTCGTCCCTCCCATCCATTTTTCTCACAGCTTAGCAGACAAAATGATTGTTAAGAATGCAAATTTGGTCATATCACTGCATTTCTTAAAATCATTTGGCGGTGTTTAGTTCAAAAACCTTATCAAGACTCTTATGGCATCAGGATTTGGTTTCTTCCTACTTTTTGACCTCAAGACATCTCACTTATCTCAATCCCCCCTCCTCCCTCCAACTATACTATACTTCTTGCTTTACCACTTCTTAATCTTGAGGCATCATGGGTGCTATTTCCTTTTCTAGAATACACTGTCTTCACTTGGTCACATACTATTCATCCTTTGTTTAATGCTAAAATAATCACTTCCGTTGGAACACCTATCCTGTCACTTCCAAAGTTCAAGATCCCCGCAATGTGCATTAATACCCCTTACTTTCCCTTTGACACCTTAGATCATACCAGCAATTCCTTGTTCAATATTTTGACAAGATTCTATAAGAGCAGGGACCATATTTATTTTGTTTACTCCTGTGTTTCCAGCAGCAACCAAAGTGCTGGTATTTAGGAAGGGTTCCATAAATATTTGTTGAATAACTAATATCTGGTGAAACAAACTCTTTTCCTCGAGAGCCTAGGGAAAGACAGTTGGTAACTGCTCATAAAGAGCACCTGCCTCAAGGAAGAAGCAGAGCAAAAAACAACATAATAATCAAGGGCCAAAGTGTGTACTTTAGGGTAAGATTAGAGAATGAAAGGAGCACAGAGAAAGGTTACATCTGCGAGGTTGTGGGGAGAGGGATACTGGCCAAGTGGCCTGCTGAGGAGACCTTGGAGGCCCATGCAAAACTCAAGCTTGTTTTCCAAGAAGCCTTAACCCTAAATGCCACAGCGACAAGGAATGGTCTTTAGGTCACAATTCAGAACAGGAGCTCTTTTGGTGGAGTTGTCATCACTGAGTCTCCAGTAGAGAAAACTGAACAGTAGCCCAGTAGAGAAGTATTGACCTAGGAGGAGGGGTTACAACATCTGTATCCCAGGTTAGAGGAACAGGAATGCCCAGACACGCAGGCAGAAGGCCATGTGATGACGAAGTAATGTATCTGCAGTCAAGAAGTGCCACGGCTTCCCAGCCACTAGCACAAGGGAGAGGCATGGAACGCATGCTCCCTCTGAGACTCTGTTAGGAACCAACCCCTTGATTTTAGATGTCTAGCCTCCAGAACAGTGAGGGAATAAATTTCTGTTTTAAACAACAAAATAAAAACCCCCTCTTTTCCTTGATAAACCAGATTTTATTTGAAATATCAAAAATATTTTATGAAGATGGATAATTCACATGTAATTGAACTTCTTCATGTCCACTTTGTTGTAGAATAGGGGAAAACGCAGCTGGGGTTTTTTACCCTCTGTAGGAGCCACCCACGGCAGGAAGGCTTGATTATTCCTTATTTTGGGCTGTTGTAGAGTTGTGCTTTTTTTCATGGTTCTAACCTGTTGTTGGAGAAGGTCATCAAGAGGATGTGACTGCTGGTTGACCTGAAAGCTAAACTAGTCAACTGGAGGCTCCTTACCCACACACATGTCCTTAGAATCTATGGTCCAGCCACCATTCTCACACTAGTAGCTGTTTCAAGGACACAGTCTTGAGAGAGTAAGGGGTTGTTGAAAAATGGGTCTTAGAAAAGAGGCATCCATGAGGGAAATCCTGCATTGGCTGTCAGCATCTATGTGGGGAGGTGTGGCCCATGTGCTAAATGCTTGCATGGGTGCTGAATGCCTGGAAAACACCAGCTGGTTTGATGTGCTTGTTTGAGGAACTGCACCTAGTCCACTGCAGCCAAGAAGGGATGTGATGGCTGTCTCCGTGGGCTGGTCTCTATCATGGGCAGTTCGGCTGGCCACTTATGCCCAACTAGAGGCTGACGCTCAAGTTAGAAAGTTGGAAGAAAAGAATGTGTGGTTGTTTACTACTCTGCCCGCTTCAGGCTGGCAGACAGGTGGGAGAGGAGGATGGTAAGTTGGAGACTTTAGCGTGCCATTTTTGAAAAGCTAGGAGGGCACAAGTGAAGGTTCGAGCATTGTGACAAAGCCTGATTGGGATGCTAAGAGGTGGAATCCCTGGGAAAGTGAGGAGGACCAGGAGCAGAATGTGGTGATTGACAGTGACATGGATAAAACTCCCTGAGCTGTCTGACTCCTAATACAAAGGAAAGCAAAAGTCCAGCCAGTGGGGCAGCCCCCAGTTCAAGAAGCGTTCATGATGAGAGAATATACTCCCACTGAGCTTATTGATATAGCTGCCAAGTTCCAGCACAAGGCCAGGGAAAATATCCAGGCATGGTTGGTGCAGCTATGAGATACAGGGATGGGCTGGGGAGGTGGGGTATAACATTTCTTTGATCAGCAGGAGGTAAAGAAAATGAGCAATATCACCCTACACCCTGCCTTCCACCAGCACTTGCATGGCACTGGGGGAGGGAGAGAGGTTAGTTTCAAGGCACACACTACCTTGTAGATCGGTTTATTCTAGCCTGTTGGGTGGCTTTGGCCCAATGAGGAAGATCACACAGGACCCTGAGAATCTATAGAGGAGGCACAACACATTCTTAGGGAGTTGGGAATGAGACAGGCCATCTATGCCCCTGTCTTTGAAAGCCCTGGTCAGGCCACATTCACCACAAAATAAAAGCCAAAACCCTCCAGTCCACTCCCCACACCTGGTATGAGATTCTGATAACCACGCTGAGCCCAGCTGTGGGACAAGTCATTTACAGTAGGATGTTGGGCTGATCAGAAAGCCACCTTTGAGAAGGCAAATATTCCAGTGAAGCAGATTAAAGCTCTGGGCATCTCCCAAGCAGGGCTACCATTTGAGCTGCATGTGTCTCTGACTCTGGAAGGTATGGGTCAGGCACTGTGGCAGAGATAGCAGTAGGAGAGAGTACCCCTAGGATTTTGGTCTCAGCTCTAAAAGGGGGCAAACACCCCAATACAATCCCATAAAGCAACAGCTCCTAGTTGTGCTCATGGCACTCCTCCAGGTAGAGCCTCTCACCAATGATAGCACATCATGGTTAGAATTTCCCTTCCTATCAAGGGGTGGGTTGAAAATACATTCCACCCACCCACCTCCGCCAAGGCGCAAAATCCACTTTGTCCAAGTGACGTGCCCATTTGCAGCAGAGAAGCACCCTGTCCACCAGCCAACTGGTTAGAAATGTGCGCGCTCCTGGCCCTGCAGATACTGGTATGTAGATTCTCCAAATGCCCCCGCCCCTATTCCTGTGACCACCCCTTCAGTCTGTAGCGAGGGCATGTGGGAAATTCCTACTGATGCCTGAGAAATAGATGGGTCTAATCAGAGCAATGCATCCACAAGGACTGGAGTTGCTATTCATCCCAACACTGACACCATCTGGACGGAAACAGGAATGAGCTGCAGTGGCCAGTGAGCCCTGGCCGTTAACTCTTTGCACTGACAGTTGGGCTGTTCGGAAGGAACCAATCCCATGGCTTGGACAGTGAGAAACCACGGGACATATGATCATAAATAAGCCCTTGTGGGGTCAAGATACGTGGAAAGACATTTAGGTTTGCCTGCCTGCAAGAGCCTGAGGCACTCCTCACTGTCTTCCACATCCCGGCTGGCAGGCTGCCAGGTGCTGACCCCCCTGGCAATCAGCAAGCTGAGGCCCTAGCTCAGGTGCATGGAAAGAATGGCCACCAGGGTGGGTGAATAGGATAGCATATTACCACAGATCTGCCAGATTGCCCTTGAAATACAGTGATTTGGTTATTGCAGTTAACAGCATGTCCTGTGTGTTCTAAAGCATGCCCAAGGCAAACTGCCAAAGGAGTCTGAGGCCATAAATTGAAGTTCCCATCCAGGGAGGGATTGCAATTGGTTACATTGGCCCCCTGCCTCCGAGTGAGGTTCTAAATATGCTTCGGTTTGTGTGGACACTGCAAATGCACCTGTCCTACCCCAAGCTTTTTCCTGTGGCCATGCAAACCAGACTGCCACCATTAGGGGATTAGAGAAGCTGAGTATATGCTTATTGATTGGGGGTGGTCACATTTCAAAGGTCATGATATGCAAAACTGTTCAAAAGAACCTGACATGAAACGGGGGTTCCATCTCCTCTACAACCCACAAGTAGTAGAGTTGGCAGAAAGGAATAATGAGATATTAATGAAGCAGATTACATTACCAACAGGTAAAACCACCTTGGCTGGGTAGACTGAAGTGCTATCCCAGGCTTTATAGTACATTTGAATGATCAACCTGTAGGAACTGTTGTCCCATTCCAGACTGGGTACCCTGCTGAGATCTAATACCGTAAAGGTACGGAAATCTCGGGAAACAAGCCGTTGCCTCAACTCTCATTGTGGCTCAATGAGCTATGCTGCTGAGCACACACAGTCCTATCACACCTGGGGACGATGTTATCCACCGGAATTTGCAATGGGTTGCCCCATTGGGGCTTTGTACCCCTGGTGGTGGGGGCACCACTCCATCTCCACTGAGAAGGGGGAAAAGGGGGGAATTCTGGTCTGGCATACCTGGCTCCCAGTCTTTCTCCTCACACCTGACAGTGCTGCCTCCCCCGGCCAGCATGTACAGCATGCACCACCAGGCTGTATTCTTAAAGTTACAGCCACAGGAACATCTGAGGAGCAGGCCACAAGTGCGATTCTTATAGAAGAGGTCCACCTTCCCATTCAAGTTCCTACTAAATATCTGTCTTTTTGACCTTAGATTTCTGCTGCCCCTGCGGTGTCCAGTCATGGGATGAACATGTTCTGTTTTCCATGGGAACAATCCTTTGGCCACTGTCTTTGTCCCTCCATTGACCTGGAGGATGTTAGAGTAAACAGAGAAGCCCTTATGACACTCACCCAACAAGCCTTAAGTGATAGCCTGTCCTTACTGAACCCTGAAATGTATCTACTGAGGAAAGCTGTCCGCCAGGATAGGATGGCCTTGGACATTATTACTGCCTTGCCAGGAGGCACCTGTGCCATTATCCAAGCGGAATGTTGATGAGTTAGCTAATGTAGCATCTTTATTAAATCACATGAGAACACAAGTGAACACCCCTAGGAGACTTACTAAATCCATGGTTTGGGTCATGTGGCTCTTGGTGGAAAAAATTGGTACTCATTTTGGGAATTATTTTGTAATCTGTGTTTTCTATTGCATGCGCCTATATTGTTGCTGTGGTATTTGCCCCCAATGCAGCTAGACAGCTGCCTAATGAGCAGCCTGCGTGCTCGTGAAACCTCTTGCTGACCTCTTAGGGCACATTGCTGAAGAAAGGGACATATAAGATTGTAGAAGCTTGTCACAAGGGATAGAATGTTGGAGGAGGTCATCAGGAGAATATGACCACCCCTTGACCTGCAAGCTGGACCTGGGCAATTAGAGACTCCTTCCTCCCTCTCTCCCTCCCTCCCTCCCTCCCTCCCCTATCCTTGGAATGTACTTCCTGCCTCCCATTCCCCCACTAGGAGCTGTTTCAAGAACATTACCTTGAGATAGTAAGGGGTTGTTGAAACCATTTGGGCTGAATGTGTAACTGACCCCAATCAAGGCCTCTATATGAACTTTTAAGATTCTGATGGGCAGGTGTGGACATCTACTCATCTTTCTGCACCTAAGACAAGCCTAGTAAGTAAGTTCCCTTGTTTATTAAAACTGCCACCCACCAATCTGGAGTGGTCTGTCTCTTTCTTGGGTCTCTCCCTGCCCTCCATATATGGGGTTGTTTCAAATTTCACCAGGAGAACTCTGGAGGTTTCAAATCAGCATCTATATTTATGAATCCAAGGCAATGTGAGCAATACAGAGTAGATAATTGGCTAGACCAGCGGTTCTCAACCTGTGGGTCGCGACCCCTTTGGCGGTTGAACGACCCTTTCACAGGGGTCGCCTAAGACCATCCTGCATATCAGATATTTACATTACGATTCATAACAGTAGCAGCATTACAGTTATGAAGTAGCAACGAAAATAATTTTATGGTTGGGTCACAACATGAGGAACTGTATTTAAAGGGCCAGAAGGTTGAGAACCACTGGGCTAGACTATCGGAAACATTTCATGTTCTCTTCTTTAAGGTTCATAACTGGAAAGTAAGAGATAGAGGTTGCTGCAAAGTCTCATTGAGTTTAATGGAAAAAGCCTTGGGTGTTCGGGAAATGCCAAAGAAAGAAAGGATGTTCTCTTTTGCCCAAGCTACTCCTCTAAGTGTCAGCCCCCAACAAGGTAGTTAGACAATGGAGTTTGTTATAAAATTGAGTTTGTTATGAATTGTTGAGAGAGGTATTGGTGAGAACTGTTGTCAGTCACTGGCGCTTTTGAACGTAGCTAAGGTTACCACAAATAAGATAAACCAAGCATGTCAAATGGGAAATAACTTAAACCAGAACAGTTCCCAGGGTTGTCAGATCAAAGCAGATGTGAGATATTGATCAGTTTAAATTTCTGCTGTGTAAATCCCTCAAAGCAAATGCCACTGGAACACGGTGTTCAAGTTCAGTTTGTTAGAATGGAGCTCAACTAACAAAGACAACTTATACACTTTTTCTTCTGTGTACTGGTATACCTTTAAACTTTAGATGTTCTTGGAAACATGTATTTTGTTTTTTCTCAGCTGTGTAATTGATGCAAGGGCATATTAAGTTATATATTAAGAAAAATTCTAATAAAGTTATAAAATATTTTCCATGAGTATTTAAAGACAGGAAGTAAAACAGATAATGTTAGCTATTTTGTGCCTGGCATGGTGTTAAGAGTCCCACCTAGGCATTTTTGCAGTATTATTATCCCTATTGTATAGATGAAGAAAAAGTTTCAAAGTATTAAACTACTGGAGGCCTGGTGCATGAAATTCGTGCATGGTGGGGGAGGGTTCCCTCAGCCCATCCTGCACCCTCTCCAATCCGGGACCCCTCGGGGGATGTCCTAAACCGGAAGGCCCCATCCTGAGGATCGGGCCTAAACTGGAAGTCGGACATCCCTCTCATGATCCGGGACCACTGGCTCCTAACTGCTCACCTGCCTGCCTGCCTGATTGCCCCTACTGGCCCCCCTGCCAGCCTGATCACCCCTAAGCACCTCTGTCTGCCAGCCTGGTCGCCCCCAACTGCCCCTCCCTGCCAACCTGTTTGCTCCCAACTGCCCCCCACCACCGGCCTGGTCGCCCCTAACTGCCCCCCTCTGCTGTCCTGGTTGCTCCTCACTGCCCCCCCTGCCAGCTTGGTTGCCCCTCACTGACCCCCTCTGCTGGCCTGGTCACCCCTCACTGCCCCCCTGCCGGCCTGGTCATCCCACGGAGCCTGGTGCTCAGTCGTTTGGTCATCCCTCACTAACCCCCCTGACGGCCTGGTTGCCCCACACAGCCTGCTGTTCAGTCGTTTGGTTGTCCCTCACTAACCCCCCTGCCAGCCTTGTCACCCCACTCAGCCTGTTCGGTGGTCCGTTTGGTCGTCTGTTTGGTTGCGATGGCCCCTGGCTCTCTCTATATATAGATTGCCAAAGATCATGCAGAGGTTTCCAATCCATGCCTTTCTCCTACACGATGCTGTCCATAGTGTGTACCTGCATCCATGCAAGCATAATCCTGTCTGTAAATCATGATGTGGTTAAGAGTGCAGACCTTGCTTCCATATAGATCTGGGTTTGAATCATGACACAGGTGCTTTCTAAATGTAATTTTAAGAAGTTTCTTAACATCTCTGATTCCAAAGTTCTGAAAACTTGGGCTTCATACCTACATCTAGAGATGTGGGCAGATCAAAGCCAATATTTGTGATATTTTTGACCTTATTAAAACATCAAGACACCAATCCTGGGAGAAGGCATTAGAGACTCACCAGGCGTCATTTCAGCTCCGAAAAGGGTTGTTCCAGTTCACTTCCCAGCAGGAAGTGGTCACCCCACTTTCTTATTTTCTCTTCAGTTTTCATGCCATAATTTAAATTTTAACATCTGTTTCTCCTTTCACATTTTAATAGCTTTGTCCTTATCTTTTCATTCTTATCAATGGAGTGACAGAAGATAATTATAAATGCTGCCTCTCCCTTTGCTCCTGCCAGCCAATAGCTCCAGTAAATTGGTCTTAATGTAGTGATTGGGTTTCTCAATGCTTTTTGGAGATCATGGAAAAGACGCATACACAAGGTTTTAGTAAGAACTTTATACCACAGGAATTGAACAGTCCTTGCTTTGATTTAACCAAATGGAAGAATGCAGAGGAGGAAAATAAAAGTGATGTGTGAAACAGGAAAATTCTGGGAATACTTAAAAAAAAATCTCTATCAGAATTTGTTAATGAGGGTATTTCCACACTGTTTAAACGTATTGGAATTATGTCTTTCTTAAATAACACTGTGTTCTTAGGTTGTGGAGCCAAGGGTTACATTGTAAGGATAAAATAGTAAGGGCAAGCAGCCCACCTGGGGACTGGCAGTGCAGGAGTGGAAAAAGAGAGGCTCTGTAGCCAGGAAGACCTAGACATGAGTGTGGGCTTGGCCACTTACTAGCTGCTTTGGAAAATTAAAAACTTTTCTGAGCTTTACTTTTCTACTCTACAAATGGGTATACTATCTCTCTTGCAATATTGTATTAGAAATAAAACACATATAAACACTTGATCTATAGTAATTAATTTTTTTAATTTAATGGAAATTCCTAAATAGGTGGAATTATTTCCATGTGGATGTTCTGTCATTCATTATAATGAGTGTGATACCAGCAAGCTGTTAGAGAGAATGTACCAGAAAAAAATAGTTTTCCTCAAAAACATTCTTTATACTCTGTCTAAATTATAGCTGACTGGAAATTCCTCCGCAGTCCTCAAATTAATCAGTTGTTTAGCAGCATTATAATCATGGCATATTTCTTAGCACAGATCTATCTCAAGTCTTAAGGAGTATCAGGGAAGCTAGTAACTATCTTTAGAATTGATATAAAGATTAGATGCCATCATGTTAGTAAAGGCATGTGTTAAAGAAATGATAGATATTGTTCTAGTGAAATAGTTTATAAGACCCATCAATTCATATAATGGCACCAGGATGTTAATTACACTTACTGTCTGAGCTGGATGTGCTCCACTTATTTACTACTAGAGGCCCAGTGCACGAATTCATGCATGGGTAGGGATCAGCTGGCCAGGCCTGTTGGGAGGAGGAGATGGTGGGAGGTTGGCCGCCCGCCCTGATTGGGGTCCAATCAGGGCCGGGCTGGCCAGGGGGGAGGGGCCACAGATAATTGGCAGGTGGACCCCTCCCCTAATTGGGGTGGGGGATGCATTGGGGGTGGGGCCAGCCATGGGGAGGGTCTGTGGGTAGTGGGCCAGCTGGCCTCACCCCCAAATGGAGTGGGGGCCTAATCGGGGGCCAGCAGCTGGGGGGGAGGGGCCATGGGTTGTTGGCTGGCCTGCCCCACCCCTGATTGGTGTGTGTGTGGGTGATTGGGGTAAGGCCAGCTGGGGGGAGGGGCTGCAGGCAGTTGGCCAGCTGGCCCTGCCCCTGATTGGAGTGGGGGGTCCATCAGGGGTGGGGTTGCCGGGGGTGGGGCTGTGAACCGATGGGGTGGAGGGGCTGATCAAGGGTGGGGCCAGCCAGGGGAAGGGGCTGCAGGCAGTTGGCCAGCCAGCCCTGCCCCTAATCAGGGTAGGGGGGCCGACCTGGGGTGGGGCAGAGGGAGGTGCTGCAGGAGGAGGTTGGCCAGCCATCCCTGCCCCCTTTTGGGGTAGGGGTAGGTGATAGGGGGCGGGGAAGGCTTGGGGGAGGTGCCGAGGGGGGGTTGGCTGGCTAGACCCACCCCCATTGGGCGGGTTTGCTGGCCGCAGTAGGCGTCATAGTGACTGGTCATTTGGGTCGTTACAGCATTCCAATCATTGACTTTATATATATAGATATAGATATCTTTATCTTGGGCATTCTTAGAGCTTCCTCAAATTGGGCTGGTCATTGAGTGAATTGTTGACTGAATTATTCCTTGGGCTTCTAGCATATCCAATGTGAAAATGTTCTGATCTACAGATGAATAAAATACATGTGTAGAAAATCACTTCAACAATTTAGAGCTTCATAATCTCTTTATGGACAAATTTAATGCCTTTTGGCCAAATTTAATTTTTCAACCACCAAAAACATTCCACTCTTTCAGAATTGGATAAAAAAATAATCACACATGTCAACCAGGAGTCAAAACACTCTTTGATATACTGTGGCATGTGGCTGGGTGGGACACAGGAGCTTTATTTCAGATGGATATTGGTTGGGGTTTTGATTCTTGTGGGCCAACAGCCATAACCATTGAGTACTTTCCATGTGAAATCCAAAGTCTGTTCCTGGAACTTGTGGACAGTGAGAAACTTCCTTAAAAATCTGGCCCATTAAAGCTTTGATGACTAGTGCACTTAAAATGACTGGGGACTCATATACCAATTTTTCAGTGAAGTCTTATTAAAGAGATTATTAAAATTGAGTGTGATGCATAGTCTGCTCAAAAGGTTGGTCATCAATCCTTCAGATCAATTTATGACCAAAAGGGGAAACTGTGGGTGAAAAAAAGGGGTTTTGTGGAAAGTAATCTCACTGTGTGATCTGATTATAAATTCCTACCTGGGCACATCATGGTCAGTATTCACACCACATGCATATAACTTTTTAGTTAAAGGTTTAGTTTCGCCATAAGCAAACCCTGTCCATTGTTTCTGTTCATCTGGGTTAACCTACCTTTGAAATAACCACCCTCAAGAGAGCACAGAAACTTAACTATTCTGTAATCCAATCCCTGCCTTGCTTCTTCCACCTCCATGTAATCTTCCTTATGATTCCTACATAATTTTGAATGCATAAAATAAACTACAAAACTGTTATTCTCTGGAGCATTTGAGATCTTGCTTCTCAGCACATGTCAGTGTGGCTTAAATAAACTCTTATAAAAATTCAAAAAATATTGAGTGTGATAATATGAGAAGAGCTATGGGTGATATGGGAACAACAGGACCAGGTTGGCAGGATGGGTGAGGGGCAGTGGGGGATTTAGTAGGAGGGAATCTTCGTGGAGAAGATTATGCCTGAGCTAAAACAAAACAGAGAAAAAAGCCTTCCCTTTTATCACGGTCAAGAATTGTGCTAATTTGAATCTCTTGTAAAATTAGCATCATTGTGGCATCATTCCTACAACATACTTGGAAAAAATATGTGGAATGAGTATCTTCTGTAAAGGCTAGGGAAGTCTTTATTGTTATAGAAAGTGAGGGTTCCTTGTTTTATTTCTGATTTTTAAAGGGTAGTTAACATTTGATTCATTAACATCTATATATATAAAAGGCTAATATGCTAAGTGTTCCTCTGACCATCTGGCCGGTTGCTATGACATGCACTGACCACCAGGGGGTACACGTTCAACGCAGCAGCTGCTGTGACGCACACTGGCCATTTACAAAGAAATTGCACCACAGACCTGGTGCTGACAAAGCAACACTCGGCTTCCTCCAATTGGGACACAGACCCTGCCACCACCCCGGAAAGACACCCCACCAAATCACAGCCAACACTGCCGAGACCCCATGGTGCAAGATGTGGCCCACAGCCCAGCCCAGCCTGGAAATGGTGGCTGTGGGCTCCAGGTAATGATGTCACATAGCAACACCTGGCATCCTCTCCCTAACAACTAGCCTCCTTGCATTTTCTTCAGCCCAGGAACACGACTTGCTTTATAGCCAGGTGCAAACATTTCACACTTTAATCAAATGTCTGTGAAATGTTTTCCCGTGCCTCATCTTATTTAATCCTCACAGAAATCCTGGAGTCGGTAGATAGGAGACTCAGTAGAATCCTATTTTCTTTTCATTAGCCAGAAAATAGAGATTTAGAAAGTTTAGAAACTTGACCTGACTGAAAAGAAGTAAGAAATGGTGGACCTTGAAAATGACTTCAGGTTTTCTCACTGCGCAGAATATAGTCAAACATTGCTGCAGTTAAATATTTTACCTTTGTTCTCCCTGTGTGTTCTACAATAATAATCTGCTTCTTGTTGATATTTACTGCTGTGTTGCTGACAATTTCCTGAAAGAGAAGTTAGGGTGCTTCACTGGGCTGAAAAAAGTTTAGCTAAATCAGAAAGCAGGTCTAATTAAGCAAGTTTACTCTATATCTATAAAAGGCTAAGTTGACTCGTGCATACGTGATACATACAAAGCTCTTGCTGGTGCCACGTGTGTTTCGCACATGTGTGTTTTGATCTGTCATTGTCAATCGTGAATTTAGTTGGCACTTCTATTATAGAGAAAGGGCGAATAGTGATGTTAAAATATTTCTTCTAATTAATTTCCTTTCAATGTGCACGAATCCATGCACTGGGCCTCTAGTTAATAATAGCAAACATTTACTAAGTGCTTTATCTTGTGTCACTATGGTGCCAAATATATGATATGTAATAAATGAGTTAATACATGGAAAGCACTTAGATCAGTTCCTGGCACATAGTAAATGCTCAAAACATTTTTAGCAATTAGTATAATTATTAAAATTATACTAATTATATACAATATGTTATGTAATAATAAGGGGACAAAGTTTGAAGATATTGAGTAACTTACTTATAGACAACAGAGCTATATCATAACAAATTTGGGATTGGAATTCAGGAATTTCTGAGAACCCAGGCTCTAAATCATTATAATATTACTCCCAGTTTAGTAAAATTAGTCACTAACAGTCTACAAGTTAAATTCATATCAGGTAATAGTAAGGGAAAAATGAGGTTATACACATTACTTTAACCTAAACTATTGCTATTCACTTTTTAAAAAGCCATGATAATAGGCTGTATGTTTTCAAAAACAGAATTTATTAGTTAAGTGAGATTTAAATCAGTTAAAAGACATGAGACATACAGAAAAGAAAAAGCAGATGGCAGACACAAACCCAAGGATATCAAAATAACATTAAATGTGGAATAGAAACATATAATCAACCCAGAAATTGTCAGATTGGATAAATAATTGAGATCCAACAATATGCTGTCTACATGAGACATACTTTAGATTAAAATACATAAAAAACAAACAAACAGAACACTATAGACCAATATCTTTTATGAATGCAGAAGCCCAAATTCCAAACAAAATACTAGCAAACCAAATTCAATAGCATATAAGAAATTATATACATTATGACCAAGGTGGAATTTGTCCCAGGAACTCAGGGAAGGTTTAGCAGTTGAAAATCAATTAATGTGATACACCATATCAATAGAACAAAGAACCAAAAACCATACAATCACCTCTATATACTCAGAAAAAGCATTTGACAAAAGCCAATACTACCTCAGGATAAAAACATTCAGCAAACTTGGAATAAAAGGGAACTTCCTCAACCTCATAGAGGGTTCTACAAAAACCTCACAGCAAAAATCATAATGGTGGTAGACTGAATGTTTTTTCCCTAAGATCAGGGAAATGAGATGATCACTCTTGCCACTTCTATTCATATTATTCTGGAGATTCTAAGCAGGGAAATAAGCAAGAAAAAGAAATGAAAGACTTTCAGTTTGAAGAGAAAGAGATAAAACTATATGTTTGCAGATGACATGACATAGTGTATAGAAAATCCTAAGAAACCCAGTATAAAACTAAGAAAACTAAATGAGATGTACAAGTTTGAAAGATACAGGATCAATATACAATAGTTTTGCCCCACAGGCAATGAATAATGTGATAAATAAATTGAGAAAAATTCCATTTACAATGCCATCAACAGGAATAAAATAGGAGATGGCAGAAGGAGATTTGGCTTTGGGTGGTGAACACACAATACAATATACAGATGATGTATCATAGAACTGTATACCTAGAACCTATATAATTTTATTAACCAATGTCACCCAAATAAATTAAATGAAAATTAAAATATACTCAAATAGGAATAAATTTAATAAAAGAAGTACATTCAGTGTTTTATACTCTGAAAACAAAACAAAAAAAATGTTGAAGGAAATGAAAGAGGTCCTAATTAAGTAGAAAGATATTCCAAATTCATGGATTTGAAAACATAACATTGTTAAGATGGCAATACTCTTCAGATTGATCTATAGATAAAACACAATCTATCGAAATCCCAGCTGGCTCCTTTGCAGAAATTGACAAACTGCTTCTAAAAATTAACATAGAAGTTCAAGGAGACTAGAATAGCTAAAACAATCTTGAAAAAGAATCACAAAGTTGGAGTACCTGAACTTACCAATTTCAAAACTTTCTACAAAGCTACAGAACGCAAGACAGTGTGGTACAGGTTTAATGATGGGCACATAGAACAATAGAATGAAATAGAAAGTCCATAAATAAACCCTTACATTTATGTTGATTTGATTTTTGACAAGACGATTTAATGGCAAGGAATAATCTTTTCAATAGTCTTTTCAAGCTGGGACTCCTGGATATACACATGCAAAGAATGAAATAATCTCCTTCCTCACACAAGACACACATTAACTCAAAATAGGTCACAAGCTTAAATGTAAGAGGTAAAATTATAAACCCCTTAGAAGTAAAAATAGGAGTAAATCTCTGTAGCCTCGCTTTAGGCAAAACCTTGTTAGATGTGAGTTCAAGCAACAAAATAAAAAGTAGATATATTGGATGCCTAGCCAGTGTTGCTCCATGGTTGAGCACTGTCCCATTCACCAAGATGTCACCAGTTTGATTCCTGCTCAGGGCACACACATGCCTGGGTTGCAGGCTCAATCCCTAATTGGATCTTTGCAGGAGGCAGCTGATCCATATTTCCATCTCTCCCTCTCCCTTCCTCTCTCTCTAAAATAAAAAACAAACAAACAAACAACAACAAAACCCCCAAACCAGACAACACCAAATTTAAAAAAAGATATATTGGAGTTCATCAAAATTAAACACTTTTGTGCTTTAAAAAATACCATCCAGAAAGCAAAGAGACAACCAACAATATAGGAAAAATATTTGTAAGTCATATATCTGATAAAGGTATATGAAGAACACTTGCAACTCAGTATTAAAAAGACATATAACCCAATTTAAAAATGGGCATAGGACCTCAATGGACATTTCTCTAAAGAAGATATAAAAATGGTCAATAAGCATTTGAAACAATGCTCAATATCATTATTCATTAGGGAAATGAAAATCAAAACCACAGTAGGATACCACTTCATACCCATGAAGATGGTTATAATAAAAAAGAGATAAGTGTTAGCAAGAATGTGGAGAAATTGGATCCATCATACATTAGATAATGATAATGCAAAATGATGCAACTTCTTTGGAACTATACCAAAAAGTATATCACACCACACATGAATTTAATATTACTAAGTATACTAAATATAGTAAAACCACTGAATTATGCACACTAAATGGGTGAAGTGTGTCTCAGTAAAGCTATTCTATTAGAAAAAAAGGAGGCCAGCATCTGGGCCCGGTAGAGGGATCTCAGAATTCTAGGAAGGGAAAGCAAAAGCAGGGGCAAGCTGAGTGGAGGTCATAGACTCAGGGGACTTAATGCAAAGACTTGTTTCTTTTGGAGATCACCCTCAGTCTCCGCAGGTGCGTGGCTTGGTCCTTGCATGTCTGGTTTTGATCATTGCTTTTAGTCAAGTCCTATTTTGTGTGTGAGTGTGAGGACAGTGGAAAACAATTTAAGTTCTTATTAATGATTTATACTTCAGGGCAAATGCATTTTGAATAAAGATTTGGCCAGGGAACTAGGCAGGAACCCATGCAGATACCATGAAAAGAAGAATAGAAAAGAGATGTTAAGACCACAGCTCAAACTAGACCTCACATTTTTGTAGACATGAATTAATTCCACAGGTAAATGTTCCATACTATGTGGGTCTGACTGGCCAAGAAAGTCTTTGTTCCACTTTTATGAGGATTTCTGGAGCCAATAGCTGTATCAGATATATGTGTGTGACAGGCCCAGTCTAGACCAAATCATGGAAAGCTGTGGGAACTCCTATCTGGGATGTTGGGAATACTTGCAGGAGAAAATTGGGCTAGCAAAATACAGTTTAGGTATCATCAGCCTGAACGCTATCTACTTACGTGGCCAGGTACTCTAGGTTAGTAATTTTCAATTACTGGAGGGAGCATTTTCCCTGGGGATGGGTGAGCATCCTGTCAGAATTTGAAGGATGGGAATGGGTGGATATTTGCAGATTCAAGCTCAATATACTTATTCTGTTAGTAACACAAATTGCAGACAGTAGAGCTCTATAGTCCTCTTGCTTAGTGGAGATCAAATATGCAGATCAAATGACAAAGCACTGCTAGAAACGTGGAATAGGAAGTGTTGATAAAGAATTCTGTGGACTAGTAGGATATAGAAGTCAGGAACAAATTATAATTCTTTTTTGATGAGATGCAGGGTGCTTTGGTCCTTGGAGCAGTGGAAGGAGGGTTGCGCTTGAATCAGTGACTATACTAGTAAGTGCTGAGAAAAAGTGTTAGCTCACCAATTAGGATGTTTTGTGTTGATCCCATGTTCAGACCTCTCTCCAGCTTTTTCAGGGGAGGCGGCCATGAGAAAGGGCATTAAACATACTCATGTGGTCTATGTGGAATCTCCTCGGGAGGCTCTCACTGCACTTCAGAAGGCACGGGGCTTAGTAACACGAGTTGCCTGATGCTGGATGATTGGTTGGCCAGAGAACAAGAGTCTTCTAGTTTTTAGGAATATTTGAGGTTATATGTTCTTTTTATAATTAAGATTACACAAGGTTGACATTTCAAATCAAGTATTAACCTGATTCTTTTAAAAGGGAATAATTCACATCTTTAGTGATATGAATGACACTTTAAAAAATACATTTGTTAGTTCACAAATGGGTTCAGGCAAGGAGAAACAGCAGCAGGAGATGGGAGGGCGGAGGAGACAACTCTTTTAGAAGTCTCACCTCCTGTAGTAGCTACTTCCTACCACACTATGCCTCCTGCTGGGTGCCTTCCTCTCCCCAGCTTTCACTCTCACTGAACTCTGACAACAATGACAATAACAATAGCAATGTTTCTCCCTGACATTTGCTCTCTGAGTCTCTATGCTGAGGGTGGTAATGCCTTTCCATTAGCAAGTTCCCATTGCTAGTTTCTGGATGCTTTACCATTCTTAGTTGATTTTCTTAACATGCTCACACCTCTAGAAACTATCCCTTTATTAAAGCCTTATAATTTGTGCCCTTTGGGAGAAATTTTTTTTCTTCTGAGACTCTGACTGATAACGCAGGGGACAACGCTTAAGAAAAGAACACCGGATTGGAATTAGAACTGGATTGGTCACTAAGTGATTCATTGATTTTTGGGGAAAGTGCTTTAGCTTTTCCGAGTCTCTATTTCACCTAGTGTAATAAGGACAGGAAATTATTCTCTGACTCAGAACCAAAGATGGCATAAAAGGCTGAAGATGCATGTGGGGAGTTGGATTAGATGACAAGTCTCATCATTTTTAGATCGTGGGAACAGTACAAACAGGCTGAACTGGAAGCCATCTCAGGCGCTGCGGGGAAATTTTATCTTTGTAAGGGAGGAACACTAAGAAAATCGTCTCAAGCCACATATGATCTAAGGCTGGATTTCCTCTAGATAAGGAAAACTGGTGCAATGGCACAAAAGTTGGGGAGAACTGGAATTGCAAGTTCATGTGGAAGAAGGCAGTTTTCCCCTTGATTCCTAAATGCTGGAAGGAGAATTACGTCACAGAAGAGTACCAGCGGGTTGCCATCATTGCTGAACAGCAGACATTGAGAGTTGCAGCCTGAAGATTTCACATCCCGGTGGACTCCAGATTTAGAACGCTCTAGGTCAGTGATGGCGAACCTATGACACGCGTGCCAGAGGTGACACGCGAACTCATTTTTTTAGTTGATTTTTCTTTGTTAAATGGCACTTAAATATATAAAATAAATATCAAAAATATAAATCTTTGTCTTACTATGGTTGCAAATCTCAAAAATTTTCTATATATATGACACGGCACCAGAGTTAAGTTAGGGTTTTTCAAAATGCTGACACGCCGAGCTCAAAAGGTTTGCACCTCTAGGTCCAGTGTCTTCATTCAGTTCTTAGACCTGAAAGACAAAGCAGCAGGTTGGGCTGAATAACAAACCTGGACAGTTGTAGATAGTGGAAGCTGGCGAATCAGGCTCCACTTTGCCACTCCGAGTGAACACTTTTTTTTAAAACTTACTTTTCCATTCCCAGCTTTCAGAAAGTACAAGAAAGAACGGTTAAAAAAAAACTATTACTTTTTTTATTAAAAAGCAAATGTTCAATAAAAGCACATTTATTCATTAGGCTTACAGAGTTCTGCTTTCCTGGAGGGCTCTGATGTGCCATTAGGACTTTTTTAGAAGGCTGGCTACTAAAACGTCAAATGTAGGGATGAATTAGAGAGTATGGAGGGAAAGTAAGCAGAAAAATAAACAAATAAAGAAATTGGTGAAGCCGAAACCGGTTTGGCTCAGTGGATAGAGCATCGGCCTGCGGATTGAAGGGTCCCAGGTTCGATTCCAGTCAAGGGCATGTGCCTTGGTTGTGGGCACATCCCCAGTGGGAGATGTGCAGGAGGCAGCTGATCGATGTTTCTCTCTCATCCATGTTTCTAACTCTCTATCTCTCTCCCTTCCTCTCTGTAAAAAATCAATAAAATATATTTACAAAAAGAGAAATTGGTGAAGAGAAGAAATATATTTGAAAAGAAACACAGAGAAATTGAGAGCTAAATTTTGCTCAACAATGGGAAGAAGAATGATGGCTATAATATGTTAGCTTATTGACCAAATGTACAAGAAAGGAAAACTATCTCAGTGATATTTTTAGAACTTTTTATGGAATATTTAATTTGGAAGTAAAATCTCCTAAAGAAATACTGAAGATGGTGATTTACCAAAATAAAATATTCATATAAATATTGGGTGGATGCATTTATGGGAAGTCTCAAGGACAGTTGTCTAATATCATTGGTAAATTTTGAAAATATAGCAAAATGGAATAACACGAATCCCTTGATTTTGTTCATTGTTTCCCATTCAGCATGAGAAAGGAAAGTTAATTGAGAGGAGCATAGGCATTCTCATTAAAAGTTGAGAACAATCATTGAATTGATGTCTGTGATTGGAATAGCTTCTTTAGGTGTAAGAATTCTTTAGCTCTCAAAGCTAAGGAACACTTTCTATTATTCCAATACCATATGGATTTCTTTTTGAGGTTCTTCCAGCTTCCATCAGTTATGCTTGATTTTATTTGGGATTTTTTTCCTCAGCCAGAATCATCTGCACATCAAGGTTCCAAGGAATCCTTATTTCAAGAGCAGCTTGAATCAATTCAGCTCTGGCACATCAAGACCTAGATGCTTCATTCTGTTAGTATGTCATCTTTTGGCATGTATATGGTCATTATTTATGACACTTAAGTCTGTGTTCATCTTCTTTTTCTTTGTTGCTTTATCCATAGCTCATGTTCCTTCTCTCCAAAACACCAAGAAATTATCTTGGGCAAACCCATAGAAGGCCTAAGTTTTAGTGTATAAGCCATGAAAATTTGGGGATGTAAGAAAGGAAAGTATATGGAAGGAACACAAAAGAAGATATTGGTGGACCAGTTCTCTATCTTCCAATAAATATTATTAAGATATTATTCTCTTTTATTATTTATCATAGATTAGAAGAAATTTCTAGTGGTTCTTTTTAAAAAATATATTTTTGTTGATTTCAGAGAGGAAGGGAGAGGGAGAGAGAGATAGAAACATCAATGATGAGAGAGAATCATTGATTGACTGCCTCCCGCACATCCCACATTAGGGATCTAGTCCACAACCCAGGCATGTGCCCTGACCGGGATCAAACTGTGACCTCCTGGTCGACGCTCAATCCCTGAGCCAGTCAGGCTAATGGTTCTTTATCTTCATAAATCACTAGAATAAATAGCTCAACTAAACTAAAAACTATAAATAATTTCTGGTTATTCTGGTGCTATAGCCGTCTTTATAGAAATGATGTGTAATGGTTATGAGAGTTTATTTGAAATGAACTTCTGAATACACAAGTGCCCCAGAAGCTTAAATTATAGGTTCCAAAGACTTTTAAAATGATGAGCTTTACTAAAGGGAATATTAAAGGAAGTTCTTTAAGCTGAAGGGAAATGACAGCAAAGGGAAACCAAGGACTTCAGAATAAAGAAAGATGATGAGTAATAGAAAATAAAAAATCTGGATTAAAATAAAAAATTAAAATGATGAGCTTTAATTATGGTTTTCAAATGGCTTTTTTATTTTAAAATGATGACACTCATTGCCATTGATAAATCCTTCAGCGCTTCAGCTATAAGTGAGCAAAAGTAGCCAGCAATAGTGGCTTCAAATATAGTGTATAATATAACTAGAGGCCCGGTGCACGAATTTGTGCATGGGTGAGGTCCCGGGGAGTGGGGAGGCTGGGACTTGATCAGCCTCTGGGTGGGTGGTGGGATGCCCTTGCTGGCCCAGAATCCGGACCCATCCTGCTGACATTCACGCTGGTTGTTGGGAGTCACCAGGTGGCTGCTTTTATATTGTTTCTTCCTTGTGGAGCGTCTAGGAGGGGAAGCAGCTGCAGTGCCCAAGGCTGACTTCCAGGAGGCCAGCAGTGCTGTCAGGATCATGTTGGCAGCACTGGTCCATCAGTGCCTGGCCTGTTTTCCGGAGATTGGACCTACAAGACTACTGAGGGAGTGAGTGTCTGTCATCGGGCTGTGGGCCGCTGGGACGGGTTGGTCAGCTGAGCAGTGGTCCCGCTGTGGGAGTGCACTGACCACCAGGGGGCAGCTCCTGTGTTGAGCGTGTCAGTGCATGTCATAGTGACTGGTCATTCTGGTCATTCGGTCGCTTAGGCTTTTATATATATAGATACATAGTTAACTGAAAGTCAAATTGTGCCTATCATATATATATAATTTTGAGTATTTCCTTTAATGTTTCATTGGTGTTATTCTTGTTTCCATTAGAATCCTAATGATCTATCAATTCAGAGTAGATTACCAAAGATAGAGTTTAGGCTTTCTAAAAAAGGCCAAAAATAAAACTTGAGACCGAAACTTAGGCTTATTTTGTAGGTGGCAAGAGGTACCAATGAGGTACCTACATTTGGGATGTTACTCTATATTTCAGATAAGAACATTGCAACATAACTAGGCAATTTTAGTTTCCCAGAGGAAAGACATTGCTGGCTGATGGAGCCATTTGTGAAATAGTGTCAAGGAACATGGGATGAGGGAATGGGAGACTGGGGCAGGCACAGGGCTTGGTTCGGAGAGGAAAACAGGAGCCAGATGCTGGAGCAAAGGTCTTGTGGTCTAGCTGAGAAACTCAGCATTTGTTTGAGGATGAGCATAGAGATGATGGAGAGGAAGCTAGTTACTTCTCAGTGTGACATAGTCAGAAGTTGCCATTCATTTAATCCAGGCTTTTCCCTGGCACAGATGGGTCTCATAGTCACTCAGGAATTCTCTCCTCCAGTCATTGGCTGGGAAACAGAAAGGCAGCCAGGAGGCAGAGGGGAGAGGATGAGACTGTGGCAGAGGGTTACTTAGAGTTCCTTTCTTGCCTGGGGGATGATGACTACTTTGCTAAGTTCAAAGGGACAGCTAAACTTGCTTATAAAATATCTATTCGGTGACCTGACAATTTATTTGTTTGTAGAGTCAGTAGACCAGAAGAGCAATAGCTCTTCATCGTGGCGCATCTATTTTTGCCCTTTGCTGCATTTAACACATATTTGAATTTCCTAGCCAATTCTGACTAAATGGACACTCAAATCCTACAGATCTTGAGAGAGGAATTATATTATTATTAAGGGACTTTTCTTCACTTCTTCCCTATTCTCATTTTTCATTAGGGTTATGCAGAGGGAGACTTAGAAGGACTCTCTTGAGCATGCAGCTATGCTCACTATTCAAATGGACAATCAGGCTTCTAAACCAGTCTTGCTGGAAGGAGGAAGGAGAAAAGAGAACACAAGGAGATTCCGTTCCTGCCTGAGGCACAGCGTGTTCTCATTTGCGAATGCATCAAGATTGCCAAACAGGAATACTGTCCCAGTGATGGATATTTTTAGGTTATACTGAAAAATTAGAGAAGTTGTGTGAAAAACAATAAAATAATAGAGCTTCTCCATCTACAGTAATACCTATTATAAATGTGTTATTATGAAAACACATAGCAGGTACTCAGATACTTTTTAAGTAAATGATTGAGCAAAATCCTCCTGGGAACTGAATGACTTGCCTTATAGACATATGATGTTCTAGTGTCAAGACCAGTGGTTCTAAACCTTCCTAATGCCACGACCCTTTAATACAGTTCCTCATGTTGTGGTGACCCCCAACCATAAAATTATTTTCGTTGCTACTTCATAATTGTAATTTTGCTACTGTTATGAATTGTAATGTAAATATCTGATATGCAGGATGGATTTTCATTGTTACAAATTGAACATAATTAAAGCATAGTGACTAATCACAAAAACAATATGTAATTATATATGTGTTTTCCGATGGTCTTAGGCGACCCCTGTGAAAGGGTTGTTTGACCCCTAAAGGGGTCTCGACCCACAGGTTGAGAACCGCTGGTCAAGACTAAGCTACTCAGACACATCCTCTGGGATTTTCAGAGCTTTGGCTAGGTTTGTTTTACTTCGCCTGCTTCTGTTTGCTTGATAGTGAATATTTAAATCTGAGGCTTTCCAAGTGCAATGTGTTAATTTTGAGCCTTCTATTTTAACAGAGCACACTTAAAATATGTATTTTTCTTATTAATTTATTCGGAAGCACTGTGTGAGCCTCTTGGTAAACCCAGGAAGTAAGATTATCCTATGCTGTATACAAGAACTTGTACTCCCTGTCCTTTACAAGTTCTTGTACACAGCATGGGATACTTTCTTAGAAAATATGAAAGTAACATTATTTGGAGCACAGCTCAAATAATAGCCAATTAACTATCTAATCCTTTTATCTGAGTCAATTTTCAGAGTTCTCAAAAGTGGCACAATTTATGAGTTGCTTCCTGTCTGCCTGTAAATGTATTTGCCTTTACCCTTTTAAAAATCATGGCTTTGCACACTTTATCTCTTTCCTTCCTTTTACTGCCAAACTTCTTGTCTGATAGTTCTACTCCCCTTTGTTTCCTAACTCTGTCGGGTACCTGCAGGGTTTTCTTGCCTGCCCTGTTTCCAATCTTCCTTCTTCTGGTTCTAGCACCTCGGTTTGCCTTCAGAGAATCAATTTGCATGTCATTCTCAGCCCATGTAGTCCCAGAGGGACCAACTCAGCCCTATAGTCAGCATATTTCTTCTCAGTCCTCTGCCCTCCGCTACCACAGTGATTGGTTGAGGAATAGTTGTGTGACCTAAGTTGAGCCAATCAGTGACAGCCCTGGAACATTGCTAGAACTATTGGGAAGGAAAGATTTTGTCTCTGGCAATGTTGATCTCTTAAAATATAGGTTTAGAGCTGCAGGTGACAATTTTACTTCCACTAAAGGAAATGATATTGTTATCCACCTAGGAGGAAGGGAGGGAGGATGGGGTGTTAGAACCTGAGCAAGGTAAGAAGGCACCCATACAGGGGACAGGGGCAGCAGTGATGTGGTGCAGGGTGTCAGGGCCAAAGCAAATAAATATGTGCTCAGGACTGTAGTGACTTGGAGAGAGGTGTTTGAGCCAAGTGGTGAAGTCTGATTACTTGTTACCTTTGTTAAAATATAATTTATTTAATTGCACATTCATAGAATTTAAATTTTGATAATTTTAATAACTGAGTCATAAAAAATCTCTAAGATGTTAACAATTGACTCCAGCCCACCAATGCCTCCAGTTTGAATATCCATTGGTGTTTCTTGGTTGAATTAATTATTATTATTTTGGCTACCAAATGGCAATTTTTTTATAATTCAATAGTTCCTTGGACACTTATTATTTGGACTTATAACCCTAAAAAACAGCTTGCTTGTTTGTTTATTTATTTATTTATTTATTAAGTATGGACTTACTGATAGTCATTTTTATTCATGCAACTATAATCCATTAATATTATAATTTTTTTGAAGCTCAAATTGCCCCCAATTTGTCCAGCGGGAGGCCCTTGAAGCTGGCACCTGTTACCTTTAGCCATATCCTCATAATTCTTCTGGGACTTTATTTCAGGAATTTTAGTTACCTTCTGGTGCTAGAAGATTTTTCTCTGTATGTTTACCTGTTGTCTTTCAATACCTTGTGTGACTCACTATTCTCTTATTGCCATTGTCACCTACAATGTGACATCCTTTTCATTTTACTTGGGTCCCTGCCCACTCTGGAAAGACATTCTCTGTGTCTGCGTGGGCTGCTGCCCCTGTCCCCATGCATCCTGCCCTCCTCAGCCTGCTTCAGCTTGGCGTGCACCCCACCTCACTTCCCTCTGTGTGGACTTGGTCACTGTGTATTTTATACTTTTATATATTGCTTCACTCAACTTTATGGCTATTTTGTTGAAGAATTTTGCATCTACGTCAGGAGTTGGCAAACTCTGTAAAGAACCATATAGTAAATATTGTTGATTCATGGGCCACATATTTTCTGTTGCATCTGCAACTGTTCAACTCTGCCATGGCAGATGAATGGATGTGGTTGTGTTCCAATAACACTTGGTCACAGACAGTTGGCCCATACACTGTAGTTTGCTGACCTTTGGTCTGTGTTCATTAGGTCTGTAGTTTTGGTCCATAGTTTTTCTGTAATGTCTCTATTTTTGTATCAGGGCAATGCTGGCTTCAGAAAATGTGTTAAGAAGTGTTCTTTCCTTTTTAATTTTTTAGAAGAGATTGTGCAGAATTGGTGTCATTTCTTCCTCAAATGTTTGGTCGAATTCACTGGTGAAACCATCTGAGCCTGGAGTTCTCCATCAGCCTTCCTTCAGTGACTGGGTTCTAGAGACAGGGCTCATTCCATTATAGTCAGGAGGGATGCTTGATGGAGACCTTCATTGTGAATCCCTCTCTGACAAAGAAAAATGTTTTTTTAACCAAATAACTGACTACTGAAAGAGATAATTTTTTCCTTTTGGTATAGTGTGAACTTTTCTCTGATGAAAGTTTGATTTATCTATATATATAAAAGGATAATATGCAAAGTGTCCCCTCGGGAGTTTGACCAAGAGAATGGGAGTTTGATCGCTTGCTATGATGTGTGCTGACAACCAGGGGGCAACGCAGAACATGGCAGGCGACCAGCAGCGGTGTGGGGTGCTGAGGGAGTGAGGGAAGGAGGAGGTGGGGAGGTGGGGAACCTGATCAGCCCTAATCACTGGCCAGGCCTAGGGACCCTACCCGTGCATGAATTTCATGCACCGGGCCTCTAGTTTAGTATAAGAAATAAGCCAGGTTTTACTTTTCTAAATTAAAAAAATGTAGAGAAGTAGGAAAAAACTATTTTAAGATGTTGCAAACCCTAGCAAGCAGACATATAAAATATATTTTAGCATACTTTTCATTATAGAGGTATTAATCTATATGACACTCTTAGGTTAACATCTGAACTTACCATATGTTAAATGGTAATCTCATAGTGACATCTCATCTCACAGTCACAAATCCTGGATGTTAGTTGTGATTACTCTTGCAATATTCCAACAAGATAGGAAGTCCAGGCCCTGTGTACATGCTGATAGTTTGCCAATAGCTATCACAAGAAAATGAGCCTTCTTTGACACATGGGATGATTATTGGCCCAAGTGGAGACCATCACAATACCCTCCCCTACATGCAGCCAGAAATAAATGTTTGACCTGTTGAAAACAAGTAATGCTTAAAATATGTGTGTGTGGCCTGTAATCACCTTAAGAACACTCATTGTTCTTACTTTCTGTTTCTTCCTAGTTAATTTTTTCTAGTCTAGGTTGGGTGCCATAAAGAAAGCAGCTATGGAAATGGGGTTATGGGTTTATGTTGACCCTGCGGATATGTATGCTTCTAGTATATTTGAGTTTTACAAACAGATTAGAAGATGCCAAGTCTAAAATTAATGATCTTTTTGTTCTTGGAAAGGGTACATTCCCTAGCAGTGAATGAATCCCTGTCCTGCGACCTCACTGCCAAAGGCATGTTTGTGCCGTTCAGTTTGCGATCTGAATGAAATGTTTCTGTTCTATGGATTATGCCAAAAGATACTGTGTGCTTCCTTGGTTTTAAACCATCATCAGCTGAGCCTGCTGCAGGCACTGAGATGTAAGATACATGCTGTACTGGGTATCTTCCTTTTGTCTCTCCAGACTCACTCTCTATCCTACTTCCCCTTTGTCTATGGAAAGCAGGCTGACCTTTGGGCATTGCCTCAGTAGTCTCTTGCTATGTGGTTATGAGTTAAATTTGGTCAGTGGGGAGGCCCTCCTACCTGTGGGTTCTCAAGTAGCTGATTATGTCTCTCATTTGAGGGTCACAGCTTCTATAAGATGGTCTCCTCTACACAGGTATCCACTGTCTTGGTATCTACTGTCTCCCCTTCCCTCTTTAGGTGGTGGGAGTGGTAATGAGAGCAACTTAACCTTGAGGCCTCGTTGATTTCCCTATACCAGTGATGGCGAACCTTTTGAGCTCGGCGTGCCAGCATTTTGAAAAACCCTAACTTAACTCTGGTGCCATGTCACATATAGAAATTTTTTGATATTTGCAACCATAGTAAAACAAAGACTTATATTTTTGATATTTATTTTATATATTTAAATGCCATTTAACAAAGAAAAATCAATCAAAAAAATGAGTTCACGTGTCACCTCTGATATGCGTGTCATAGGTTCGCCATCACTGCCCTATACCTTGTCTACATCTCTGTAAACAGTCCTTTCTTAAAATTCTCATATTTTCTTTATTTGAACATATTATCTGTTTCCTGCTGGTATCTAGACTGATATAGAAGGATCACTCCAACAAATCTCTCTCTTTTTTTTCTACTTCTCTGATGCCTTGCCATATACTTCTTAACTTGGCTTCCATAAATTGAAATCAATTAATCAGAAAATTCCTGTGAGCAATAAAAAACTGGAAAATCAACCTTGTATTTCCAGTAGGCATTTAGTTTTGTGTATTTACAAAGTTAATTGAACACAATCTGGTTAAAACTTGTTGCCCCAAGATTCTGTTCTGTAAGTTCTTGGAATTCTCTTATCGATGGTTGTATATACCTTAATGCCACGTTTGAGTCTCACATATACATAGAATGAACTTCTCTCCTTAAATGCTGTCTCCCTGAAAGAATTAAAAGATGATGAAGATTCCTCCAAAATTCTTTGTGTGGGAAAATCTAGGTCAGATCTAGGAAAGCTTTAGCAAGGATGATGCTTGTTTATAAACATTTTTCTGCATGTTACTCATTCGATGGAAGCTTTTGCATAGTTCAGAAGCTTACTGAGTGTAGGCCTACTCAGAACCACATGCTTGCTGACCAGCTTTTCCCGATCCTGTTGCTCTGGTACTTGGGGTTATAACTCTTACCACTGTGACTCATCTCTAAATGTGTCTGCTTCTGGTTTGCTCCTGGGGAATGAATGAATAGCAAAGTGTCCATGGTTATGCTGTGCAGATCTGACGTCTGTTGATTCCTCTTATTCTCAGTGTCCTATGGAAATATTATGTTTCTATTTTTATAGTGTTTACCTGCTCATTTATCACAGCCCTGTTGCTATAGGATTTAGGTAGTGAAGTAAAAACTTGTTGGCTGATAGATGGCTCACTTTCTTGAACCAACATGTCCACCCTAAGGATGAATGGAACTTCTGGAACATTTGTGGTCCTGCCTATGAGTGGACCTTTGAGCAATCTGTTTCACTAGCACTAAGGACATTCTGAGGGAGCCCATGTTAAGTTGGGACCTCTGCTACTCTGTAAGGGGCAAAGTGGCAATTCATGGCTATGTACCTTTGTACAGATTACATAGAATCTTGAACCTTAGCTTCTTTGTTTGTAAAATAGAGCGTATGATAGCAACCGCCAAATGGAATTGTTGTAATGGTGATTATATATATGAAACATTTAGCACAGCACCTGACACAAGGCAAGCCTTAAAAACATATGCCAGTTATTTTTTAAATATAAGAACGTGCTTGAAATTTTGCCTGTTCTTTAGGAAGTAAAAATATGTTAATATTTGTGTATAAAAATACTCATGTGCCCATGAATATGCTTTCAGAGAATAATTTGGTAACTAGCTGAACTGGTTTGAGATATCTTCCTCCTATGTCCACAGAAAGCTCAGATTACAGACCATTTTTCACAGTTTCTAAGACTAAGAATATCAGAGGTCTGAATTATATTTTTTCTTCTCTTTGTTAAAAACTCACGGGAAAAATTAAGTTATTTCCTTTTTATTACTAATTGTTAGAGAGCCTCTATTAGTTCACACTTGGGCAATGTTTCAGTAAGTGAAATGCTTGGATTCACACGAAGTCTTATATTGATCAGTTTATCCTTGAGTGACCAAGTTTGCAAGGCCAGAAGACAGGGGTAAGGACAAATGCAGGCCAAAGGAACAGGTGAAATTTTAAATAAAAAAACGCATCAGTGAACAATGGTACTATGATGCTTTTATAAATTTATTCATATTTTTAAATTCCTAAAGTAATAATGTAGCAAATCAAATATTAGCCTTGTCCTTTCTCTTTCTGATCTATAGTTCCTCTCTCTGTCCTCTTTGAAATCAATGGTAACCACTTGGTATATATCATTCCATGCTTTTTTCTGTTTATCTACAAATAGACCCAGACACAAAGTTTTTAAAACTTTTAATATTATACTATACATATTATTTGGTAACTTTTTTTAATATATTTTATTGATTTTTTACAGAGAGGAAGGGAGAGAGATAGAGAGTTAGAAGCATCGATGAGAGAGAAACATCGATCAGCTGCCTCCTGCACATCTCCCACTGGGGATGTGCCCGCAACCCAGGTACATGCCCTTGACCGGAATCGAACCTGGGACCCCTCAGTCCGCAGGCCAACGCTCTATCCACTGAGCCAAACCGGTTTCGGCTATTTGGTAACTTTTTAATGTGACAAGTATATAATGAATATCTTTCTAGGTCACTATATATCAATTAAATCTATTCTTTTCAGTAGCTATAAAATATTGCATATATTCCTCAGTGTGATTTTATGATAGTTTTTCCAGCTCTTTCTCTGCTGATGAAGATAATAGGTTAATAGCTTTTACTGCTACAAACAGTGCTGCAGAAGCATTAATGAACATTTACCTTAAGCTTTTGGTCATCTTATTTCTGTGGGTAGCAGTTTAGATATGGACTTCATGGAACAAAGATTACACACATCTGTGGTTTTGATAGATAGGTCAAATCACTTTCTAGAAATGTATCAACTCATATTCCCACCACCAGTATGAGAGCCCCTTCCAATACTGGGCATTATTGAGTCCTAATTTTTATTCATCTGGTGAGTAAAAATGGCCTCTCAGTGTTGTTCGCTCCCCCCTCCTCCCCATTTTAAAGACTGCCAATGAATTTGAGTACTTTTCATATACTTATTAGCAGTTCAAATTTTTTCTTCTGTGTTCTTTGTTCATTTTGCTAATGGACAATTTGAGGGGCTTTTTGTTGAATAGATATTTACCTATGGTTAGTTACAAGGGTTGCAAATATTTTCTTTTAGTGAGAAAGTGCAATCTCTATCATGGAGACATTTTATATTTTAATGAAGTCAAATTTGCCAATCTTCTCTTTTGGGAATTCTGGGTTCTTCTTTCTGATGAAAGTCTATACCTATCCTCCATGTGCAATATGTGATAGCTTGAATGAACCTGGAGGACATTATGCTACATTAAAGAAGCCAGTCATGGAAGGACAAATATGGCATGATTCCATTGACATGAGAAATTTAAAATAGTCAAATGTATAGAAGTAGAGAATGGAATGGTGGTTGCCAGGTTAATGGAGACTTGATAGTCAACATGTATAAAATTTCAGTGATTCTAGGTGAATAAGTTCTAGAAACCTGAGGTCCGACACTGCGCCTATAGATAACAATACTATATTGAGCACTTAAAAATCTACCATCTTATGCTAAGTGTTCTTGCCAAAATAAAATCTAAAAAAGCTTAAAACACTCCTATATATAATGTGATCTTTAATCAATTTGATATTTATGTTAATGACATGATTTTATTTTTCTGGATAGATGGCAGTTGTGCTGATATCATTAAATAATACATTCATTAAAAGCTAAAATGCTACCTTTGTCATATAGCAAGATTTCTTTGGGCTTTCTACTTAATTCCAGTTATTTGTTTGTCTATTTTCATTTAAATAGAATATTGTTTTGATTATAGTAATATTATAGTCATATTTAATATGCAGGAGGGCAAGCTTCCCTAATTGTCTCTTCCACCTCAATCCTCCTCTTTTCTTTTAAACACTTCTTGGCAATTTTCACTCATTTATTCATTTATACACATTTCAATCACATGAAACATATAGTTATTTTAATCAGTTCCATATAAAACCCCATTGGGATTCCAATTGGAATTTCCTTAAATTTGTATTTTATTTTGAGATAAAATGACCATTTTAATGGTAGTAAATCTTCCCATTTAGGAAGGTAGCATGCCCTCCTCTCTGTTCCTCATTCAGATATTATTTTAAAATCTATATTGTTATGATGTGGAAATGCATATGGAAAATTCACAATTTTTTTGTTAATTATAAATGTTAGAAACAAGGACTGATGATTTCCCCCCGGATGTTGTGGCTTGGAGAGTGTTAGATGCAGTGTACCTGCACTGCCATCTACTTAACTAAGTTGTAAGACTTTTCAAAGTAATAGACCAGAAATGGAATTCATTTATCTGGAAAAATGATTGCATCTCTGATTCTTAATGGAATGCTAGTTTTGCCTAAGGATTGTAGAATGCCAACTTTTGATGTGTATTTGTTGGAAGAAGAATGAATTTCTTCCACATTAGTTCCCTTGCAGTAAGTTTTTTTTCTGGTTGAAATAATATTTTGGTACATTTATTATAAAGCAGCATGTTCTATTTATTAACCAGTTAATATTACTTTGGGTTCAAAGAAGTTTTCCTACAACTACGTATAGCAATTTTTTTTCAAAGTTTGAATTTAAAAATTACAAGTGGTATAAATTACTCCATGTAACTTTTACACTTCTAACACTTCTAATCACATTCATTTCTTCAGATTTTAGGAAGGAAGAGTGACTGAGGTACAAAGGAGACAGACAGTTCTTACAACCAGGAAACGAAAGTCTCTTGTGAGGGTCATTATTGTACATAGATTTGTTCTTTTTTTTTTTTCTTCAGCTGTAAGGTAGGGAGAGATTTTTGAGCACCCAGGTTTCTAGAGCAGTATCCATGATGTTTCTCTTCATCTCAATGTATGAATATTGACCTAAATCATGGACATCCAAGCCTTTACAAATGATTTCTGAGTGAGCATACTTTACAATCAGTAGACATAGGGACTTTCACTGCCTTTTACTCTTTTTTTTTCTTTTTTTTTCAGGGTGTGTGTGGAACAAACTGCACATACAGAGTTTTATGGATTAATTTCAATAGCATGAGGGAAGTGCTCAGACCTTCCTTGTTATAGGACCTCATTTATTATAACAGCAACAGTAACCATCAGGCTCATTGAAAACTCATTTTCTGCTCTCCATGGTCATAAGTTTGTCAGCATCTTTATTAATGACACCCATTTTAATGTGTTTTAAAACAAGTCTTAATTGAGGATTAAAGTTGGTAGGGGATCTCTGTATTTAATTAGAATAGTTGTTCTATGAGATCGATAACTTAAAGTTAGAATATTGTCTGAAGTCCTACAAGGATTCTTTATAGATTTGTGTGAGGCAAAAACCAGCTCAAACATTTGTTTCCACTTTCTTGGGGGAGAGGATTTACTTTATCTCCTTAAAATTAATAATATTCGGGAAGTGGAGTACCAAGCCTTTTTTTCATAGACAAGGATCTTCATGAAAAGCATATATAAAGTTTTTTTTTAATTAAATAATACTTAAGGAAATATGTGGGTCTGATTACAGTCAGGAAACTCAGACTTCATAGGCTCAAGTCATCAATCTGAACAAGATCCAGATTAAAAGGTGTTAAAAAAGTCACTAAAATAAATTGGAAATATGGTACCAGTTAACTGAGGTTTCCACTGTGAGTTACATAATTGATGAAAGTTGTCTTGATCCAGCAGATAGAGACAGTGCCCTTAGTAGAAATTCAAACACTTTCCACTAGGGCCTGTCTGTCTCTAATAAGAACGTGTGCAAATTTAATGGAATGATTCCAAACCACTTCACCAAGTGACAAGGGTTTCCCTCTTCTCAAGTTGTCAGGCATAGTTAGCAGCGATTCTGAAACCAAATGATATATGACATAGGGGTATTTCCCAAGGTAATTGGCTTGTTTTATTATCTAAAGTGAAACCGTTTCATATGCCTCCCAAGATACTGACTGGCTCAGAAGTACATGAAGTGAATGCATATAACAAATCCTTTATTTTGAATATGAACAGAGAACAGACAGTTTTTATTAGTAGAAAAATCTGATTCTCCTTATCTGATTAAACAAAGGTTCAAGGAGATTATATTTATTCATGGTTTGATGGGCTGCTAAATGTTTAGCCTTCTCATGGCACCCTTGTGTCTTTGTCTGGCCTTGAGGGTCAGAAAATCCACTGGTTCCTAGTCTCTGACCTGGGCTGATATTATGGGGCTACAGTGAAACAAGCACACTCAGTCTTTCAGCATACAACGTGAACTTGGGCAAATTAAAAAAACTAATTATTAAAGAAAATTTGGTCTCCATATCTAAAAGGGAAAAATGTGTCAAAGAGAGATAGTTCCAGGCATATGTCAATATCCCTGTTATATCCATATTTCCAATGAGCTCAATCCACCACCCACCAAGCAGGAAAAGATTTTATTCAGATGTGGCCACTGATTGAACCAAAAGAGGACAACTGACTCATGTGTATTTCTAGAGCAAAGAACTGTGACCACACATAGCTGGTCTTATCTGCTCAGATTTCATTTTGTAAACTTAGAAATAGGGGGCACAGAAGGAAGCAGGAAGTTGGGGTTACAGAGATGATAAGAGGAACACTGGAGCTGGTGACCTATTCTACCATGTGCTTGACTGGACTATGAGTAAGTGAAGAAAGCAGATGAATAAATGCACTAGAGGAGATCAGAGGAGAGGGACTATTTGTCCCACAAGGGGGCATGAGGGCTTTTGGGTTCTTACTCCCAGGTTCTCATGATGCCTGCTATCTCCCAGATCTGTGAGTCCCTCTTCCTTTTAACTTGACTCACTTTGAGCAATTTGTGTTTCTTGCAGCCCAAAGAGCCTAGACTGAAATAAAGACAAAGACTTTATTATAAACTCCAAAAGAGTAGGAGGGTATACTGATAAAAGCATTATGCCTTAGAACCCTGGTCCCATTCTTGGGTTCAAGCTCTGGCACTGTGACCAAAAGAGGGATCTCTTTGGATAGACCTTTAAACTTCTGGGTCTGCAAAGTGGGGGAGGGGAAAGAGGATTGAATTATACCATCAGCGAATTCCCTTCAAGTTTTAGCATTCATCCAATCTACTGCTATTGTTGAATCTTAACTGGGTATAGTTATTTGGTTAGTGTAAGTTCTAGAGACTAAAGAGGAAGGTAAAAGTCAGGAATCATGGATGTTTAGGACTAGAGGGTTCTAGATTGAAGATCTAAGGACCCTCGGTCAACTTTGAATATGGCAGCTGAACGACATGGTCATCTGACAGAGTTACAGTGACCCCTTCTGATCCATACCGGTTCCGACTCAGAGGAGAGACAGGCTGGAATAGGATGCTGTAGTTACCCAGCTTGGGATCCCTTCCTTGATATTTGGAAATTTTCACTCAGAGTACCTTCTGTTCTCTGACGGTAATAGACTATAAACTCCTTTCTTGCCAGTAAGGAAGCTAGAAGGAGAGTGGAGATCTTATCTCTGGCTAGAAGGGTCTTACAGAGATGGAGTGAGATGTAAGAATATTTCCAGGAATGCTGGAGGGTTCTCCTGCTGCCCCCACTGCTCAGATTTTATACCTGAAATTCCATCAGTAATGGTAAACACTGGCCTTCAGACACAAGAGTCTCAAGACTCCTAATTTAAAACTAAAATTCTCCCTGGAGATGGACTAGTAGCAAGCTCTTTCCACCCACCAGGGGAGATTATCCTGGATTATACAATCCAGTAGAACCCAATCTATTTACAAGAATACTTAAAAGCAGAGATTTTTTTCCATGCTGTAGTCAAAGGAGAGGGAGATGTGACTCCGAAAGAATGGTCAAGGGGTACAATGTTGTGGGCATTAAAAATGGAGAAGAGGCCCAACCAGTGTGGCTCAGTGGTTGAACTTACCTATGAACCAGGAGGTCACAGTTTGATTCCCAGTCAGGGCACATGCCCGAGTTGTGGGCTTGATCCTCCGTGTGGGGTGTGCAGAAGGTGTGATTCTCTCATCATTGGTGTTTCTACCTCTCTCTCCTCCTTCCTCTTTGAAATAAGTAGAAATATATTTAAAAAAGAAAAGAAAATGGAGAAGGTAACTACAAGCCAAGAAATGGAGGCAATCTCTAGGGCCAGAAAAGCACGGAAATGAATTCTCCCCTGGATTCCAGAAAGTAATGCTGCCCTGCTGACACCTTGATTTTAGCCTAGTGAGACCTCTGTTGGACTTCTAACCTACAGAACTATATTATCATAAATTTGTGTTTTAAGCCACTGAGTTTGTGGTAATTTCTTACAGCAGCAATGGAAACTAATGTGGTGTACATGACTATGAGTACTGCTGTGCCTACCTTTTCTCTGAAATTACAGTCTTCGTGCTTAGTGATCAAAGTGAAGTTGGCAACCATTTGTGATTTGTAGTTTGGAGCTCTATCTACTGAACCAGAAGTCAGAAGGTCAGAGTGGAAAGAAGACCAGGCCAGGAGTTGAGATATATGGGTTCAAGTTCAGACTCTGCACTTGGTAATTATGTAAATGGGAATGAGTCACTTAAACCCTCTGGCTCCAGTTTCCTCAACTCTACCATGAGGAGTTTGGACTGAGATAACCTCTAATTCCTGTTACTGCTGGACCTTGATGATTCCTCTGAGAGCCTGCCTCATGCTTACTTAGTGTTAGTGGGAGATTCTGCCTAACAAGCCCCTATCCACTAGGAAGTGAAGCTTTATGGAAGGTTCCAAGAATAAGAATTTTATGTGTTATACTTAGGTTTCAAATGTAGTTTTGCTTTTAGATAAAGAATGGGTGTTTAAATGTAATTTATTTGTCAAAGGGAAATGTTTTATTCAAATGTTTATAATTTTCCAATAAAGCATAATATTTGAGGACTATTTAGGATGGGAAAGAGGGTAAATCAAATTCAGGATCTAAAATTTCCAATTTAACTTTTAGCAAAATATTAATTCTCTATTTTAAAATTATTGGAGGGCAGAATTAACTGATACTACAATCTCTTTTTTTATTATGAAATACAGATTTTTTGTTCAAGTATATTTTTCTTATTTTTTTACAAGAATTTTGCCTTTCTCATTTGCATAGTAATTTTTTCCGTTAGAAGAATCTCTATTATTTTGACATGATATTTAATCTGCCTCAATATATCTATTTACATTTTTGAATCATTTGATTACTTTCATTTGCTTTTTTATTCATGGATTTTTTAAAACCTATCAACAGAACCTAAATCTTCCTTAAGCTCTTTTTAGTTATTCTGCCAATAATAATATCTGTTAAATGGTTGCTTGTTTATTATAGGTTGTATGGCTTTGGTTACTGAGGTAGAGAAAGTATCTGTTTTAGTTTTAGAGTTATTTTGATGTCAATTACAAAATCTTTACTTTGGAAATCTCCTTTTCTCTCAGGAAAATGAGCATCAGGATACTGAACCCATTAGAGAAGAACGTCACTTTAATTATTTTGTGATATAGAAATTGAGAATTTGTATAAAACCTATTAAACATAACTTAGAGTCATTCTGAGATTCATGTAAACCGATATATAAAATTCAGGAATGTAATTATAGAATATCAGAGTTAGAAGGGACTCTAAACTACAGTTATTATCATTGTTGTTATAGACATTTATTTCATGCATTTTGAGTAAAATGTTTACTAAATCTACTAAAATAATAGATTAGAATACCCAATCCAAGTATACAATAAGCTTAGATTAGACACTCCATTGTATCCAAATAATGAAAACAGCTGTAAGAAAGTTTATATTTAATTTGTAGCCCATTTTGAACTGAGATTTTGGATTGCTAGTATTTCATGGTGACCGTCAGTCTAAAACAAGCCATTACTTGCACACAGCAGTGGAAAGGACACTGGCGCTGGGCCCAAAGCTGGGAGGTACTAGTGTGCCCAGTGTTAACTCTTCCTAGCTGTGCACGCTTGTGGTATGTTTTTTCACCTCTCTAGTCTTCTGTTTTCTCATAGTCTAAACAAGGCTATTGCTAACCAGCTCAGAGCCTCATCAGTAATAAATTATTTAGATAAAAAGTGCCTAGAGCAGCTGTTCTCAACCTGTGGGTCGCGACCCCTTTGGGTGTCGAACTACCCTTTCACAGGGTCGCCTAAGACCATCGGAAAACACATATATAATTACATATTGTTTTTGTGATTAATCACTATGCTTTAATTATGTTCAATTTGTAACAATGAAAATACATCCTGCATATCAGATATTTACATAATGATTCATAACAGTAGCAAAATTACAGTTATGAAGTAGCAACGAAAGTAATTTTATGGTTGGGGGTCACCACAACATGAGGAACTGTATTAAAGGGTCGCGGCATTAGGAAGGTTGAGAACCACTGGCCTAGAGTATAGCAGACATTCAATAACTTATTTTGTTTTTCTGTATATTCCATTTGGTTCCTAAAGTATGAAACTTCCGTAGCACTCTTTAAGAAAATTTTGAGGGTTGTTTATGGGATAAATTTTTTTTTTGAGAGGCTTAATGCTTTATGTTCCATGATGTCCTGAATGTTAGAATATACACTTGAGTAATGGATTACCTCACCTGCATTGCAGGCACAGTGGTAGTAGTGAGATAATCTACAAAAAAGTACTAGAGATATGAGGCTACCATATTATTTGCTGGAAATCTTAGATCTACCTTTGTTGTCCATTGGCACCAAATATATGGAAATTTGTGACATGAATTTTTGTATTTGCTTTATTCCTGGATCTATTTTTTTATTTTTCTTTCTCATTTATTTCCAATTTATGCTACCTTTATTTTGTATAATTTTGTATAATGCTGTCACTGCTTTAGAACAAGGTGGGATACTAACCCACAAATATATATACTGTTTTTTCTACCCCCAAAAATATACACTACAAAATAAGAAGGGGGTGAGCCCTAGAAATCTAATTTGTACACGGTGTACTTCTGATTGTTCAGATCAGTTGGATATAAGAGTTTTGTGATGAAGAATAATTCAATTTGGTCATTAGGCTGAAATATTTCCCCCTTAGAAACATTGCATGCTTAGTTTATAAAAGATTCAGTATTACCAAAGTTTGTTATGTGTATTTATAATAAAGTGTCTGAAACACATTGTACTTTAGATTAAACCAGTTAGCATTTATTTGCTTGGACCACGATTTCCAGTTTTCTAACTATATGAATGAGGAAACTTGACCCAACAGACCTACCTGGGGTCTTTGCAGTCTTCCCAGGTAAAGTACAATTCCATAGCTTGTTGCTCATTTGCAGCTGGAATACATTGCTACAGGAGAGCATGGGGCTCTTTCTGAGGGCCGGTTTCTTCAGGGCCACTGTATTATGATGCCTGGATAAATAATATTTCAGTTTAGTTTAATATTGAACCTGTTTATGGATTTGGCCCCAATGATACTGTTCAGACATCTGTTAGGCCCCAGGCTTCCTTCTGAGTGGCTTTCTCTTCCTGACTACCTTTCTTGTGTGCACTCAGTTTGAGACAGTATGATGTTTGCAAAGATTGTTTTCCTGAATCAGAACTATTGCAGAGCATTAGTACTTATATTAGAATTTTAGTTCTTAGGAATCAAAGAGTAGAATAGAATTACTATAGAATCTAGAATAGAATCACAGAATAGAGTCCAGGGTTGAAAGCAGAGCGATGTGTCCTTTGCACTTAAGGTATTGCCAGATACCAGGCTTGGGTATCCTGTTTACTTGAAACTAATCTCATGATTGGCATTAGTTTGAAAAAAATTAGTTTAGTTATTGACTTTTCAATGTGTGAGATACTTTGCATTTTTAATTACCGAAGGATACATAAATTAAACTATATCAAGCAATATTTTTATCCGATATAGATAGAAAATATAGAAAAATGCTTATTTAGATTGAAATACATACTTGTTTTCCTTAGATATAACCAAAAGTCTAACATGCTAAAAATCTCTGTAATAAAATATTAATATAGGAATAGAAAATAATTAGAAGGAATAAAGTAGCTAAAGCAGAAATATTTCCCATAGGTATAAAAAATTAACATGTGACAAAGTTGGTATTTCAGTTTAGTGGGAAATGAGTACTTAGCTATTAAATGGTGCTATCATATAATTGGCTAGTCATATGGAAGAAAATAAAACTGAACACTTATCTTGAAATATATACACAAATATAAATACCAGATAGAATAACAAAAATTGAAAAATAAATAAAAATTTACAAGAAAATTTGGGAGACTAGATGTGCTATCTAGAGTCAGGGGAGACCTTCCCAACCAAAACTGGTTGAGAAAATATAAAGAAAAATAACACATAGAGAATTTGATTATAAAAAAAATCAAGACCTGTTTTAGAATTGTGCTATTGTTCTTTATTTTTACTCTTTTTAAAAAATATGTTTTTATTGATTTTTAGAGATAGAGAAAGGGAGAAAAATAGAGAGATAGAAACATCAGATGAAAGGGAAACATCAATCGGCTGCCTCCTGCATGTCCCCTAATGGGGACTGAGTCTGTAACCCTGGCATGTGTTCTGGCCAGGAATCCAACCAGTAACCTCTTGGTTCATGGGTTGATGCTCAACCACTGAGTCACACTGGCTGGGCCATTTTTACTCTTGAATTTAACCCAAGGTCATATGATTGAGCTCCTTGGAAAACACACTATATTTAAAACTCAGCCCCCTGTAGAATAAAATTGGCATCTCAATGCCCAAGAAAAATGCTCTAAAATAGTGACGCATAGTAAGAGACACAAGTTGAATCATTTTAACGAGGTGGAAAGGAGACATCACTGAAGAACAATTGCTTGTCTTCAAAGGAAGATGAACTACCTTCTTGACCAACTATGAGGATTGATGCTAATGTAAGTGAAATATAGAGATTGGTGTTCTAAATAACTCATAGCTATTATTTTTATTTCTGTCAGTCACTATGAAGAGATAGACAGTTGTTACAACTTCCTTCTGTCCTCCAATCTGGTGCCACTTAAAGCCTCTTAGTAAAAAGGAGACACATATGAGGCATAATGTCATATCTTTGGGCCTAAAAATATTTAAGTAAGATTCGCTTATATTGTATTTTAAAGGAATACTTGGATTCATTGTATGACACAAAAGCTTGCACAGTTTTTGTGGGCTGTTTTGGATGTGGGGCAATGGTAGTATTTGTGGGAGAGGTTGAAGATTCAATTATTATCAGTTTTGAGGATTTACCATCCCTGACTCTTTTTGATTCTCTTCCACATTGCTTCACATCTGTCTTCATCCAGCTGTGGCATCAGTTTTTGGACACACACACACACACACACACACACACACACACACGAACATATATGCAATGTAATCATTTTTTATACTTCAAAAAAGATATTTATGAAAATAGATGGACGGCTTAGAAGTATTTTGTTTTTCTTAAAGGTAAACCACTTAACAAACCATAAGAACATACCTGATCTGATGTTTTATGACTCCATCTTGTTTAATTTTATAAGAATATATGTAAATGTAAACACATTTTTGTTGGCAGAAAAATAACTTCTGCTTTCTTCCCCCCCAACCTCCAGTTTTTGTCCCACCTATTATATTGTCACGTTGATTACATACATGTTAATTAACCTGGAGATGCATTAAAACAGCATATGCTAAATATTTATGGGACCCCGAGAGCCTATGAATAGTTTCTTTCTATGGGTTGAAGAAATAGCCTGAAGACTGTAAATGCTTAGCTAATTTAATCAATTCTAAGAAAGTCAGTGTCCACAGAAAGGACATAATTTGTAAAATTTATTTTCTTTAAAATCTCTGGTAGACTCTGATGTAACTTCACTGTACTATTTTGTCTATCATGGTCCTCCCCTTAAGATTCAGTACTTGAGACTTCAGCCTTTTTTCTTCTTAATATGGATAACTAAAAGTACTTTCTGACCATAAAGGCTGCCAACGGCTTCCTAATAAGCTCTTATGCTTCAAATATTATAATATCAAAATATGTATGTCAGACCCAATGAAAATATTTGAAATTTTAAGGACATATTGGAAGTCCTTTGGGATATATAAATGAGCAAGATGACTAAGTTTATTTGTAGCTTCCAATTTGGTTAAATGCCTGGGAAAATTCAATTCATATGTATGAAGTACATTTTTGGAGGTGAATGTCTTATTATTAGTTTAATTATTTATAAAATTTCTTAATTTTTAATAGTAGAAATAATAAGTAAGAAAAATCTTTTCATGGAAGTTGAGACAATATGATAATAATAGTTAACATACAATGAATGCTTACTATTTGCAAAGTACTGTGCTTAAGGATTTGTATCTCTTCATTAATTTCTATAAGGTACCTGTGAGATTATTAATTTGATTGACTCCATTTTATTGATGAGAAAACTAAAGCACAGAGAATAGAAACACCTTGCCTAATGTTTAGAAAGGGTGCGGTCAGGATTCAAATGAAGCCAATCTTGAGCCAGACTCTGTGCTTTATATCGTGCCGTCTCTCACATAATTCAGACTCAGAGAGACTTGGTTCAAAGCTCAGCTAGCCCCAGCCTTAACTGAGCCACCCAAGTCTTGGTTTTGTCATCTGTAAAATAGGCACAATAACCCCTATTCTGGTGGGTTGCTGCGAAGATTAAAGGAGAGGATCTATATAAAGGAACAGCAAAGTGCCTGGCACAAAGTAGACAGCTAACACATGCTGGATGCTTCTCCACTTAATGCACTGGATTAAAAAAAAAAAATTATGAACCTCTCCTCTTCCCCTTCAAATATGATCTTCATAAAACCCAATTAAAATATTTAATAGCAGATGGTTTACTCATTCTCCATACCATTTAAATTTATGATAAAAGAAATTAGCAACCTGTAAACATAGAAAAAAACTATTATTTCTCTCTCCTTCCCCTTCTCTTTGCTTGCTACTGCTTAATGGTGATGTTTTTGTGATAGGGCGGGGTGGGATTGGGGCTGAGGCTGAAATAGCTGAATTTGTGGTTCATTTTGGAATTTTAATTATAAGTCCAAGAATGCTCCTTTGATTAAATTTTGTTATAAGCTTTCTTGAAAAGATCTTTGTTTTCAGACTCTTAAATGAGGAATAACATGATGGAGATCCCACAACTTGTAATAAGCTAAACCCCTAGTCACAACTACTCCACGAAGAGAATCACATAGAAAGGGTTTTGTGGTGAAACTAGCACATAGAGGAGGGATTTACTTAGACAGACATCACCCAGATATGCTCCTCCAGCAATCACTGGGTCTGTTTATTTAGATGAAGGCTCCAGGCATCTCTGATATCTAAATCTGAGGGCCGTCAGTAGGAAAAAGTACAATGAACTCGGCAAACTTAAAACCACATTCCTCCATCTGTTGAATCCCTCAGTGTCAGGCTCTGAGGAAGCCCAGGTTGTGCAGTGGAAGGGACAAACAACACATCGTTGAAAAATGTGCCCTTCTCCTTCCACTGCTGTCCTCTAGAACAGTTGAGCTCCAACATCCTTAACATATCATACACTTGTCTGGGATGGCTACGTGGAAAAAGTCAGCATTGTGCTCTGTGGGTCACGGGCTGCGGTTTGGCAGGCCACGTGCATGGGTTCCCAGGCCACTGTAACCCACGTGAGTAATGGTAACCGAACCCCTTTTCCATTTCCCACCCCTACACATGTCGGCAGGAGAAAAAGACTAAACAGAATGTTCTTATGTTCTTTTTTTATCCTAAATGAAAACAAATAGAAGAATGAGTGGGAGAAGGATCTGGTCAAATTTACTGTAAATGCCTCCAGAAAGAGGCCCTATCACAGTATGTGAGGAATCCTTTGTTCTAGTTTTTGAAATACCAGTCCACTCAGCGAATTAATGTGTAAGGGCCTCTCAATGTAAATGGAGCTCTTACCAAGTAACTCCTGTCTTCTCCTCGCTGCCGTAGGTGCTGTGGTGACCTGGTCAACGGGGTGTGAGGCCTGTCCTCAAAGGACTTGGATTTTCTTTTTAGTTATTTTATTTAAAATTTTATACTTGTCTTCTGGATAAATGTTAACAGAAGTAACACAAGTGTTTGTATCTGCTCCACTTCAGAACACTGCTGAAATAATAAGGAAACTAAATAGATAGAAACGCAAAGGGATAAAGAGACAGAGGGAGGAGATAGCATGTGAGAGATGTCAACAAGTCTCTCTTCAGAACTTAGAAATTAGGTTTTTAACTGATTTAAATGAAAGATGCAGCTGAAAGTGTCTACAGGAAAGCAAGCTGAGCTTTCCCCACAGAACCCGCAAAGCCTCAGAAGGTAGGCGTACCAAGTGCCACAAAGCCACGGGACTGAACACAGGAGGGTTAATTGAGAAATTGTGTAGAAGCAAACTCCTTGGTCTTTGTTCCCTCTTGGAGCACTGGAGAGGACTCCCCTCTACTAGTGTAGAGGCCTGGAGATTTGTTCTTTTGGAGACATTTGTTAGGAAAAAAATTAAAATGGAATAAGCTTTGCTAACAGAATCACTTAAATTAGGGTCGGGAGGATATTATGGAAGAGGGACCTGTGCATATCCTGTGCCTCAACTCTCAGAGCTGCTATTAAGTTGCTAAACCTGTTGCTGAACTCAGCTCAAGGCTGACCCATGAACATCCTGTAAGACTAGCTGCTGCCTGGACACATATGGGCGTTACCTCCTCCTTTTGTTTTTGCCTCTCTCATTTGTACATTGAAGCTAACCAACCCTTGTTAACCTTGTCTGCAGTCCTTCATTTGCATGAAAGAATTACATTTCATGGTTTTTGCCTGTATAAACCCTGACTTTCTTTGTTCTCTCCGGAGAACAATTTACATTGCTACCTAAATCTGTCTCCCAGGCTAATTTGCTCAAATAAATGCTTTTTATTCTTTATTACAATATAAATTTAATTTTGGTTTACTCATTACACCAGATTAGTGAGGAACAATTATATCCTCCTAGAAATTATAGTACTAGACTGTGCAAGTTCTTGGAAATTCATCTGTCCTCGCTCCTTTTTTTGAGAACCACTGGAGGATTTAGAAAATAGAAATATGGGATCCATAAAACTTTAAAGACAATGGATTCTCAGAATGGTGGCCAAGGGAACACTGAGGGAGATAGTTATTCCTGTGAACAATTATATCCATAATCATAATAATGTAAACATTGACTATTATTTTTAACCAAAAAACTGATATATTAGGAGAATAGGGAGGGGAGAAGTAAGTTTATTGTTGTTAGTGATGTTGGGAGTGGTGGTTGTGGTATAAGAGAATACAATCCTGATTTACCATAATAAGAAGCAGTGTTTAAAATTGATATATCAAGGAACAGCAGTAAAAGCACATTATTTAGTGTTACAGAGTTGGCTACCATAAAATTAGCTGACAGTTTGAAATTAGTTGCTTCTGGGGAGTGGAACTGGTTTTGATAAAGATAAGGCAAGATTTCTTTTTTCTTTTTTATAGCATTTTAGTGCTCTTTGAATTTCTTTTTAGCTATGTAACTGCATTAAATAAAAAAATATAAAAATTTAATGGCCTTTTATTATATCCATTAGGATGGGTTGTTATTTTGCATTAATAAACAATTGCACAAATTCAGCAGACATGCCTAAGCCTCATGTCTAACATGACTCAGCAAAAGTCTCTGATTTCTGTTCTTCTGTAGTCACTTAAAACTCTGAGATGGAGGCTTTGTATCATTAGTGCTTTATCAATCACTGTGGCAGTGGAAAGGACATTCTGGAGTTTTCTAATTGGCAGTTAAGTGCTCTGGCTCAGAAGTGTCACACATTACTGCAGCTCACAACTTATTGGTCAGCTAGTCGCATGACTCCACCCAACCACAAAAATGCCAGGAAATTTGTGTTTCATGTGTTTCAAGGTGAGGAGTGCTAAGCATCAGTGAGCAGAATGAATGACCATGACATGCGTTTTTCCATTTCGTTTTAGTCTTTGTTCCCCTCTCTCCTTTTAATTTTCTATGTCCCAAGCCAGCATCACAATTAATCTAGTGAATGAATGTCTTTCTACTTGTTATCCTATCTAATAAAGAGGGAATATGCTAATTGACCCTCACTCCATTGCAAAGATAGTGGCACCCACAGCCAATAAGGAGGGAATATGCTAATTGACTGCCCTACCCTCAAAGATGGCAGTGCCCACAGCCAATAAAGAGGGAATATGCTAATTGACTGCCATTCCTTCACACAAGATGGCCACCTGCATGTGGTCAAAAGATGGCCACCACAAGATGGCCAGCAGGGGAGGGCAGTTAGGGGTGACCAGGCAGGGGAGGGCAGTTGTGGGTGACCAGGCCAGCAGGGTAGGGCAGTTGGGGGTGACCGAGCTGGAAGGGGAGGGCAGTTGGGGGTAACCAGGCCTGCAGGAGAGGGCAGTTGGGGGTAACCAAGCTTGCAGGAGAGGGCAGTTATGGGTGACCAGGCCAGCAGGGGAGGGTAGTTGAGGATGACTGGGCCAGTAGGGGAGGGCAGTTGGGGGTGATCAGGCTGGCAGTGGAGTGTTTAGGGGGTGATCAGGCTGGCAGGCAGGGGAGCAGTTGGGAGCCAGCAGTCCCGGATTGTGAGAGGGATGTCCGACTGCCCACAGGGATCAGGCCTAAACAGTTAGTCAGACATCCCCCAAGGGCTCCCAGATTGAAGAGGGTGCAAGTTGGGCTGAGGGACCACCCCCCCACCCCCACCCCGTGCACGAATTTTGTGCACTGGGCCTCTGGTGTTTTTATAAAAATGCAGCCATTTTTTCTATATATGTTACTCTGAAACTTGCCTTTCTTACTTAACAACATAATATGAGTTTTCTCCAAGGTCAAACTATTTTGATCTAACTAACTCTACAGCATATAGCATGAATGTACTAAAATTCATTTAATAAATCTCTTTCTGATAGACATTGAGGAAGTTTATGACTTTTGTTACAGCAAAAGGAACAACAATGAACATTCTTGCTCATACATCTTTCTATATTAGTACTTTATTATTTTTTTGGGAGTCCCTGAAGTAGGATTGTTGTGTTAAAGGAGAAATGTTTTTGCATTTTAATAGTTATCACCAAATTACTTTCCTTTAAGATTGTAGGGATTTACATTTTCACAAGCAAAAACCAGATTGTCCACTTACCGGCATCCTCACCAGCACTATGTAATCTTTCTTTCTCTAAATTGATGGGTTATATTTTAATCAAGAAGATACAACAAATGTCACCTTAAAATGACTGGTGATTGCCTGACCAGTTTGGCTCAGTGGATAGAGCGTCGGCCTGCGGACTGGGGGGTCCCGGGTTCGATTCTGACCAAGGGCATGTGCCTTGGTTGTGGGCACATCCCCAGTGGGGAGTGTGCAGGAGACGGCTGATTGATGTTTCTCTCTTATCGATGTTTCTAACTCTCTATCCCTCTCCCTTCGTCTCTGTAAAAAATCAATAAAATATATTTTAAAAAATGACTGGTGATTAAGAGAATATGTAAACAAGAGAAAAGTTAAATGTGAAGGCAGTAAGAGAGATTCTTAAGGGGAACTCCTGAACTATAAAGAAGTCAGAGAACATTCCAGAGGAGGGGAACAGCACAAACAACCTCCCAGAGGCAGGGGTGCTGCTGCCAAGTTTGCTGAGCAGCAAGAAAAGCTTGTCTCCCATGGAAAACATGTGCTGGACAATGGGGAGAAGTAACACTGGGCTGGTAGGATGGGAGAGGAGTGTACTAGGTATTCTGATTAGGGAGAGAGAGTTAGACCTGAAATTTAGCTGGAGGAAAGAGTCAGCTAGGATAGACTTTCCAACAGAAAAGTCACATAATAGAAAGATGTGCTTAACAAAGCTTTTTGGCAGGAGGCTGTAGGTAGTAGGTAGTTTGAATGAAGAGTAGCTAGGAAGATGTTGTAGTGATATAGGCATAAAAAGGGTTTTACATGTCTCGATCCATGTTTCTCTGTACTTAGCAAACACAATTATGCTAAAAGAAAGAATACAGTAACAGAGTTAAACTGTGGCTTTTTTTTAAAAAAAAAAATCCCTAAAATCTTACCAGAATGGAAGAAAAGCAGAAATGTGAAGGAAATAGAGGCTATAAGTAGAAGTAAAAAGATGAATAAGATTAATTCAGAACATGAGATGTAAGAAGAAAGCAATTTTAAACAAAAAAGGCAACAAATAATTTGGCAAGGACAGCATAAACACAGCTGTCAGAGAACAGGGCATCTCAAAGTAAAATAGTGCACAGTTACTACATGAAGGGAAACTATAAAGTGGGTTAAACTTATTTAGAGTTTTTTTATTACATATCTGTTGTGGCCTTTGGTTCTGTTTTTTTTTTTTTTTTTTTTTTTTTTAGAATGTGGAGTGAGACTAGAAAAAATACTATATGATCATCATATAAACCAGCGGTTCTCAACCTGTGGCGTCGTGAACAATGAAAATACATCCTGCATATCAGATATTTACATTATGATTCATAACAGTTAGGAAGTAGCAACGAAAATAATTTTATGGTTGGGGGTCACCACAATATGAGGAACTGTATTAAAGGGTCGCGGCATTAGGAAGGTTGAGAACCACTGAGAGAAAATAGAAATGCAGACGATACACAGAATTTGTTTGTAAAGATGTATATTACACATGCAGACACACACACACACACATTCTTTCTGTGCCAATGAAGTAGCCAAGTCATTCCCAGGCCAATACAAGTTGAGCAAATTTAAAAAGCAAACAACAAAAACACAGGTGTTATTTTTTTTTAACTACTGAAATGCAACTAATGAGTGTCTGGAAATTCTTTCAGTTTTCTGTGTCTCTTTCTGCAACAATGCAGGAAGAACCATTATGGCCCTTAATCTTTTCGTTCTAGAGTGACATTGAATTATCAATTAAAATGGAGGAGTGAATAATTAGTTTTAATAGGCAATTCTGAAGGGATTTCTTTGAACACTTTGGATAAGGTAATGCAATATTTGTGGTGACGCCTTCTGGCTTTCCTTTCTCCAGACCATTTTTATCTACCTGGCTTATGGGTCCCTTTTTGCATGCTGTTGGCTATTTCCTATGTGCAACGTGGCAGGTCATCTGCTTTCTCTCAGAGCTCCCATGCCAGAGCTGACCAGCAGACCCCGAGTGAAGGATGAATGATTACTCTGACACAGGTTCACTGTGAAAGAGAGGGCTAAGGGACTGCTTGGCTAAAGGAACCAGACAGCCTCGATCCCCTGCCTTGTTAGGCTTTTATTGTAACAGCAGTTTGAGATAAAGTTTATCTTTTAGATACAGTCAGTAGGTTAAGTAATCTTGGGAGGGCACAAGTGTTTGCAGTGTCCTTTAAGCAAGAACACCCAAAGATTAAGCATAATGATTCCAGTAAACACCTGGGGGTCTGCTCATGCACAGACTTCTTAAGAAAGGTCAAGGAATAATTAGGGGCACCACCTTTGGCACTCCTCTTAGTCTCCCCTAAGTTGGAATTCTGATAAACAGGACAGGCTGCCTTCAGCACACTTCCCTTTTCTCAGAATGTGCTCCTTACAAACTTTCCAACCAAGTCTCATGTGCTCCCCAACACCCCCATCCTTTGGATCACATACTCCTTCAGCAAGAAACATTCACACTCTCACCTTATTCCTTCTTTCTGTATTGGTGCAAGACATGAAATATTTAATAAATGTCATATTGTGCAGTGATGTCATTCATTCAACTCATAATCCCATTTCTGACAGTGGCATGCAGGGCATTTTGTGGAAAGTCATGGTTCCCTTCATAAAACCTCAATGAAAAGGTGAAAAATTTAACCTCCATAATAAAGTTTCCTGTAATATATTGATTTGTAATATTACTCCCTATACCTAGAGTATCCATGGCTTTATATAAACTGCATGGGTAAGCTATGTAAAAAAGAGAAAAGGGACAAAATAGGAATTTATTTTATTCTCACATTCCATTTTCAGTTTTGCATTCCAGAGTTAAAGTGGCTAATTTTTTTGAATATGTAACTTTAGGTAGGAACTCATTGGGCATTTAGGGGAATATTAGATTGTGATAAAATGTCTAGAGTGGGCAAGAATTGGCTTTCTAAAGTTGTTTCCTATCTTCTAGGTTGGCTCTTCTTAAACTGTGTGGTAGGAAACTAGCTTTCCCGCCATTTTTGTAGACTGCTATCTTTGTGAAAGTCAACGAACTCATAACAAAAGACCCCAAAACATGCAAGTTATAAGCCCTCACATTTTATATTAGATTTAACAAAGATAAAATTACTCTGTCAGGTTGCTGTGAAAGTTTATAAATGCCCATTTCAAGTTCTGGATGAATTCTATCGCAGATAGCAGCAAAGAGCTCAGGACTGGCCCTGGACAGCAGTGAACCTCACTTTGAGAACTGTCTTTGACATTACTGTCCATAGTAAGCTCAGTTTCCCAGAAAAGAAATTCTCCATGGTGTGGAGCAGCACATGATAATGGGACATAATTAATGACAAAGAAAAGAACATAATATGCTTGGCTCTGAAATGTGCACACTTCTTAAAGCGCCAAGACAGGCTGAGTAACTAAGGGCTCATGGGGTGTGGGAAGGCTGAACTAAAGCCAATGGCAAGCTCATGAAAAACCTACAGTGTATGCTTTGGAATGCAATTTCCTAAGTGCCTGCTTTCTGTAAAGAGATGGATAAAATTATAGTTGACCGAGCTATAATTTTTTTATTTTTATAAAATATAAAAATTCTTTTTATATTTTTCAGAAGAGAAAACCATACTCACAAGACACAGACAACAGTATGATGATTACTAGAGGGGAAGGGAGGTTGGGGAGGAAGAAAAGAGCATCTAGGGGATAAATGGTGACAGAAGGAGACTTGCCTTTGGGGGGATGAACATACAACACAATATACAGATGATGTATCATAGAAACGTACACTTAAAACCTACATAATTTTATTAACCAATGTCACCCCAATAAATTCAATAAAAATATTTTTTAATAAAAAAGAAGAAAGTCCTTGATAAGCCAGCTTGTTGCTTAAGGTGAAATCATAAGAAACAAAAGAGGACAGAGCTGTTCTGTGCAGTACAGCGTAATCACTGGTCACGTCTGTGAACCGTGATAGGAATTTCTGCTCTGCCACGTGTTAGGTCTGTGAACCTTAAAGTGTTACTTCTCTAAGCCTCAGCTTCCTTATATGGAAAAAGAGGTGATCATAATAGAATCTATCTCACAGGATTGCTGCTAGCAGAATTAAAAGCATGATGCACAGTGTATGTTATTGTTAATAACAATAAAAACTATTTTATATGTCAGCAATTTTACTATGTGGGGTAGGTACGTTACCATATATTATATATGACAGTATTTTCCAAAACTTTGCACAGAAGGTTAATTGTGCTTCACACCAAAAGAGTTCCATAGCCTAATAAATATGTGAAACCCTGCGTGTTTTCAGATTCGCACAACATCTGCTATTCTATTAACGTCTTGGGAAAATCATGCATAAATAAACCTGTGAACTTTTATTTACTACTTCTTCATAGGCATACTTGATCACACAATGTCTTTTAGAAAAATATAATAACTAATGAGAATTAACATACATCATGTGCTTATTGTATGGAGGTACTAATAAAATAGTTAACGTATCAATACCAAGGCCCCCTTGGTATCCTCATTTTATAAGGGAGGTTAAGTAACTCATTCAGGGTTACACAATCCAGAGGTGGAGGGGTAGGATTCAGAACCAATTATTTGGTCTCTGGTGACCACAGGCTTACCCATTTGATTATTTGTTCTTTCCCTGGGATCTAGCACTCCTGGAAGAACTTTAGGAAACGCTGGTTTTGAACATTGTTTTGTTGAGGCTGGTATGCTCACAGTGATTTGTACACACGGAGTTGTTTGCACATCTGTACCTTTCTTTATGCCATGCCACTCATTCTTGTTTTTCTTCTTAAATTTGACATCTTCTCGAGGACCCTGGTCAAACCACATGTCCTTTTCCATGGAGCCTTCCTAATAGTGCCAGCCACGGTGGTCTCACTTTCTCTAAATTCCTAGACACTTAGCATCTGTTTCACTGACTTCACACTTCATTATTGGACAGATCTCTTCTTGAATTCTGGATATGGCATTTGCATGAATCTTGTCTTCTTAAATAGTATGTAGATCTTTGGAGATGGGAACCATTTTATGCTGGAAATTCCAAGTGTAACAGATATATGCTAATTAGAATGTTTTCTATTTAACTTCTAGTGCTCTTTCAAGCTCACTTGGTAAAAGCCCTAAGTTGCCAACAGAAATGAATGAATTCCATTTGCAACCCTAATGACAACCATACAAATTGGAAATCATCACCTTTGCTCTTTCATGTAAATGGTTGATTCAGAAGTTCAACTAAAAATAACATGTTTGTAATGGTAAATTATAGCAAATGAATCAGCATATGATCTTTAAACTGACAGTAAATAACATTAAATATACTCATAGAGAACAAAATGAAAATATACTTACTGACGTCATGTTTCATTTGCTTCCTAGAGTGATTTCGAGGGACTTATTTTCCAGCTGGATTCGAGAAGATCTAGTGACAAATTAAAACTATTTTAAAATAGAATTATGGGGCTTAAAATGTCTTGGAAAGGTCAACTGGTTTTCTTCCCCCCGGCTTAGAAATATGCCACTATAAACTGCAAAGAGATTCAAGTCCATGTTTTTGTAGAATTGACCATGGCCCAAACAGGTGTAATCATTTGTAAAATAGGAAAAACTAAGCCTTTCTCTACCGATTAATTCTATCTCAAAATATTTGTTTGTTGTTATTTGGACATTGTCTAAGAAATGTATGTATAGTAGTGAAATCATTATTAAAAATAATCCAAAATGTTCTATAGAGTTAAAAGAAAATCACTGCAAAATCAGAATTGTAAAGCAGTGAAAACTATCCTAACATACAGAGCATAAAAGTGTTTGTTAAAAACCGTGTACAAACGGGTAGCCTAGGACAGACTGAGGAACCACATTAGTGAGTTGCTCTGAATTCTTGATAACAGAGTTTGCCATGTCATGACCTGACTTTTCAATATGCTTCCAAGGCGAGCTCCAGTTTGGTGTTGAGAAGCAAATGCTTGTCCTTGGAGCAGAATGCCAGGCATGCCTTTGGAGCCTGAGTGCTCCAGGAAGGTGACTTCTGTACTCCCCAGTCATCACATGACCTGCTCAGCTCCAGCTTCCACCTGGCAGACATGGGCATCACAGCATTTAACTCAGCTGCAGCCAAAACCAATTTTTCACACTGCTCAGAGTTTGAGTGTGATGTATGCAGGGTTTGCATTTATGCTCCCAGTGCCAGATGCTGGAGATGTAGAGATAGACTGGCTGCTGCCTGATCAAGCTCCTAGTTGTCAGCAGAGAGACATAAAGTACATGAAGAAGGCAACATGCTGAGTGCGAGGCAGTACACTCCAGGTGCTAGGGAGCTATGGGGAAGGGTCAGTAAATACTGTGAAAAGGAGATTGCTTTTGAAGCTAAGAGCAAGTGGAGATGGGGCAGGCGTCTCAGAGGGAAACAGTACTTGCTAAGGGCACCAGAACACGAAAAGGGTGTACCTGAGGAAAGAGCAGGTGGATGGGCAGATGGCTCTATGAATCAAAAGGTGAAATTACAAATGTAGATTAGGTTCCATTTTATTGTTTTACCTATTTTATTTTCTGTTTTCAATAGTAATTATTCTCACTCTCATAAATTAATGCAATGCTTGGGAAGGAGAGATAGAATTCTACTTCTCTCTAATTCCTGTCAGTCACAGACAAGTATTTGTTGGAAGCTGATGGGACAATGTGCATAATGTCATGTTAAACAAAGAACATTTGACAAGTTCTGTGCAGTGGTATTAGGTAAACCTCTATGTAACTTCCTTTCTTTCTTTCTTTCTTCCTTTCTTTCTTTCTTCCTTCCTTCCTTCCTTCCTTCCTTCCTTTCTTTCTTTCTTTCTTTCTTTCTTTCTTTCTTTCTTTCTTTCTTTCTTTCTTTCTTTCTTTCTTTCTTTCTTTCTTTCTTTCTTTCCTTCCTTCCTTCCTTCCTTCCTTCCTTCCTTCCCTTCCTTCCTTCCTTCCTTCCTTCCTTCCTTTCTTTCTTTCTTTCTTTCTTTCTTTCTTTCTTTCTTTCTTTCTTTCTTTCTTTTCTTTTCTCTCCCTCGCTCTTTTCCAGCAATGCAGTTTAAGATATGAAGATTTTATTATTGTTTAAACAGTTTTTATATAAGGAGTTTAAATATTTCTGATAACATAATACCATGTGAATATTTTGTCATTTTTTTTTTACAATACTCTTTATTTTCAGGGAAGAAATCTTTATAATTTTAGGGTATCTTTTGTTACTCACCTCCATCATCTCAATACCTTGCTCAATTGCAGCTTTATTGATTTGCAATTCACAGAAGACCTCTATGGAAGGATTTATTAAAGAAGTGCAGTTATAAAAATGGAGCGAACAGTATTTTAGCCAAAAAGATTGTACATATTCAAAATATTAAGAATTAAAGGACAGGAGAATCTGATTTATCCAGACACTAACTCTCAGCATGTCAGAGTTAGTGGCTTCCATTTAATCCAAAGTTCCTGTCTTCAATATGAGTAAAGTTTCCAGCACTTCTGGTGGGCGTATGTGATTGCTAATGTGAATTAATGCCACTGTTGAGAACAGAGCCAGGCAGGATAAAAGGATTGAGAGTATGAACTCCTGCAATTCAGCCTAAGAGCTGGTTAAATCTGACTTACTGAATCCATGTATTTATACCACCTTTTCACAAAATGGTAGCTGAAAGCCTGTAAGTGAAAATGGAACTGCTTATTGCAAATCCATCTGGAGACTGTTAAATATAACCCACTAACTTTCACATGAACATTTCCTCCTGTTCTCCTGCTCCCTTGGAAACATAAACTGTTACTCATGGTCTCTGGCACTCTCATCCCCATCCATCTCTCCTCCTCTGCAACCGATACCCTATCACAGTATTTTAAAAAAACCCTCACAATTAAAAGGATATTAAAAAAATCCACCAGCATAATATATTTGCTAGTTACAGTGAATTTTTTGAAAGAGTTGGTCACCCACATAATTAATTCAAAGACTGATGGTGGTTCTATTTATTAAACTAAAACTAAATGGACTCTAAACAGAGCAGTCTTTTTTTTTTTTCCTTACTTCTTCTTTTTTTAATCCTGTGGCTGTACATCAATGGAATGGCCTCTTTCTAGTTTTTCTCAAACAGAATTTTCATTCTTGTCTGTCAAATCCGTTACCAAGCTTGGAACATTGTATGGACATTAAAGAAATTTATTCCTCCATCACATCTGTTGATTTGGATTTGATCCTTTCTGGCAGGATATGAGTCTTTTTAATCTCCCAATGATGCTATAAACTTCTCAATGGACACTTTATGCATATTTGGCAGCTATGATTTTTAAAAGCAGAATGAATAGGAAAAAAAAGAGATTCAGTGTAACAGAGTTCTTGGGTGATCCTAAAAATAATGCGTGTGAAGAACATTTTATATGAAACAATGGTTTGGGAATAAACTATCTTTTTGAGAAATTAGAAACATATTTTCCTTCACAGATCTACCAGTGAATTCCAAGTTAGGTTACTCTAAGATAGACTATAAGGGTGCACATCTAAATCACTATTAAATGAATGAAACTGTGTCTATGAATCTGAACCAACTACTATTACCTATTCTCAAATCAACTCCTTGGGATAATTTCTGTCAAAAGCACCTCTGTTTTGATCATGCCGGATCAAGACCTTCCTTCTCGTTCTCCTCCTCTATTTCATCAAAAACGTTTATCTTTATCCTCTCTTTGAAAATCACACAGGCACCATTGTGGTTCAACTTTTATTTCATTAACCAGGCTATTTGGATGGCTTCTGAAATAACTTTTATGTTTTTAGTCTTCTCTATACATCTTGAAACGCTACTACCCAATTTAGCAAATTTAGCTTAATCAAGTGTAACTCTGAGCATATAATCTTTTGGAAAAAAATTAAAACAACAAAACCCTTTGTAGCCTACTCATTTCCCACCCAAACATGATGCCATTTAAGGCTATCCACATAGCTTTCCCTTCGTGTCCTCTGCTATTTTTCCAAATATATTCTGCATTCCATTAAACAAAATGACATGCTCTTCTCTTGCAAACTCACATGAATACAGGACCCAAGCAGGGAAAGATTTTTAGTGAAGCAGTTCTATACATTTTGTTTAAACAGTGCCATTGAGCTATAATTGATATACAGTAAATTGTAGATACTTAACATGTGCAATTTGAAAAGTTTTTACACCCAAAGAGACTATTGCTATAATTAAAATAATGAACATACCCATCACTTTCCAAAGTTTTCTTGTGCCATTTTATAATTTCTTCCTCTCGCGCCCCTTTTCCAACTAATCACTGATCTGCTTTCTATCACCATAGATTAGGTTGCTTCTTTAAAGTCTCATATACATGGAAACATAAAGTATGTACTTGTTCTTGGTCTAGCTTTATTTTCCTTCATTCAGAATATTTTGAGATTTTGCCTTCTTAGGTATGGATATATTTGTATGCCTGTAAGTATTCTTGAGCTTTGTTCTGGGACACAGTTAAAATACTTGGAAGCCGTTTGATTCTTCTATGCCTTGCCTTTAAGATTTGTTAATAGTAAGTGAAATAAGCCAATCAGAGAAAGATAAGTATCACATGATCTCACTCATGTGTGGAATCCAATGAACAAAATAAACTGATGAGTAAAATAGATCTAGAGACATGGAAGCATGGAACAGACTGACAAATTTCAGAAGGAAGGTGGGGGTGGGGGGGAGTTGGAGGGGAGTGATTAACCAGGGAATTTATATGCATATATGCATAACCCTGGATACAGACAATAGAGTGGTGAAGGCATGGGTGGGGTGGGTACAGGGTGGAGGGGGTCAATGGGGAACACACACATACACACAAACAAAGAAAGGGGACATCTGTAATACTTGCAACAATAAAGATAAATAAATAAAAAGATTTGTTAATGGGACCAGTCTAGAGGTTATTTTCCACCACGGAGGCAAGATCCCTCTAATTACTCTATCTAAGGTCCTATGAATTATGTGTCTTTTTTATCTGCCTGGTAGGACCAGATACTATTCCCAGCCTGTGTCCGCACTGGCCATGTTTCTCTCTAATCCCATGGCTCTGTCCCTGGCCCAGGGTTGTTTTGTCACATGCATGTGCTGATCAGTAGTCTGCTAAATACTCAAGGGGGAAGCCCTTTGCCTGTCTCCTGAGTTCTTTGTCTGTGAAGCTCTCCCATTGTCAGCACTCTGTCCTGTCAACTCTAGCCACTTGGTCTCGGTTCCATCTCTTCAACTCACGGAATTCACGGGGCTCCATTTGGGATCCCTCTCTCTGCACTGCTGCCTGGAAACTCTAGAAGTCAGCTCCTTGAGAATAGAGACTACTGTAATGCTCGTCTTTGTTTTCTATCTTTCTAGTGGTTGTCATCTATGAAGTGCCCAATAAATAGATGTTGAATTAATGTAAAAGATACTCTGAATTTATGGGCGAGGCCTTAACCTGTTGTTACTTCAGAAAATAACCGATTTGTTTAAATGCAATAATCCCCAGTAAATGCTTAGACTGTCTGCACCAGCATTTCTGCTTTTTGTTTTTTTAAAAAAATATTTTTATTGATTTCAGAGAGGAAGGGAGAGGGAGAGAGTGATAGAAACATCAACAATGAGAGAGTATCATTGATTGGCTGCTTTCTGCATGCCCCCTTCTGGGGATCCAGCCCACAACCCTGGCATGTGCCTGACCAGGAATTGAACTGTGACCTCCAGGTTCATAGGTTGATGCTCAACCACTGAGCCACATTATTCTCCTTTTGTGAAATGGTGGAATAATGGAAAATTTTATATTTATTATGTGTATAAAATAAGTTTTCTTATATTAAATGATCTATAGTGGCTAAGTTCTGGGCATTTTCCAAAACTGTTCTGGTTGTTAGAAATTAATATGCTTTAAAAAATATTACAGATATCAGTTAGATTTTTCATAAGGTGCCTTATTGTCTGATAAGTATATTGACATTATCTTTCACTGATATACAACAAGAGAAGTGGCCAGAGTTATGTTACATGCACATGGTTATAAGGCTCGGGTTTTTTATATCTTTCATGATGTAATTTTGGAAAGTGCTTGTCTGTCCTTTACTGAACTCTGTGATTTTTTTACATCTTTATTAAATTTAAGTATCTCTGTTCTAGTCCCCATGATGTTGTATTATTATCATAGGAGAGGCTGGGGATGGTAGAAAACCATGACCTGGATCCACTTTTAAGTCCTGACTATCAATCATGAAGAGACTTTGGAAAACTAAATTTGAATATATGATTTGCATTTCTTCATTGAAAAAATTAGGACAATAAGGTCCCCACAGAGTTTCTGTGAAGGTCTAACGAGACAATATTTATGAAATGTTTTGTGAATTTTAAGGCACTAAACAAGTACTATTTTCTATTGTTTTCTCAAGATTGCTGCACCTTGCTTAGAGGTTGAGGACAGAGCTCTGTTTGCCACAGTGTCCTGTGAGTCAGTCCCCTGGGAAGTGGGGAGGATGTTTTTGAAACTTGGTTCTAGCAACTGTCAAGTTTCTGAATTCACAGGAAATGTTTATGTTTCAGGAATTCATTCATTCAAAAATATTTATTGCACAACCATTATGCCTCAGGCCCTGTTCTGATGCTTAGGATAAATCAATAAATAAAACAACAATCCATAGCCTTACAGGGCTTACATTTTGGAGGGGAGAGTACAACAATAAATAATGGATATAAAAAAGAAAATTATATACTTTTTTGGAAGTAACAATTGCCATAGAGGATAAGGAGAATAAGGAATCAGGAGCGTTGGGTAGGGTTGGTGTTAGAACTTTGAATAAGGCCTCATAGAGAAAGTGATAGTTCAGGAAAGGCATGGAGATGTCATGGGTGTGCATATACTTGGGGAGAGTATGTCAGGCAGAGAGAATGGCTGATACAAATATGCTAAGGTGGGCGTATCCGGGATAAGGGGTCAGAGGTTAGGGAGGGAGGAAGGATGGGCAGTTCTCACTGGCCTGTAGCCATCGCAAGGACTCTGGCTTTAACTCTGAGTGAGGAGGAAGCCATGGAGGAACTGAGCAGAGGAGTAATGTGATGATGTTTAAAGGGATACTGGCTTTGGCTGCAGTCTCCGTACTAAGCAGATGAATGGCTTATGAAATTAAAACTACTTTTAAATTCTAATTTTTAAGCACAGAGTTTGGTTAAATAATGTTGATTCAGTCTCAGAGTTTTACAAATTGAAGGTTATTATATCTGTGTTTAGCCATTAATCAGTGATGTCTTACAGGAAACCTTTGTGGTTGACATTATTATTCTAGCCAGATCTTAGGACTGGAAGCTGGTCTGGGGTTGGCGGAGGCGACCAGGAGACATTCGGATTGTGGGGCCCTTTCGGTGTGGCAGGTTTATTAGACTCTGATTCTGCCTAACAGCTTAGGATGTGAGATGGAGTCCCAGCCAGAAAATGTCAAGAAAATGCAGCCAAGTGTTAGGCTCTCTCGAACATTGGAAAAGAGAGATTTTTTTTCTTTCACTTACTCTCCTGCAAGAGTGTGAACTTGTTTTTTGCAGCCAAAACAAACAAGTTTAAAGATGAAGATGTATATCATATCCAATCACATAAGGAAGGGGTTATCTGAGGTAGTACAAATGGCTTTGGCATGGCCTTTGGTCTGCCTGTCCAACACACCTGATTAACTACGAAGATAGTTTTGCAATCATTGATCTCTCTCTCCTTCTCTCTCTCTCTCTCTCTCTCTCTCTCTCTCTGCCCCCCCTCCCAGTAAGAATTTAGGTGGGTGCAAAATAATTCCAAATGGAAGACCCAAATAATGGATCTGCATAGAGAGAGATTACAGGGGCCTGCACTTACATGCAAAGCCGTAGGGTGTGAGGAACCACCCAGTCTATTGCCGATGAAACACAAATCCTGCAGAGAGTGAGCAATAACTTATTTTGGCACGAATATCAGCCAACATGTCTGTGTAATGAATGTTTGTGATACCTACTGACATCTTATTCTAAAGACAATATACAGAAGTAATAGCTCTATTTCATAATTTCAATCAGAAAGATTATTATTTCTTATCTCCTGCAATGGAGTGTAATCAAGATTAATACTCTTAACATTAAATGTTTTAAAAAGTTACAATTTAGGTATTTGTGAAATATGACCATCTTGAGCAGGGCTGAATCTGATCCCGGAAGAAGATAAAAGATGTTAGTGGGCCTTCTACTCCTTAATAGGCATTTGAAATAGTGGTCAAGTTCTCATAGTTTCAGACTATTCAAGGGCCACTTTCAAGCCTGATACTAAGGGGCCGACATAGTGACACCACATAAGGGTTTACAAGGACCATTGGAAACCTATTTGTAAAATTGTGAAGTGAGAATGTATCATTGCAAATACCGTAACCACCATACTGGTATTTCTAAAGTAAACTTTAAAAAAAATGAAACTTCTTTTTAAAATATTTCAATTACAGTTTATATCCAATATTATTCTGTATTAATTTTAGATGTACAGCAAAGTGGTTAGAAAATCACATAGTTTACATAAAGGAACTCCCACTGCTTCAAGTACTCACCTGGTGCCATACATAGTTATCATGATATTATTGACTATATTTCTTATGCCGTAATCGACATCTTTGTGACTATCCAAGTAAACTTTTGATTGACATGTAACATACATAAGTAAAAGTGCACAGTTTTTTAGCACATAGCTGGAAGAATTTTCACAAAATACATGTCTTCATATAACTAGTACTTGTATCAAGATGTTGACCTTTGCAACCCATTTTTGCCTACTTCTAATGAACTAACCACTCTTCTGATATGTAACACCATTAATTAGTTTTACTTGTTTTGGGGGTTGATACAAATGAAGACATACAGTATGTATTTTTTAGGTTTTAAAGGAGCATCCATGTTTGTGTATAGAAGTTGTTTATTCTTTTCACTTCTGAATAGTAATCCATTGTATTAAAATCCTACAATTTATTGATCTGTTCTGTAGGTGGACATTTGTTGATGGATATTTCCCCCCTGTATTTGCCTATTTATAATAACACTACTGTACATTTTCATACATGACTGTTGGTGCACATAAGCATGCATTTTTAAGAGACATTATATATACGGATGAAATTGCTAGTTCATAGGATGTTCAACTTTAGCAAATATGATCAAAGAGTAAGTACATATCTACACATTCCATTGTTCTTCATTACTGCATTTCCATGTTTCCATCTAGGATCATTTTCCTTTTGCCTAAAAAACTATACTTATAATTTTTTCCTTAGGCCTTCTAGCAAATAGTTCTTTAATTTACTTTTGTTCAGAAACATCTTTATTTCAACTTCAATTAAATTGTTGAGATAGAACTCTAGACAATTTTTTTTCTTCTGGCATTTTAAGGATGTGATTCCATTTTTTTAAAGTTTCCATTCTTTATGTTCACAAGTGGGATGTCAGTCATAATGTTGACACTTTAAATATAATGGTTGTTTTTTTATATGGTTATTATAAGATTTTTTGTCTTTGTTTTTTATTTGTGATGAAAAATTGTGCCTAGGTGTAGTTTTCTTTGTATATATCTTGCGTGGGATTTCTTGTACTTCCTGAATCTATGGCTTGTACTTGTCATTAGTTTTGGAAAATTCTCACTTATTATCTCTTAGTGAATTCTTGAAGTTTTCTTTATAACATCATGTTCTGTGAATTTAGTTTTATTTGTTTCATTCCAAATTGGATGCCTTTGTTATTTTTTTCTTGTCTAATTGCTCTGGTTGGAACCTCTAGTACAATGTTGAACAGAAGTAGTGAGAGTAAATAATTTGATTTGTTTCTTATCATATAGGGAGAGTATTCAGTCTTCTAACCATTATTAGTTGTTATTTTCATGGATGCCCTTAATCAGGTTGAGGAAGATTCCTTCTCTTCCTAGTTTATTAAGTATTTTTTTTGTCATGAAAGAGTGTTGTATTTTTGTCAAATGCAAATTGTCCCCTTTTGCCGCGGTTTGACAGGGAGTTTGGGAGGTCGGGAGTCCAACTGCTCGCTATGACATGCGCTGTCCATCAGGGAGTGGCATGGAATATGGTGGGTGTAGGAGATGCACTGCGACCTTTCGCCAGCTACCTGGGAGCAGGGGTGACAGGGATGGAGGTGCAGGTGCGGTGAGAACACAGGGTGTCCGCCAAGCTCGCTCTCACTCCCCCTGCTATCTTCCCCCAGGACGGGACGCCAGGGCTCACATGCTGGGGAAGCCCCTGTGCTCAGGTGCCAGGTGCCCACGAGGAGCCCCACCCTGCACACATGTGGTCTCTTCCGGGTGAGCCAGGCCTCAGCCACTGGGACTACAGGGGCTGGTTGGGATCCCGGTGGGTTCACGCAGGAGCTGGTTTGTGAGGCCGGCCAGGAGAGAATGCGCTTTGTTTTTTATTTGTGGCTTCCATGCCATGCCGCTGGGTGGCCCAGAGGCCAACATTGCGCCCTGACCTGTGGAGTCCGGCCGCGCTCCCTGCATCTCAGCGTGGGGACTTGGGCACTGTGACTCAGGGGGAGGGGGAGCGCAGTGACCTGAGGGCCCAGGTTATGCCCAGGGCCCAGAGGTCAGCTGGGACCTGCCCTTCTACGCCAGACGCTTGGGCTTCGATTGTGGCCAGGCCTAGGAACTGCATCCGTCCATGAATTTCGTGCACCCAGCCTCTAGTAGGATATAATCCTTTTTATAGTTTGCTGGATTCAGTTTGCTAGTATTTTTCCATGTATGTTTATAAAAGCTATTAGTCTGTAGTTATTTACTTTTTATTGTTATGTCTTTGGTTTTGATATCAGGGTAATTCACTATCCTCATACAATAAGTTGGAAATTGTTCCTTTCTCTTTTATTTTATGCAAGTGTTTGTAAAAAATTGGTATTAATTCTTCCTTAAATGTTTGGTAAAATTTACCAGAGAATCTATTAAGGTATGGGATTTTCTTTCTGTGGAGTTTTAAAATTAATAAGGGAGTCATCTCTCTCTTATTATAGTTTTATTCAGATTTTCTACTTTTTTCTTCAGTAAATTTTGGTAATCCTATATTTCTAGAAATTCTTCCATCTCATCTAATTTATTTAATTTGTTGGTGTATAGTTATTTATAATATTCCATTATAATTTTTTTCCAACTGTCTGTAGTAATGTTCCTCTTTCATTCATGATTTTAGTAATTTAAATCTTTTTTCTTTGGTCAACCTAGATAACATTATTATTCTTTATACATAATTTCTTCCCCATTTTCTCTCTCTCTTACACCTCAGGGACTCAAATGACACATATGTAGACATTCACTATGGTCCATATGTTTCACATCCTATTCATAGTCTCTATTTTGTCTCTTTATGTGTAAGTTTGGAAATATTCTGTTGATCTGTCTTCTAGTTCACAATTTCTTTCTCCAGTGATGGCCATGCTATAGGTTTAACTCATTCACTGTGTTCTTGGTTTAGTTATCTTTAAGTTCTAGAATTTCTATTTTATGTTTTTCTTATAGATTTAAATTTTTGCAACTATAGTCTCTATTGTCATCTATTTTCTTAATTAATCACAGTACTTTAAAGGTTTTGTCTGATAACTCAAAACTCTGCATCACCAGTAAATTATTTTAATGTATTTATTCTCTTGATTCTGTTTCTTGGGAGCACTGGTAATTTTTGATTGAATGCCAGACACTATAAATATCATACAAGTTTGGCAGATATTATCTTATACTTCATGAGAAAACGTACTCTATTCTCTGAAAGGCAATCAGAATAGGGGCAAACCTCCTCAATGCAATACAGGAGTGCGTTTTCTTGATTTTGGGTCACTAAGTATAACTAACAATGCATTTAGGAAATAGAACTTGTTATTTTAAATATAGTAGGTTTTGAATTTTAAGTTACAACCTAGAAAATGAATCTTTAAAGATTTACTTCAATATATGTGGCTGTACAAAAGTTAACACAATGCTTGATTAGGAAAAATCAATAGAAAAGTTTTACGTACTCATTTTAAGCCAGGGGGTACTAACTGCTGGAATACTGCAGACTGTGTTGTTCATTGCTCCTCGAGGAGGTGGCACTTAGAAGACAGCTTAGCATAGAGTAAATGCTAACTAATGCTCAGTCGTTAAGTTGAACATCTGAGGTTTGTTGTAAGGGCTAATTGTGGGACCGAACAAGCACTTAAGTGCCCTATTAAAATTTCATTTTTATTTTATGTTTACAAATATGTGCTAATCAGTTTTTAAAAAAATGTTGGTTAGCATACTCTTCCCTTTCCCCATTCCTTCTTTTCTTTCTGCCCAACATGCATACATACACACATCCATTGTGGCCTGATTCCTTGTTATTTCCTTGTTACTTAAGGTTCTAGGCACCAGCTATTGCTTAATCTAACATCTCTATCCTATTGGTAGTTAAACCATTCTAATATCTGATTATTCAACATGAGAGCCATTCTCTCCTATCTAATACTTACATTTTTCAGGTCACCATAAATCTCTTTAAGTTCTTATGTAAAGCTTCAGGCTAAATGATATTTGAGAAGAAACTATAGGACAGTTTATATTAAGTAAAAGTCAAAGTCTATCAAAACCAGTGCCAAATCACTACAGATTTCCTAGAAGATTTGGATCAGTAACATTAGCTTTGAAATTTGGGACTGATTCACCCAAGCATTAAATATGGAGACAAGGAAACATTAAATATGACTTTAAGGTCTCTCATGTTATAATGTAAGGATTGTAATTGGACCATGAGAAGGAATTTTATCTTTTGTAAAGTTACTTTTTTACAATGAACAGAAATAATTTTCTTCTAATTATTTTGCAAATAAAACAAAGGTAAGCTTATTGAATTATATTAAATGCTATCATATCTTTTTTTATTCATAAGTCTCAGAATTGTCTATTAGAGCATCTTCAAACAGAGAGACCCAAAACCTCTCAAAAATGACAAAATCTTTTCTTTCTCCTGTCAAATACAGAGCTATTTTCAAGGTTAAGCAGTGTTAATGTTTTCAGGTAAAAACAATCTCTTTGGAATATGAATTCCTACCTCAAAATTTTGAAAACATTTATTTGCAAAGATATTTGCACCCTTATGTTTATTGCAGCATTATTCACCATGGTCAAGACATGAAAACAACCAAAGTGTTCTTTGATGAATATTGGATAAAGAAGATGTGGCACATAATATGATTCCACTCATATGTGGTATATAAAACGGAAAGCAACAAATGAACAAACAAAAAAACCCCAACCAAATAAAAACTCATAGACAAAGACAACAGTATGGTGGTTACCAGAGGGTGGGGGTGGGGGTAATAAAGGGTAAAGGGGGTCAAATATTGGTGACAGAAGATTTGGCTTTGGGTGGTGGGCACACAATGCAATATACAAATGATGTATCATAGAAGTGTACCCTTGAAACCTATATAACCTTATTAACCAATGTCACCCCAATAAATCTAATTTAAAAAGAGTCAAAAAAAGAAAGTACTTTCCCAAGTTGGTGGAGAATGCTTACATTTAGATTGCTCATGCCATCACTGATATGTTTAGACTGGATTAATTTAAGGGAAGAGAAATTTTAAAGGCTGTGCAGTAGATTTTAATTTTGTGTTGTAAACTTTGTATTTTTTTATAGTTTTCACATAAAATTTAGTATGGTTTTTGATCAGAAAAACATCATTTTAAAGTTAAAATTCAGTATTATTTTTAGTAGTAAGATTAGTTTACTTGGAATTTTAAAATTTATAGTGTCTCATGATCAGTGATGTAAAAGTGACTAATGTCTTGATTAATATCTCTGACTCAGTCATTTAATATATTCCTGACAAGTCTTAGCAAGCAGGTGACATCCTTGCTCTTCTCTCTCCACATCTATCTCTTTACTTTTAAAATGCGGTGCAATGGATTTCTTCAAGTAAATGGAGCAATGCAAAAAAAATGATAATAAAAAGGAGACATTCCCCATAGGATTAGTCACCTTTTATTTTTTATTTTTCTTGGCAAGATACTAATGAGTGGAGAGTAGAAAAGTTGGCCACAAGGTAATAAGCAATTCTTTCCTTTGATAAAGACAACATTATCCCCTCAAAAGGGAAAACTAATGGACTGGTGTGATTCTCTTTCTCCCCTTAATTTTCATCCTACTTTTACCCTTTTCATGGACTGTCAGGTCTTGTGAGCTGGTCTGCACCTAAGTCCCCATTTCTTCATCACTCACTCAGCCTCCAGCACTGTTACTCACATTGTGCCCATTCCACTAAAAGTGCACTCTCCAAAATATCAGTATCCAGATCTAAATGACCTAGTTTCAGTTTTTTGTCTGCTTGACTTCCTCCAAAACATGCCAGACCCATCAGCAATCCCCTCTCCTTTCCCCTTGCCCCTGTAACACTGTATCGCCCCCACTAATCATGGGTACTCCTTAGGGTTTCATGGGCTCTGTGTACTTCTGTCTTTGTAGCCTTTGGGATGGGAGAGAGCAACAGTACATTCTTCTCCTTGGGCTATTATTTCCATAAAGGCTGTTAGTATATGCATTTCTTCCATAAATAGCATATCCCATGTGCTGTGTGCCTAGCTGGGAATTGGATATATACACATGCTGATGACAATGATGATAATGATGATGATGAAGCATGCTGACCTTCAAAGTGTCTTAGATGGGTTAACTAATTTTATTTCCCCCCAAATCCAATGCACTGGATACTATTATTTTTCCCATTTTTCCAATGAGGAAATTGAGGCATAGAGAGTTTAAATACTTGGCCCAGATGATGGATTTAGTATGAGATAGAGCCAAAGTTTGAATCCAAGAAATCTGTGCCCTAACATTGCTTTAATACCGTCCATGCCCTCAAACCAATCATAGTGGCGTGGGGAAGTCAGAAAACTAAGGAAAACTGCAACATGGACCGAGACTGTCATTACAAGATATGGAAAAGACCCTGGAAGCACAAAGGAATTCAGGGACACAGGGGGAGCTTCCTGGAATCGAATTTGTTAACATGGGGATGGGAAGAGGGCAGAGATGAGTACCACACCAGGCAGAGAGAACTGCATGTGCAGAAGATATACACATGATGTGAGAAGCAAGTATCATATTTTTGAGGATCTGCATACTATTTGTCTTTTCTTTTTTTCTGTGGTGGTGACTTCAGAGAGGCAGGATATGAAATAAGAGCTAGACAGTGGCCAGATAATACAAATCACAGAAACCATTCTTAAGATGCTGGCTGTTTTTCTGAAAGTGATGAGGTGCCATTGACAGATTTAAAAATGTGCAGAGACATGACCAGCCTTTTATTTTATAAAGGCCAACCTGGAAGCAATACAAAGAATAGAACAAATGGGTTGTGGACAAGGTAGTTCAGGTGAGAGATGAGAAAAACCCAAGGTATATGAATTTAGAATGGAATCCTGGCTGGTTTCACTCAGTGGATAGAGCATTGGCCCACAGACTGAAGGGTCCCGGGTTCGATTCTGGTCAAGGGCATGTACTTTGGTTGCAGGCTCCATCACTGGCCCTGGTCAGGGTGTGTGTGTGGGGGAGGCAACCAATCAATGTGTCTCTCTCACATTGATGATTCTCTCTCTCTCTCTATCTCTCCCGCTTTCTTCCACTCTCTCTAAAAATCAATGAAAAAATATCCTCAAGTGAGGATTAACCCCCACCCCCCAAGGTAAAAAAATGAATTTAGAATGGAGGGGAGGGTCAGACACGAGCTTTAAGGAGATAAAATCCACAGAATGGGTACTTGATTACATATGAAGATTAAAGAGAGGCATAGGAGTCAAGGATGACTTTTATGCTGCTGGCTTAGGTGCAAGGTGATCCCAATTCCTAAAACTGAGTAGGGGAAGCAGGACTCTGGATGAAGAAGAGGAATTTATTTGTTGAAATGGGGAGTTGCAGTAGGTTACTGAGAAGAAGATTAAAGAGGAAGCAGCAAATGTAAGTCTTGAGGTAGGATGAAGGTCAAGGAATACAAATCTGGGAGTCCTGGGTATGTGAAAACAAAAGGTAGATGAGATTATCTTGCAGAAGGTTCAGAACAAAAAGAGGCCAGGCAATGGATCCCCCAGAAAACATGGTTATTTAAAGGTGAAGAGAGGCAGAGAAAGCAGCGGAGTCTAAGAAAAAAATGCCAGAAAAATTTGCATGCAGTTTTGTTAAGTCCTTCCAAATTCATAAAGAGCTGAGTAATCTGTTATTAAAAGAAGTCTAAACCCCATCAATGTTTAGTGTGAAAATGTGTTGAGAAGAAAAGCTAGAAGGAGGTGACGTTGATGTTCTTTGCTTCCTCTCGTGTTCTAAGTGGCAAAGCAAAGGCAGTTCTCAACGGATAACAAAATGATCTACTCTGTGGTGTGCAGTAGTTTTGCTGGGCTGGTCACTGGAGAAAGAGCTGAAATATAAAAATGCACAATGGGCTTGCCTGAAAGGAGGATGACTGTTAGGGAGGAGAAAAATGTGGCTTTTTATTCTTTGATTCTAGGCTTCCAACGTATCTTTGCTTTAATCACTTTTCTGAAAATTTTGCTGTTAGAATTATAGATTTTTACGAGATAGAGATAGCAGTTCCTCTTCAAAGTATCTACTGAAGAGAAATCAAAAGACATGTCTCTACAGAGGCTTGCAACATGAGTGCTCATAGCAGCATTATTCACAATAGCCTCCAAAATAGAAAAACATCTGAACCTCCATCAACTAGTGAAAGGATAAGCAAAAGGTGATATGTCCATACAATATAGTGCTATTTGGGAATCAATAGAAACAAGCTGTTTGATATATGCTGTACCGTACACAGATGTCATAAATTATGTTAAAAGAAAGATGCCAGACAAACATTATATATTATATGATTCCACTTATAGTACATAAAATTTCTACAAAAGGCAGAAATCAAAGTGATGGTTGCCAGAGGCTGGGGATGGGAGCAGGGATTTACTGCAAATGGGCTGAGGGAACCTTTTAGGGTGATGAAAATGTTCCAAAACTCTGTAAATCCGCTACAAAAATCAACGACCTTTACACTTATAATGGGTGGATTATATAGTATGTAAATTCTACCTCTATAAAGCTTTATGTACCATAAAAATCATAGACTCGTGATTTTGCTGAGATCATTTATCCAATGCTTAGTTTGTTTTAGTTTCTTCCAGTTTTTCCCCCTCTTACTATTTCTAGTTATCCCTCTTACTTCATTGACAAGTTTCTACACATGGTGACTTTTATTTAACCTGTCTAGGAGACAGAATGAATCATAGACACTTATAGACAAGTTGAATGTTTATTATAGCATGTAGTCATCTTTCCAAATGACTAAATAGATTTGTTTTCATTTTAATCTTCAGTACTACCTACAAGATATTTGAAATACAAAAAATCAGTTTTGAAGATTGATGCAGAACTTATTTGGATAGAGAAGGTTTATGCTTCCTGTCGATTTTCTCACTTCTTTCTATGGTGCAAATCCCAATATTGCTGATTCACTGGGTAGCTTTAAGAATTCTTGCGGTTTGAATATGATTCTCTCTGATTTTTCTTTATGGAAAAGTAAATTGCTTTTATTTTTGAAATGCAATTTTTATGTGAATATTACAAGCATAAATTGTCAAAGAGAAAGTCCTTGAAAATCATATCTATTATCCCATTCTCTCATTTTATCTATGAGTTTCACAGCTTATGAATGTTGGCGATCGAAACAGAGTCCCAGTGTTACTTTAAAATTTCTAAGTGGTTTATGATATTCTTCAAAGATTTCATTCTAGTTACCTAATATTCACCTCCTTTGAGTTCTTCTCTGTGAGTCAGAGCTGTTTATCCAAATTCCAACTAGAAGTCAGTATATATGCTGTCTCAAAGTGGCTAAAAATTTAAGATGACATGCTCACTTGGCTTTCAAATGACAACGCCACTATTATGTGTTAGTTTTGTGACCTTGCACATGTAATTTAGCTTCTTGAAGCCTTAGTTTGCTTATTTATAAAATGAAGATTACAATAGTATCCATTTCATTGGTTGGTGGTAAATATCAAGTGAGATAATTCATTAAGGTTCTTTGTGCAAGGTTTCAACAATTATAAGTACTCAATGAATATTAACTATTTTCTCCTTTTTTTCGTCTTTGTTTCCTATATCAGTGAATGTTATCACATTGTACCAAATTTCTCAAGTGACAGCCTCCTTTCTGTCATTCTTTACCTCCTAATTAGCATCAAATCCTGCTGTAAAAAAAGAGAGAGAGATTAGGAAAGAGAGAGGTAAAATCAAAGGCAAAGAAGGAAAAATCAAGAGTTGGTGCTATGGAATGTAAGTCTCCAGAGTATGATTGTATGGCTATTAGTAAGGGGACTATGAAGAGTGTTGCTGGATGTTATGAACTGCACACTTTTTTAACATTATGAGACAGAAGTAAACATTGAAATTCTTTAATTTATTAAAATAGCCATATTGTCTCGCTTCTGAGCCCCGTAAGTTTAGAACTTCATGAGGGTTAAAGTTGTATACATTTTAATTTAAAATTAGGTACAAAAGGAAAGAGTGCTAGACATGGGTAGAAGATAGTTTTCAATCCTTCCATACTTGGTTTAATAATTCAAGAAGTTTTGATTACCAAAGGCATTTGATTGCCAAATATAAAAAATTAAGTACCCTTACCACCCAAGAGTAGACCACTTTACCACTTTAAGATGAACAATGACATATTGTGAGTTAAAATTACTTTGTTTTAAAAATATTGGAATATCTATCCCTAGCCTTTTTACACATGGATGTGTTTGTACACAGGTACACACTCTAAATTAAGATCATAGTAGTCAAACTATAGTGTCACCTGCCCTTTTCATTTAACAAAAAATATGAACATTTTGCCATATCATTAAGTCATTTCCAAAATATTATTTTGCTTGATGCACATGGATGAGTTTAAACCAAGTTTTTAGGTCCACTACTTCATGTTTTCTCTCAAACCATCAAAAATTTGAATTGAGACAACAGGGTTCAAGCATGGATTTTTAAAAATTAAAACTTTTCCTATCTTTCTGTCTTCTCAGACATTTTGTACATGATGTCTAATTTTTTGTGATGTGAACTACAATTTATTTGATTATAAGAAAAAGATAATTAATTTGGTATAAGTTATAGGGTAAAAATAGCCCATATAACTCATAAGAAAATTTGAATTGTAGATTCTTCGAAAAGACATTTAGTTTTATTTATAATAACGACACGTAAGTAAAATTAGAATAATACAAATGTAGTTTATAATTGTTAAAGGACCTAGTGACAGAAGAGTAAGGGGTAATATGGACTAAATTCTGGCAAAAGGTGGTGGGAGTGGTGAGACCACATCTCGATTTGGGTGGCATCAGTGGGCTGAGCCTGGGCCTGTGTTGCCTGTGCTGTCTTCACTGGAGTAAGTCTGTGCGGTGATATTGGGTGTTATCCTGGTTCTGCAGCCATCTTAGAGAGCCTCTGCATAGGTCCTTTAAAAAAATTCCTTAAAAAATTTTTTTCTTAGTAAGTTTTTGCTGCTTGCAGTCATGAGCACTAACTGATAGCATTGTAGAACGCTTTCATCAAATTAAAGCTTGCCTAGAATACGAAGTGTATAAAACCAACAGGAATTTTTTAAAAATGAGGGTAACCAAGGCCAGGCAAGCTGGTTTTAGGGGAAGGAGCTACAATGGTCTGGAATAATGGAAGCTGGCCAGGTCATTGGGCTATTATCACTTTGACCCCGAGTCACTGAGGCAGCTGTTAGAAATGTATTAATTTTGCCTACTTCTTTAGTTTGCCCAGGGAGGGCCTGGCAGCCAGTTATATAGACTTTAGTAGGGTCATCTGTAGGCTTCACACATGGCCCACCTATTTGTGGAAGGCGCAGTGGGTGGAGGTGGTGAGGCATGGTTGGGAGCCGATGCTGCAGTTTGTTGTAGTTAGCGGGCCCAACTAGGTCATACAAATAGAAAACACATTCTCACACTTTTAAAGATGGAGAAATGCTCTGGGCTACAGAATGTAAGAGTATAATTCAGGTGCCAGGCCGGCCTCCGTAGACCATGCCTTCTACACAACAGATTACTCAATAATTACAACGTGTAATTGGTTGCTCTCTCCCCCACGGAGAAAGGGGGTCTCTTTTGTGCCAAACTGTCCAGAAGGGCTCACCCACAGTCATGACAGGTGTTTTTATTTCACTTGCAGACTTCTTTGAAAAACCCTTGGCATGAATAATTTCTTGGCATGTAAGCTTAACCTGAAGGGAGTTCCAAGTTGCAGAAAGCCTTTTCTTTGGCTAATAAAATTCTTCTACCTCTTTCATGATCAACCTCCCCGCTCTGTTTCCAGGAATTTCTTGTTTTGAGAGACCTCAGACTGGCTCACAGCAACATTTGCACACTGCACACTTGGTTCTGTACCTTTGAAGATTTTAACTGGTACCATATATTCTCTCTCCCTACTTCCACATTCAGCATCTGCCTTCCTCAGACTCAGGTTCCTTCTTGCCCTTGGTGAGCCCACAGCTACATTTCTGTGGGATACAGAAATTTATAGGATTTGCTTAGCACCTTGGCTTTGGGGCATTCATTGTGAAGTGTTTTTTAATGAGTCTTGCTCATCCATTTGTCCTCTGTTCCTTTTCTGACAAGGTACTTTCTTTGCTTCCTGCTTCCTCCTTTCTTTGCCCTCTTCATAATGACCATTCGCCTTGTTCTCCTTTGTCCATGATGGTGTTTGCAGCTTCATTAAATAAAAGCAAAAAACACACCAAAAAACCAACAAAACAAACAAACAAACAAACAAAAAACACACAAAACACTAGGTTTAAAAAATTTATGTGAAAATGTTATCATTTCACAATTGTTTCTGTTATTTAAAAAAGTCAAATGATTGATCAACAATATAAAACTGATTAATCTAATTGATGGCAGAATATGACGCAGTTTTAAAAATAACTGTGTCTTTTTTTAACATTCAATATTGTTTTGTATTAGTTTCAGTTGTACAGCATAGTGGTTAGACAATCCTATTTTGCAAAATATTCCCTCCACATTTTAAGTACCCACCTGGCACCATTCATAGTTTTATAATATTTTTATTATATTTCCTATGCTATACTTTACATCCCCATGACTATTTTGTAACTTTTTTTACCCATCTCCCATCCCCACTCCCCTCTGGCAACCCTCAGTTTCTGTATCTATGAGTCCATTTCAATTTTGTTTGTTTATTTTGTTCTTTAGATTCTACATGTAAGTGAAGTTATACGGTATTTATATTTCTCTTTCTGACCGGTTCATTTAACATAATACCCACCAGGTTCATCCATGCTGTTGCAAATGGTAATATTTTATTTTTCTGACCTAATAATATTCCATTGTATATATGTATCACCCCTTTTTTTATTCACTCATCTATTGTTGGGCACTGGGTTGCTTTCATATCTTGGCTACTGTAAATAACATTGCAATGAACATAAAGTTGTATATATTTTGAGTTAGTGTTTTAGGTTACTTTGGATACATATCCAGAAGTGGAATTACTAGGTCATAAGACAGTCCCACTTTTAATTTTTGGGGAACTTTCAATACTATTTATCATAGTGGCTGTACCAATCTGCATTCCTACCAACAGTGCATGAGGGTTCCCTTTTCTCCAGATCTCCTCCAGCAATTGTTGTTTGTAAATTTATGGATGATAACTATTCTGACAGGTGTAAGGTGGTATCTCATTGTGGTTTTAATTTGCATTTCCTTTGTGATTAGTGACACTGAGCATATTTTCATATATGTTGGCCTTCTTTATCTCCTCTTTGGACAAGTGTCTATTCAGGTCCTCTGCCCATTCTTTAAATTGTATTTTTTTGGTGTTGAATTGTATGTATTCTTTTTAAAAAATGTATTTTTATTGGTTTCAGAAAGGAAAGGACAGGGAGAGAGAGATAGAAACATCAATGATGAGAGAGAATCATTGATCGGCTGTCCCCTGCATGCCCCCTACTGAGGATTGAGCTGGCATCCAAGGTACATGCCCTTGACCAGAATCGAACCTGGGACCCTTCAGTCCACAGGTTGATGCTCTATCCACTGAGCCAAACCAGCTAGGGCTATATGTATTCTTGGTAAATTTTGAATATTAACCCCCTATTGGATATTTCATTAGCAAATATTTTTCTACCATTCAGTAGGTTGTCTTTTTGTTTTGTTGATGGTTTCCTTTGCTATGCAAAAACTTTTTAGTTTGATGTAGTCCCATTTGTTTATTTTTCTTTGTTTCCTGGCCCAAGGAAAAAATATCAGAAAAAATATTGCTAAGAGAGATGTCAGAGATTTTACTGCCTATGTTTTCTTCTAGGAGTTTTATGGTTTTGAGTCTTACATTTGTCTTTAATCCAGTTTGAATTTATTCCTATATATGGTGTAAGAAGGTGGTCTAGTTTCATTTTTTTGGATGTATCTGTCCAATTTTCCCAATACCATTTATTGAATACTATCTTTAGCCATTGTATGTTATTGCCTCCTCTGTCATATAGGTATGGATTTATTTCTGTGCTGTCTATTCTGTTCCATTGATCTATGGTCTGTTTTTGTGCCAATACCATGTTGTTTTCATTACTATAGCTTTGTAGCATAGTTTGATATCAGGTATTGTGATACCTCTGACTTTGTAATTCTTTCTAAAATTGCTGTTGCTATATGGGGTCTTTTGTGGTTCCATATACATTTTTAGATTATTTGTTTTTATCTGTAAAAAATGCCATTGATATTATGGTAGGAATTGTGTTGAATCTATAGATTTCTTTGGCTATTATGGTCATTTTAATGATGTTAAGTCTTCCTATTCATGACCATGGTATATGCTTCCATTTATTTGTATCTTCTTCCATTTTTTTTCTTCAGTGTTTTATAATTTTCTGAGTACAGGTCTTTCACCTTCTTGGTTAAATTTATTCCTAGGTATTTTTTTATGCAATTATAAATGAGATTGTTTTCTTAGTTTCCCTTTCTGATAGTTAATTATTGGTGCAAAAATGCAACTAGTGTCTGAATATTTATTTTATATCCTGCTAGTTTATTGAACTTATTTATCAGTTCTAATAGTTTGTGTGTGTGTGTGCGTGTGTGTAATCTTTAGGGTTTTATATATACAGTACCATGTAAATTGCAAGTAATAACAGTCTTACTTCTTTCTTTCTAATTTGTCTGATTGCTGTGGTTAGGACTTCCAGTACTATGTTGAATAAAAGTGGTGAAAGTGTACATCCCTATCTTGTTTCTGATCTTTAGGAAAACACTTTTAGTTTTTCCCTGTTTAGTATAATGTTAGATGTGGGTTTGTCATATATGGCCTTTATGTTGAGATGTGCTCCTCCTATTCCCACTTTGCTGAGAGTTTTTTTTTTTTTTATCATAAATGGGTATTGGATTTTATCAAATGCTTTTTTTGCATCATCGACATGATCATGTTGTTTTTATCCTTTATTTTGTGTATATGGTGTATCATGTTTATTGATTTGTAGATATTGTACTGACTTTGCATCCCAGGAATAAATACCACTTGATCATGATATATAATCTCTTTAATAAATTGCTGGATCCTGTTTGCTAATATTTTGTTAAAGATTTTAGTATCTATGTTCATCAGGGATATAGGCCTATAATTTTCTTTCTTTGTAGTATCTTTATCTGGTTTTGGAATTAGGATAATGCTAGCTTCATAAAATGAGCTTGGGAGTCTTCCCTCCTCTTGAATTTTTTGGAATAATTTGAGAAGGGTAAGGGTTAGCTCTTCTTTGAATGTTTTATAAAATTCACCTGTGAAGTTATCTGGTCCAGGACTTTTGTTTGTTGGGACATTTTGATTAATACTTCAATTTTGTTCATTGTAATCAGTCTGTTCAGTTTTTGCTTCTTCTTGATTTAGTTTTTCAAGATTGTATGTTTCTAGGAATTTATCCATGTCTTCCAGATTGTCCAATTTGTTGGCAGATAGTTGTTTGTAATATTTTCTTATAATCCTTTATATTTCTGCGGTGTCAGTTGTTACTTCTCCTTTTTCATTTCTGATTTTACTTATTTGGGTCCTCTTTTTTTTATGATCTGTTTACAAGTTTATCAATCTTGTTTATCTTTTCAAAGACTCAGCTCTTGGTCTCATTGATCTTTTCTATCTTTTTTTTAGAGTCTATTTATTTATTTATTTCTGCTTTGATATTTATTATTTTCTTCCTTCTACTCACTTTGCATTTTGTTTGTTGTTTTTTTTTCTAGTTTCTAGTGTAAGGTTAGATTGTTTATTTGAGATTTTTCTTGTCTTGAGGTAGGCCTGTATTGCTATGCATTTCCCTCATAGGACTAGCTTTTCTGTGTCCCATAGATTTTGGTCGTCTCAAGTTATCTTTTGATTTTTTTCCTTGATCTTGTTGTTAACCCATTCATTGTTTAGTAACATGTTTTTTTAGCTTCCATGTGTTTGAGTGTTTTTCAGTATTTTTCTTGCAATTAATTTCTAGTTCTTATTATTATGGTCAAAGAAGATATGATTTCAATCTTCTTAAATTTATTGAGACTTGTTTTATGTACTAACATGTGATCCATCTTGGAAAATATTCTATGTGCACTTGAAGAGAATGTATATTCTGCTGCTTTGGGGTAAAATGCTCTGAAAATATAGTGAAATCTGTTGGGTCCAGTGTGTCATTTTAGGTCTCTGTTTCATTGTTAATGTTCTGTCTGGAAGATCTATTCATTGATGTCAATGGGATGTCAAATTCTCCTACTATGACTGTATTACTGTCAATCTCTTCCTTTATGTCCATCAATATTTGCTTTGTATATTTAGGTGCTGCTATTTTGGGTACAGAAATATTTACAAGGGTTATATCCTCCTGTTGGATTGATTCCTTTATCATCATGTAATATAAATCAAATTATTTATAAAAATATTTATTACCATGAGCAGCATAACTTGTGTCCAATGGAAGTTCACTGGTAGGCCATGAAATTTCTTGGGTTGGAGGGGACATTTTGAGGGTCATCTTATACCTCAAGGTAGACTCTCACCTACTTTATCCCAAGACTCTGCCAATGGGAAGTTTATTGCCTCCTCTCTTGTATCTTAATGATGTCTCTTAAGAAATTCTCCCTTCTGGTTAAGCACACTTATAGATGATATGAACTGACAAGGTGTCAATTTTTTTCTCTTCATTTCAGTGGATGGGTGGACACTGAAATGGACTGGGAATTCCAGATTCAACATCCAAGTCAAATTTCAGAGGTTGGGTTGTTGAAAACTTCTCATGCCTACTTTGAGCAAACTCTGTCCTTAATATCAAGCTGGCCTCAGAACTGACCAAACTACTAAGGTTTTGATGCTGGGTGCAAAGATTGGGATTTAACTTGTGTAATTTGGCCTCAGTATATATTCCTAAAGCTGGCCTAGAATTTGAGTAATTCCTAGGGATGGACAAATACCTTCCTTTCTTAAAAATTACTTTGGTATTAGATTACCATGAAAATCCCTTTTCCCCTCTGTATTAAGGAAAAGGAGAATAATGACAACAATTCCCTTTTAATAGCTATTGAGATGCATAGTGGGTGAAATAAAACTGAGACTATAACTAACACGTAACTCTTATTGTCCATGAGCACAAAAGCCATTGCAGGGCCAAATGTACGTAAATTCTGAGAAGACAGTATATGGATTTTTATTTTTTTAAATCTCCATATCTGTGTCCTATCTTATCTTAATTAGTATTCTCTAATACTAATTTCCATACTCTGCATGTACCCAGCATTCTTATACATTCTCCCTTTTAAGTATTTGCACACAGGAGGAGATGAGAAATTCATTCATGTTAGGACTACCAGGACTATTCATGCCAAGGCTTGTTGAATAAAATAAAATGTGAAACCTTTTGTGGAATTTCAACCAATTGGTATGTGAGATAGAGTCCTATGTAGTGGACTATATTCCATAAAGATTAACCAATATAGTAACTTGGACCATAATTTATGACTGGAATTAATTATATTGAATAGTTATTATGTGATGACAGAGCAAAACATTTGAAATAAAGGTTGTTCTGGAAAAATCAAGACAAAAGATCAATCATCACACACTGGAGAGATCACCTATCATATCTTCATAAATTCTTCTTTTACTATATTAATTCTGTATTAATTCTGAGTCTAAATTCTGACCTTCTTTGTTTTTTTCTTTAATTGGCTGTTAGTAAACAGTGAATTTAGACTACTGATATCAACTCTAGGAATTGGTCAAGCATGAGTTACATTGATGGGAAAGAGAGCACATTGTTAAAAATTCTTAGAAGTCACTTTTATTTCAGTAATACTCATAGGACTTGTGTAAGCAGACTTCAGGATATAATTACTGAATTTATTTGAAAATCATTTCCAAAAAACACAATAAAACACCAGTTCTCCGTAATTTTTTTTATGGGCTGCCTTCTGACATAGAGGTGCATAAGAAGGAAGAGTGAAGTCAGTATTCACTTCTAGCCTGGAGCAATTACAAGTTTTCTCAAGTATTTATAGAAGTGACCATTAATAAGACTATTCTAGAGGAAATGTGATAAAATAAGTCTGTTGGAAATGTGGTCTTTTCAAAACAAAATTTGAGACAAGAATCTTTTTCCTAGTTTAAATAGTTGGGATTATTTTTTGATACCTTCTGTTCTTTAACATTTAAACCCACTTTTTATTATGCAATACCATTTTCTTCTCAAGAAGAAATATCTATATCTACCAAAATGGTAGGCATATGAAAGCTATTCTTTTATAGGACTACTCTAATACTAGTATATTGTCTTTGAGAGTAGTTGTTTCAGGCTAGATCAGGGGTCAATAGTTGTTTCAGGCTAGATACTCCATAAATATTGGTCTAATGAAGAGAAGAAAAAACCAAATGAATGGCCAATTTGAATAATAGACACAGATATTTTGCTTTGAAAAGGAGCAGAAAATTATGGTTGAAAATGACATCTGCCTGAAAGCCCTTTACAAAACTATCTTCCAACGTCTTCTAAAATGGTTCAAAAAATTAAAATGTAGTAAAAAAAATGCATCCAAATATAAATCTTATGAACAATCTACTGCAGATTCTTGGAGAATTCCCAAGACAATAAAAATTGCCAATGTCTGGACTGATAAGAACACTCTATGAATCTAACCTAGCTGTGTTTTGCCTAATGTAACAAAACAAACCCCACATACCTGAAATAATGGAGGACATCACCCTTTCTTACTAGTCTCAGATGTAGACGCAGGTGGTAAACCAGCTAGAAAATCAGGCAAATGATTCTTAGACTCAGGCTTTGGGGGGAACATGATACTATTCTACTCCCATTTGTTCTCCATATTAAAAAACAACAACAAGCTCATTAAGATGACAAGTCTCCCCAGAAGATGTCAACTCTCCAGAAGACTACCAGCAAACCTGCTAATCAATCAAAACTATATTTATTAGGCCTAATACAATAAAAGAGAACACTACCTTTATTGTCTTACAAAGAATCTCAGAGGAGAGAGGTCAGGGAAGGATATTTATAGGGTGTTAGTGTCTGGGCTCAAGTGGATTAAAGCTGGTCTTTCAAGGAGGAGAACATATTAGGATTGAGCAAAGTTCATGACATAATAATAATTTAGGACTGTGAATGCAATGGAGAGTCTTGAGTGAGTCTTAAGCAAGCTGTTTGGCTAGATTTCAGTTTGCCATAATTTACTGAAAGAAGCAGTGAAATTGTTTATTGATTTACACCCCTATATTTCTCTAATAATGTTCTGGAGTACATAGTTAAGTCATGTTGATACAGGTGGCCTGATTTCTCCATCCTGGGAGTTAAGTTCCGTGGATGCCAGTGGTCTCAGATCTCACAGGTTAGGAAGCAGGGAGAGAAGGGTAAGTGATCACTGCATCCTGGGACATTTAAAACCAAGGTGAAGAGGGTAGAAATAGGAAAAAACCTAGTTTTAGCATATATGCAATGTGTTATACATGTGCACAGTCTAGTAAGAATATAAGACATCTAGGGAGTGGGATCAGAAGACCATCGCATGTAGGTTTAGCTGTGCTACATGAAGGCCTCGAATACACTGGGAGTTGTATGAGAAACTGCACATGGTAACCTGCTCCTCACAGTGAGTCTCAGATGGGATTTTGACTGGAATCCAACTGAAGAAGAAGCAGGGCCAAGGAGCTGCTATTTCCCTAGTCTTTTGGAAACACCAGGTCTTTATAGGGATCTCCTTTCTGGAGGAGAAGAATGCAGAACAAAACTCACATAGGGCCAATAGAAATACATGAGGAGAGTGGAGGAAGAACACCATTTGCAGCATACCGCTCAAAATGATTTACCTTGGAAGTCAGAGAAACATTTTATATGCTCTTTGGCATCCTTGGTAGGGTACACAATGACCTGACCACTATGAAAAAGGAGCAGAAAATTATGGTTATTGAGTTCAGATAAAAGGGAAAAGCATAAGTAAAGAGACAAGAAGTTAAGATAAAGGGGAAAAGAGAAGAAAACTAAGATTAATAGTCTAATAACAATTTTTTTACAAGTTGAACTTGTTGGAGAATAAACAAAGTTTTGAGTTACAGGATTTGAGGCTTTAGGAGCAATTTTTGTTTTAAATATGTCAGAGCAGAGATAGAGCGCTGCTGTTTCAAACACCGCAACTACCATGAGAGTGTACAATGGAACTGGTGGAAGTGAGGGCATAACTTTGGGGAGGAAAATTAAAGATTAAAAATTACCATTTTTGTCACCAGTTTTTGAATTACCACAATCACATAAAGACCACATTTTATGATTCTTTATATTCATAAAAGCATTGAAGGAAGGAGGGGGGTAAGAGATCAACCGAAGGACTTGTATGCATGCATATAAGCATAACCAATGGACATAAGACACTGGGGGTAGGGGAGGCCAGGGGATTGTCAAGGGCTGGGAAAAAAAGGACACATATGTAATACCCTTTGTAATACGTTAAGCAATAAAAAAATAAAAACAAAAATAAAAAAAACAAAAAAATAAAATTAAAAAAAAGCATTGAGAAATTTAAAAACCATGTTTTATATTAAATAAAGAATTTAATAGCAATAGGATTATTATTTCTTTACACGTAGTAGTGGAAAACACAACAGAAAACAGTATCAGCAACATTGGAGTATAATTAGAAAATAGTCCTCAGATTAGCTTTCTGGGTCATAAGTGTTCTGTAGCCTCTAGCTTCTCTCACCAGCAAAGTGAAGGTTTGTACAACATAGTAGGTGAGTGACTTCACAGTTTTTTAAAAATTAAAGCTGATTCTGTTTTAAAAATGAGACTCATATTTCTGGTTTCATGTCTTTTCTTTCTCAAAATGAGAGCTCTATAGCTTCCAATGTAGATAAATGTAAGAAGTCCTGACATATATTTCAGCAAAGTAATTGAGATAGAAAGAATTAATTAACATAAAGTTAAATTATTATAATTTCATAAACATAATTACAAAATTTAAGAGAAAGTTTCTGGATAAGAAATGAGGCTGCCTTGTAGAATCTCCCTGCTCTAATTCATAATGAAATAAACAACAACAAGCAAGAAAAAACTAGAGAAAAAATCCACAGCAGCAATCAAAACCAGAAAGGAACAAAACTCAGTCTTCAAAGAATTACAGTTAAAGAAAGAAACATGACCCCGGAATGGCAGGACTTCTAAACCCACAACACTCCCCAGGAGCCATACCAATGGATCCACAAAATCCTAAGAATTCTGTCTAATACTCTGCAGTTGGGAGGAAAGCAAGCTGAGTGGGTCAGCTTAAAGTTTTAATTGTTAAGCTTTTAAATGAGAAATAGCAACCCAATTTTACTATGTTATATTTTACTGCAGGTTTCTTTTCTTTGTGGCCATATCTTATCTAGAAAATAGTTTTATTTTGGTATACCCTCTAATATAAACCGCTAGCATGTACAGATGGTTAATTATTACCTAATTATTAATCTGTGTTTTGAATAATAAAGAGCAAAAGGCTAATATTTCCTACATATCAGTTGAGGGCACTGGTTCATGCTGGGTTCTAGGAGACTCTGATCTTCCTCTAGGTTATTTATTTCCAACTAGGAGTGAGTGTCACTTCTGGAGATTTAAGAAATACAGATATCCCTTACTTCTCTTCTGTCCTCCCATCAACTGGAGTTGGGATGCTGCATATATATAGCTTGACAAAATTTTCACAAATGATTCTGATATGCATATACCCTGTTAAACATTCCTTTATAATGATATTGTTCTATGAACAAGTAGAGTCTGCTATATAGAACTGTATGTCCAAAAAAGACATACAAATGGCCAAGTACATGAAAAGATGCTCAGCTTTACCAATTATTAAGGAAATGTAACTCAAAACCTCAATGGGATATCACCACACAGGACTATTATTAAAGACAAGAAATAACAAAAGTTGGTGAGGATGTGGAGAAAAAAGAACCCTTGTGCACAGTTGATGGCAGTATAAATTGGTGCAGCACTATAGAAACAATACACAGTTTCCTCAAAAAATTAAAAATACAACTACTGTATGAACCAGCAGTCCTACTTCTGGGTATTTATTTGAAGAAAATGGAAACATTAACTCTAAGAGATCTGTACTCCCAAGTGCATAGCAGCATTATTTATAACTAGAGGCCTGGTGCATGAAAATTTGTGCACTGGCAGGGGGAGGGGGTGTCCCTCAGCCTAGCCTGTGCCCTTTCACAGTCTGGGAGTCCTCAGGGGATGTCCTACTGATGGCTTAAGCCACAGTCTGGCCTCCCTCTGCAGGAGGCAACTGGGCCAGCTGATTAGGGGACGGTGCCACTCCCATCACCCTACCACTGCTGGTCACTGCCCCCTCCATCGCTGTTTCCTCCCTCTGCCCACTGGCACATGCCTTGGATGGCCTGGTGCTGCCTGCTCACCTGCCCCGCCCCCCCACTGGTCATTCTGCCATTTGGTCGATTTGCATATTACGCTTTTATTATATAGGATAGCCAAGATTTAGAACCAACCTGTGTCCATTAATGGGTGAATGGATAAAGAAGTTGTGAGATCTATCTGTCATCTATCATCTATCTATCTATCTATCTATCTATCTATCTATCTATCTATCTATCATCTATCCAATGGAATATTATTCAGCCATTAAAAAATGAGGGAATGTTACCATCTTTACAAAATGGATGGTCCTTGAAGGAATTATGCTAAGGGAAATAAGTCAAACAGAGAAAGACAAATACTGTATGATCTCACTTATATATAGAATCTAAAAAAACAACAACCCCCCAAACCAAAAAACAAAACAAAAACAAAAACAAACAACAAACAAAAAAATCAAGCAACAAAAAAACTCCCTTCAAACTTGTAGAGGAAGATATCAGCCTTATGGTTACCAGAGGTTAAGGGAATAGGAAGGAGGAATTGGAGGAAAGTGGTCAAAAGTACAAACTGCCAGTTATAAAATAAATAAATACTAAGGATGTAATGTACAACATGATGACTGGAGCTGACACCACTGTATATTATATAGGGAAGTTATTAAGAGAGTAAATTATAAGAGTTCTTATCCTAAAAAAGAAATTTTTTTCTTTTTTTTATTGTATTTATATGAGAAGACGAATGTTAGCTGTGCCTATTGTGGTAATCATTCTACAGTATATGTTAATCAAACCATCATGCTGTATGCCTTAAACTTATATAGTGATCTATGTCAATCATTTCTCAATAAAAGTGAAAAAATAAAATAATTATTCCATGGTTAAATAAGTTTGGATTAAACAATGTGAAAAAGGTTCATTTTTTTCCAGAATGATACACAGATTTTAATATACGAATGTAATTGTGAAATTCCAAATAGGGGTATTTTATAAGGAAAGCCTGGAAACAATGAACTAAAGGGCTATGCTGGCTTCTTTATAAAAAATATTTCAATGCATTCAAACATCTTATCCTCAGGTTCAGCAGGAAGATTGTAATCTATGAAATCTGGCCACAATATGTCAGTCACATTACATCAGAATAGCAAATGAAAAGTCACTCTGTGACTTTGCTAAAGAAAAGTTGGAAGGAGGTATGCATTATTACTTTTAGTGCACATTTGTTTGTGGTTTGGTATCCCGCTATTCCTTTCCTTTTGCAGTAGAACCTGAAATTCCTTGTGGGGAATAACTATCATATGTGGCTCAATGTCAATGGTCCCCAGTTTTCCCCTTTTACTATAATAGCCAAAGGGGGTCTGATCTTTCTATTTGCCCTGAGTATATTCAGTATGTGGGCATGAGACCCACACTATGCCAATTGGGCACTTATCCCCAGGACTTTAGAAGAGGTGGGGGACAGCTACAGTTCAGATTACCTCAGATACTAGTTTACTCTCCAAAGCTTCTAAAGAATTTATGGCTTAACAAGCACCATTTATTAGGCTTTCTTTAAGTGGAAGCTTATTTTTGTGTTCAGTTCTAACTCTAATATTTTCTTTGTCAAGAACCAATTTTCCCTCCCAGATGTTTAGTGTGTGTTTTTTTTTTTTAGTAACCTTGAAAGACTCTGACATAACACTTTGACTAAGCTTGAGTCCCATTTGAATAAGAGTATTATTAGTAGAATTATTCACAATTACTTTTTTGAGATGAAGGGCTGGATTCTTATTGATGTCAGGAATGCAGTTGGGAAAGTTGAGTGATTCCCAGGGGCACTTGTGGTCCTTCTCTCTTGTCAGTCCCCGCTTGAAATCAGAGACAACATAATCAATGCTTGAAAGAGGACACTCAAGGATGTGTAAAAAGAGAATATTAAAACACTAAATGTCTTGCCAGAACTGTATGTAGTGCAGCAAACATTTGTCCAGCACTTATACTGTGTGCTAGAAGGATTTTTAAAAATAATCTATCTGACTCATTTAATTTCCAGGTAAGAAATTACACCGCAAGAGATGAAATGTTCTCTGTAAATTCGCAAAGCTGGTTAGTGAAGAGCCAGGACTGAAACTCAGACAGCCCGATGCCTGATTCGGGGCTGCTTCCTCTGTTCCCATTGGGCTCTCCATAGAAGGGCTGCTCTGAAGAGGGTGCTGTCCTCGGTGTGCAGTGAAAGCAATGGGGAAGCAGTGACCTGATGGATGAAAAGAAGGACTTGCCGGTGAGGGCTATCATACATTCCTCTGAACTATTAAATCTCTTCTTTGGGAGGCTTATGAATCAATATTGTGGTCCATCTCTGGGAATCTGTCTAGTAGCAGGTATCTGGTTAGATTGGATCCAAATTTGAAAACAAGAGCATTGACCTTGGCTCAGGAGTGCATACCCTGTTCTCTGGCTTTAGGGTTCTCCCTGAATCTATTTGTAAAAGAAGCAGTTAAGCCAAAAATGCAGGAGGATGCTCTGCGGGCAAAACCCATTTGGCCAGACTGCCTGAGCTCAAATCCAGATTCTGTCACTTACTGGTTAATATAGCTCTGAGCATATTACTTAACTCCTTGTGCCTCAGTGTCTGTTGTAAAATGAGGCTAATGAAAATGTCCAGTTTGTTTGATTTTTCTGAGGATTAATGAGTAATAACTACTAAACTGTTAGTATAATGTAAGTGTTGGCTCTTACTATTACTTGATGCTGCTAAAATCTCTTCAAGCTGAAAACTATTTATAATTCAGTGCTATACAAACATGTTAGAAGTATTGGCTACAATCTAAAAAAAAGCAGAAAATTACACATGCAAAGTGGGACTGTCAATTTAGTTGTATTTAAGTCATCTTTCCTGAGTGTCCATTATGTAGCTGGCATGGCTCTAAACAGATTAGGTGACTTTTTGCCTCGAGTTGGGAAGAACAACTTAAGTAACATTGTCTTTTGATTAATGATGCTCCATGTTTGCCTTTATTTTCACTGTTAAAAAGATACGTGGAAGGACAGAAATATGAAAAATTAGATCTGTGTTCTCAAATACAAACAGAAATACCAAGAACATGTTAAAGTGAAGGGAGAGATTAATAACTTCTCGGGGAATCTGGGAAGGCTTCTTCTGATAGGTTGTCTTTCTTACACAAATTACTTTCCCTTCCCACGGAAAAAATGAGACAGATGCAGCCGTCTGACGCAGATTGGGTTTTCAGAACATGTAAGTTGTCTTGGATAGCATGACGTAAACATAAATCCTGCCTGAATTCCATTCCCTAATCTGGATTAGAAGTCAGTCACTGTTGAATAGCATGATCTCCTCAGCTCTGTGTTAGCTAGTCTCTGCTGGCTGAGCTGGCACATTCAACCATGTGGATGAAAATTAGTTATTATACCTATGGATTGTGCCAGGATATGGAGTGGTTACTGGGATTGCCACTGACAATACTTTCTTGGGTAACAATGGGCTCCTGATTTATTAGGCTTTCTTTAAGTGGAAGTTTATTTTTGTTTGCAATTTTAGCTCTAATAATTTCTATGTCCAGAACCAATTGGCCCTCCCAGATGTTTAGATTATTTTTTTTAAGTAACCTTGAAAGACTCCGACATAACACTTTGACTAAGCTTGAGTCACGAGACTGTGGTGCCACCCTACTCTAAGTTTTTCTTGCCCCTAAGGCTGTTGGCAGCACTCTTTCTGATATGAATACCATTTGTAATTTGCCTACGCTTTTAATAAAACATTTTTGTTGGAATCAGCATTGCTCCTTCCAAGTTGCTGCTTGCCCAATAAGTCAATGCCCATAAGTGCCACCATCTGAGCAAATCTCTTGCAAAATTTCTGCCTCTGATTTTGTTCACAGATGTTGATGAAGAGATGTTCTCCCTAAAACCTCAGGTTATTCAGGCTCAGCTGCATTTTTACCCAAGTTGAAGCTTGTTTTGGAAAAAAATTTTATAGGTACTTTCAGCAAATACTGGGAAAAAATGTTTATGTAAATAAAAATGATGAGATGGTTTTATTTAAAAGAAATCAGACACATTTTTTCTTGAATAATATCTCTACTTTCTTACCGTCTTTTAAAATATTAAATATATTTTTATTGATTTTAGAGAGGAAGGGAGAGAGAGAGATAGAAACATCAATGATGAGAGAGAATCATTAACTGGCTGCTTCTTTCATGCCCCCACTGGGGATTGAGCCCACAACCCAGGCATGTGCCCTGACTGAGAATTGAACCGTGACCTCCTAGTTCATAGGTCAAAGCTCAACTACTGAGCCACACCAGCTGGGCCTTTCTTCCCATTTTGAAACAACACTGCTACTACAGTCATGATCCTCTTAACACCAGGAATATCTTCTGAGAAATGCGATTTTGTTGTTGTATAAACATCATAAAATGCACTTATGCAAACTTAGATGGCATTGCCTACTAAATACCTAAGCTTTATGGTATAGCCTGTAGCTTCTAGGCTACTAACATGTACAGCATGTTACTGTACAAAACAGCATGAGATTACCTCAAAGCACAAGAGAAAATAATGCACTCAAGAGTTGTAATAAAAATGAGATATATGAGAGTGCTTTGGCATAACATGGCATACTGTTTTACAGAAAATGTTTTTTTAATAAGTGGAAAAATATACTCTAAAATAATGATAAAAAGTATCATATAGTAAATACATAAACCAATAACATAGGCATTTATTATTGTTATCAAGTATTATGTACCATACATAATTGTATGTGCTACACTCTGATAAGACTAGAAAGGCAGGTTTGTTTTTACCAGCATCATCACAAACATGTGACTTTATGATGGCTATGATGTCACTAGGCTATAGGAATTTTCAGTTCCATTATAATATTATGGAACTACTGTTGTGTGTGGGGTGTGCCATTGACTGAAATGTTGTCATGTGCCATAGAACTGTACGACAGCACCATTACTTTTACAAAAAAACAATATGTAATTATATATATATGTTTTCCGATGTTTCCAGAAACACAGTCTTTAAAGATGAGAGCAGATGCAACTGGGGGTGGGGTGGGGGTGGGGATGCGGGTCTATCATAATGCTAACCTGCCCAGCTGTCTGTCCATTCATGCCTTTCTCATCTCTGAACCTCCCTCTATCCCCTTGCCTAGTGGAACACAACAGGTGTTCTTTGCTGGGAAACCTCTAGTCCAGCGGTTCTCAACCTGTGAGTCGCGACCCCTTTGGGGGTGGAACGACCCTTTCACAGGGGTCGCCTAAGACCATCGGAAAACATATATATATATATAATTACATATTGTTTTTGTGATTAATCACTATGCTTTAATTATGTTTAATTTGTAACAATGAAATTAGGGGTCACCACAACATGAGGAACTGTATTAAAGGGTCACGGCATTAGGAAGGTTGAGAACCACTGGTCTAGACAAATGTATCTGTACAGAAATGCATATTCTCTAGTACTTGAGAAATGAGTAGGACAGAATCAGCCCAAGTTCCCCCATGTGACTGGGAAAACATTTCTAGTTAATGTTGACAATGTGCTTATTTACAAAACAAATGTCATTAACATTTTGGTGACAAGTCAGTTAAACTGATGGTGATTTATTTATTGTTAAAAGTCCTAAATTTGGGTTTCTTTTAAGCCTTTTCTTTTTCTCTCAAAATGAAAAAGATTATATTACCTATTCAAACTGTAAAATAATATGTGTAAAAATTCTTGATATTAGAGAAAAATATTAAAACAAAATAAAAGTTACCTAAATGCCAGTACCCAGAGATAAGCATCCTTACCATTTTGGTGAATGTCTTTCCAAATGGTTTTCTATGCTTGAGTTCTCAAATTGTGCTCCACTTCACCCTGCATCGGATTATATATTACTAGAGGCCCGGTGCACAAAAATTTGTGCACTCAGGGGGTCCCTCAGCCCGGCCTATGCCCTCTTGCAGTCTGGGACCCCTCGGAGGATGTCCACCTGCTGGCTTAGGGATCGGGCCCAAGCTGGCAGTCAGACGTCCCTCTGGCAGCCTGGCAGCCTCGGGGGATGTCCACTTGCCAGCGGGGAGCAGACCTAAGCTACAGTCAGACATCCTTAGCGCTGCTGAGGAGGCGGGAGAGGCTCCCACCACCACCGCTGTACTGGCAGCCATCAGCCTGGCTTGTGGCTGAGCAGAGCTCCCCCGGTGGGAGCGCACTGACCACCAGGGGGCAGCTCCTGCATTGAGCATCTGCCCCCTGGTGGTCAGTGTGTGTCATAGTGACCAGTCATTTCCAGTTGTTCTGCTTAGGGTCAGTTT
>NW_005871107.1:5316394-5511860 GCF_000147115.1 Myotis lucifugus | reverse complement strand
TGCATGGGTGGGGGGGCGCTGTTTGCCCTGAAGGTGTCCTGATCAGGGTGGGGTCCACTGGGTGCCTGGCAGCCTGGGTGAGGGCTGATGGGTGTTTGTAGGTTGGTCACACCCCTTTAGGGTGGGGGTCCCCACTGGGGTGCCTGGCCAGCCTGGTGAGAGGCTGATGGCTGTTTGCAGGCTGGTCAAGCCCCCCCCAGTGGGGACCATCACCCCATGGAGGTTTGGCCAGTCTGGGTGAGGGGCTGATGGCTGTTTTCAGGCTGGCCACACCCCCTTTAGGGTGGGGGGTCCCCACTGGGGTGCCTGGCCAGTCTGGGTGAGGGGCTGAGGGCCATTTTCAGGCTGGCCAAGCCCCCCGGCAATGGAAGCTCCCAGACTCTCTTTTTTTTCTTTTCTTTTTTTTTTATTCTGGGATTTATTTACCTTCTATAATTGAAACTTTGTAGCCTTGAGAGGAGCTCAGTGCCAGCCAGGGTGGGCGGAAGGGAAGCCTCCTGCTCGCTCCAGCTCCGTGGCCACAGCCGGCTGAAAGCAGGTATCTGGGGTTTATTTATCTTCTATAATTGAAACTTTGTTGCTTTGAGTGGAGCTCAGAGCCTGCAGTGGCAAGCGGGAAGCTTGGCTTCCTCCATCATTGGGGCGACCAAGCTTCCTGCTTGCTCCAGCCCCTTGGCTGCCAGCTGTCATCTTGGTTGGGTTAATTTGCATATAATCGCTCTGATTGGCTGATGGGTGTGGCATAAGGTGTAGCGAAGGTACGGTCAATTTGCATGTTTGTCTTTTATTAGTGTAGATTATAATGTTTTCTGATATTTTATTTATTTATTTATTTTTAAATTTGTCTTTATTGTTGAAAGTGTTACAGATGTCCCCTTTGCTGTTGTTATTTTTCCCATTGACCCCCTCCACCTGGCACCTGCCCCTCCCAGACCTTGACCCCACACTACTGTGTGTGTCCATGGGCTATGCATATATGCATATAAGTTCCCCGGTTAATCACTTCCCAACCCCTCCACCCCACGCCTTCCTTCTGAATTCATCAGTCTGTTCCATGCTTTATGTTTCTGATTCTATTTATTCAACAGTTTATTTTGTTCATTAGACTTCTGTGATACTTATCTTTCTCTGATGGTTTATTTGCTCAGCATAATACTCTCCAGGTCCATCCATGCTGTTGCAAAAAGTAAGAGTTCTTTCTTTTTTATAGCTGCTTAGTATTCCATTGTGTAAATGTACCACAACCTCTTTATCCACTCATCTGCTGATGGGTACGTGGGCTGTTTCCAAAACTTAGCTATTGTAAATTGTGCCGCTGTGAACATAGAGGTGCATATACTATATTCTTTCTGATTGGTGTTTCTGGTTCTGAGAAGAATCACTTGACATGCAAACACACAGGCAGGGGTCCAGTGGGAAACAAAGACAGGTGGAACATAGGCAGGGGGAGACAGGGCAGTTTGAGCAGACTAACCTCAGGAACCAACCATATAGGAATAATAAAATGTTTCTGGACTCACAGTGGGAGGCATGTGAAACTAGGGAGGGTCTGCAACAATAAGGTGTATTGACACATAACAGAGAAAGTTCAGCATAGGAACAGAGAAAGTTCAGGTCCATTGGTGGGCAAGAACAATTGAGGGAATCAATCAGGTGACGACATGGATAGATATACTAGTAGAAGCAGGCTTGTAGCAAATATATACCCCTGGACTACAAGGCTACATCAGCAGCCCATTATCGGGCCTCCTCCCCATGCGGGGAGTCTGAATCTGTTTGTAATAAATTTTCCACACTGTTGCTTAAATCTTCTGGTCTGCAGAGCTCATTCTTCAGCATTGCGAGACACGACCTCAGGAAAAGAAAAAAACCTCAGCTCACAGATCTGGTTATCAATTCCCTAGGACAGTGGTCGGCAAACTGCAGCTGGCGAGCCACATGTGACTCTTTGGCCCCTTGAGTGTGGCTCTTCCACAAAATACCACGTGCGGGCACGCATGTACAGTGCGATGGAAACTTCGTGGCCCATGTGCAGAAGTCGGTATTTTGTGGAAGAGCCACACTCAAGGGGCCAAAGAGCCACATGTGGCTCATGAGCCACAGTTTGCCAACCACTGCCTAGGATATATTCCTAGAAGTGGGATCACTGGGTCAAATGGGAGTTCCATTTTAATTTTTTTGGGAAACGCCATACTGTTTTCCACAGTGGCTGCACCAGTCTGCATTCCCACCAGCAGTGGAGGAGGGTTCCTTTTTCTCCACATCCTCTCCAGCACTTGTTTGTTGATTTGTTGATGATAGCCAGTCTGACAGGTGTGAGATGATACCTCATTGTCATTTTGATTTGCATCTCTCAGATGATTAGTGACTTTGAGCCTTTTTTTAAAAAAATATATCTCTTGGCCTTCTGTATATATGTTATTTTTTTTAATGAGAAGAGTTTAGGTATAAATGCTAGGTTAAGCTTGTTTCTCTATTGTAGACCTCTTCAGAACCTTTAATATCTGAATTATGCTATGAGAATCACTAAGAAACTGTTACTATGCAGTATATCTATAACTTATGATACTGGAATTCTTTTTTGGAAAACAAAACCAAAAAATCTGGAAAATGTTGTTCTTTGAGCACTTGTTCATAGGTTAATACATTTTATATAAAACAAAAGCCAGTCTTTATCCTGTTTTTATGTAAACTCAGCAATGTGTAATGAATATGTGCTCATATTCATAAGTAGAAAGCTACACCACCATCATTTTTAATGACTGTATAATAGTCCATTTTACACATGTATTATCTTCTAACTAAATTCTATATTTGTAAGCTCTGAGGCAAAAAAGCCAAAATAAAGACATACCCACTAATTTTACAAAAATATTTGCAAGTAAGCCAAAAGGTAAACATATTATTTAGAAGATATACTAGTACAAGAGCCCTGGCTGATGTTGCTCAGTGGTTAAAGTGACGACCTGAGCACCAGAGGTTGGCAGGTTCGATTCCTGGTCAAGGGCATGTACTTCCATTGCAGGCTTGATTCCCACCCCAGTTGGGTTGAGAATAGGAGGCAACCAATTGATGTGTCTCTCTCACATTGATGTTTCTCTCTCTCTTTTTCCCTCTTCTCCTCTCCATTCTCTCTAAAAATAATAATAATAATAATAAATAAATAATATAAAAAGAACATATATAAGAACACAGACAATTCACAGAAAGAATAACAATAGACCAATGTAGAGAAGAAATTATGTTCAGCCTCATGTCTATGCCATACAATTCAGGACATTGAATTATAATGTTTTATTGACTCGACTGCCAAAGAATAGAAAGACTAACAAATTCAGCGTTGGTATTTGAGAAAATGTACACTTTTTTTTTCTATTAGTGAAACATGTAAATTGGTGTCACCTTTGTTAGGTGTAGGTTATCTATGCTTTTTAATGAACATATCCTTGGAACCAACAGGTCACCTATAGATTACTTCTTGGCTGAAAATCCACCATCACCTCATAAATGACTTCTTACTGAGGTCTTACTGTGGACTGCACACTGTGGTAGATCTGTGGGCAAGATAAATTTTTGTTCTCTACTTCTCCTCAGGAAGCTAGTGATATACACACTTTTGAGCAAATCAAGCGCACAAAGAAACCACTAGACTTTTCACCAAAACTTCTGAATACCCAGTAATAACATTGCATTTGACCACAATTGTAATTAGACCGCTGAAATTAATCAAGCCTTTTCTAAACAGATATTTTTTTCTACTTTCAGTAGTGATTAAAAGAGAGTTTAAATTCCCAGAAGTTCCTGGCAGGGCTAGCATTTGTTCTTAGTAATGTACTAGCATTTTACCACTGGAAATCCTTCTAGTGAATCCTAATGAAGGGCAGATTTCAAAAATCAGGGTTTTGTATTCTGAGACACACTGCCTACCTTATCCATCCTGCACACAGTTACACTTCTATTTCCATCATGTTTCCTATTTTAGTCACTGAACAGTAGCTTTTTCTTCAGAAAAGTAAATTCTGGTATAAAGGGAGAAGTCAACTGGATCAGTAAGATGAACAGATGAATAAGATAAACCCATTCAGCTGGCGGCTCCTGGAGGAAATGGGTTATCTTGTACTCACCGTGGTGTCCCCAGTACCCAGGGCTTGTCACCCAACCTATTGGGTGGACTCAGCAAATATTTGTTATGGAATAACCTCAGGAAAGGTGATGTTAAAGAACTTAGACCTTTGAAAGTAAGCTCTAGATGGAAAGCCTACTCATGAGACCCACTCTGCATTTAAATGTAATTTCCTGGATATAAAATCACCAAGGGTAGAAACTTCATGGACAAATGGAAATTTAGCTAAATGAGAATTATGAAGATCAAGTATTTGGAAATGCTACTGTGTAAAAATCAGACTGGACAATTAAGATAGAGTATCAAGAAATAGGTGATGCCATAAATATGAAAATAAAATGGAGGAGGAGGAAAGTCTGGGAGCCCTCGGGGGATGTCTGACTGATGGCTTAGGCCCACTCCCCACAAGCTGCAGTCTGACCTCCTTCTGCGGGAGGCAACTGACCGGCCCATTGGGGGATGGTGCCAGCTGGAGAGCGGCCGGCCCCACACCCCATCACCCCTCTGCCGCTGCCAGTCACTGCTGCCCCTTAATCACCATGATCACCATCCCCTCCCTCTGCCCACTGGCACCCACCTTGGCCCCCCCCCCACCCCCCCGCTTGCTGGCCCTGCCCCCTGCTGACCGGTCATTCCACTGTTCAGTCAATTTGCATATTAGGTTTTTGTTATATAGGATTGCATGTAATTTTCCCTACAATGCTGCAAGATTGTTGTTATTGTGCTTTTATTTTTACAGATGAAGGTCTAACAGTTTAAATACTTTTCTAAAGACCACCCTGTTTACACATGCTATACATTGGAAATAAAGCCTGCTGTTCCTTGTTACAAGGAAAGAGCTACTGAGGACAGCAAATCAAAGGGACAGCATCAGAATGATCAGTTTGATAAACTAGGACAGTTGTTCTAAAACTTTAGTGTGTTTCAGAATAACTGGAGAGCTTGTTAAAACCAGCTTTCAGGGCCCCACCTCCAGAGTTTCTGAGTCAGTAGGTCTGGCATGGGGCCAGTTCATCTGCATGTCTAACAAGCTCCCAGGTCTTGTTGCTGCTGCCAGACTGGAGATCATACTTTGAGAAGCACTGGAATTTGATTATTATCATTTGTATTGATTTTAGAAAAGCATCTGAAAATGCTTTTTTATAATATTCTTTTGGTCAATATTGTTCCAGGATTGACCCACACTTATTCATTCAATGAACAATTCATTCAACAAACTGTTCACTCAACAAATAGAATAATGAGGTAGGCAAAATATGGAATTACAGATTGAAACCTGCTCCCAACCAATGAAATGTGATTTAATAGGAATTAAAGACAAGTTCTGATCATAAAGTTAATATAGGGTTAACAAGAACAAGAGCCTCTAAAAATCCTAAGTTTACCTCAGAGTATATTAATAATATAGGTCTAACATGACAGTAATGTGAAGGAACCCTGGGTTGCAGAGAATAGCTGGATTAAGAAGTTAATAAACTAAGAGAGTAAGAGAGTCTGGGTGTTGAGAGTTTAGCTAGGCCACTCCATGATATTGCTGCCTTGGCTTCCCTTTAGTTTGACAAAGTGGCCCGCAGGGGCCCTAAACTCACACTAGGTTGGATGTGAGGAAGTTAGGTGAGAGGTCACTACTAAAGATGCCCTCCCCCCATGCAAGTGCATGCCCCAGATAGCCCACAAAGTCACAAGTACATGAGTTCCTGATGTAACTTTTTCAATGGCTTTGTGATGAACAGTTTTTCCACCCCACCCCACCCCACCCCCACCCCTGGGACTTACTCTTGTATATCCCTCAGATAGGACTTTCAGGAGCTTACCAAAACCCCAGGTTTTATGGTTTGAAATGACCAATTCTTGAGGTCCAGAAACCCCAAAGCACTCCTCTCTGGAACCTGATAAAGACATGTGATCTGGTCCTGTCATGTCCTCTTCCCGCTCCTTGCCTTGACTTCCCCGACTGGCCCCTAGAGTTGTGCCATGTACCTCCTCCAGAGCCTGTGATTAATAACTTGGCGATTGGGTGGATGGGACAAGATCAACCAAAGAACTTGTATGCATATATGCATAACCCATGGACACAGAGAATAGTGTAGTGAAGGCCTGGGGCAGGGAGCAGGGGCAGGCTAGAAGGGGTCAATGGGGGAGGGGGGGGAAGAGGACATATGTAATACTTTCAACAATAAAGATTTATTTAAAAAAATAACTTCTCTCTTTCAATTTCCCTGTGGTCTTTTGTTAAACCAGGCCCACCATTTGACACCCCAAGGCACTACTTAGCAAATGTTTATCTAGCAAAATGACAACAATGGGGTAGTGAGAGGTCTAGAACTGCCACATGAAATGCCAGGAGACAGGATAGGAGATTTGGTGGCTGAAAACATTGGGTGATGGAGGAGCAGGACTACAATGGCGAGGAGTTGTACTAAATAAACTCTTATCTGCTTCTGACCGAGGATTTAGGGTAAAATTATAGGGTTAAGACACACAAGCCATTATGATGCTACAGCACAGGAGGAACCAAGTGATACCACAAGGCTTATTAAAAATGTGCCAGGAGAGAATAGATAGGACCATCTAGATCTGACAAGGACTCACAATGATGTTGCATTTGAGGTGAGTCATGAAAAATTGCAGAATTTCAAAATGTAAAGTTTAAACTTGTTCAGTTCAACCAACACTGGTGAGCCATCCATTTCATGTGGGGCAAGGCACCTGGGATACAAAGATAAGTTAAACATGGTGTCTGCCCTCCAGAGTGTCCAGATGCTGGAAATGGGGCGGGTGAGAAGAAAATAGAACTTGGTCCCAAGTCTCATGAGGTCCACAGCAGAGTGGAGAGACATTTGCAGTACAGTGGGATAAAGATTCTGGGGGTGGAGGGGAATGGAAAGGGACTCTAAGGAAAGAGTATGAACCAAAACACAAGCATCGTTGTGACACATAGGGGGCCTTCTTTGTGACTGAGTAATTCAGTGGTTGGGATTTATGGGAATAAAGACTGGATAAATGCAGTGGGAGATTGTGTGGGAGAGTGACAATGTAAATGAATGAAGTAGACCTGCCTGGTGAAATTTGGGCCAAATTATTTGGGAAACAGAACTTATATAAAAGATGTTGGAGAATGAGGGGCGGCACGACCCAATCTGTGTTTTAGGTGGATAACTGGGAATTAAGGATAAATTTGAGAAGCAAGAGGTTGGATGTGAGGAAATTAGTTGAGAGATCACTACTAGAGATCATGTAAAAGATGAGTACTTTCGCTTTATCATGTTAGCAGCTTCAAAGATGAACCCAGATATATAATTTTAAAAAGAAAATGATATAATTTTAAAAAGAGACTTTTGTATACTCAAAAATAGTCAAGATAGTCATTTCTTTTTTCTCTCCCTTTCATGTATGTTTGTTCCTACCCTTCTGTCCTTTCTCTCCTATCCTCTTCTCCCTCTCTCTCATTCTCTCTCTCTCTCTTTCTCTCTCTCTCTCTCTCTCTCTTTTTTTACAACCTGGGAAGCAATTTTCTAGGTCCAGGAAAAAATTCTTATCTTAAAATCAGTAGAGGGCTCTTGTATTTGGCTTAGAAATTCCAAGAGCTGTATTGCTAAATAATATTTCTTATTTATCAGTTGATAAGAACCAAATGTATATATTTGTTGTCATTCATTATGATTTGAACCACAGGACAAGGGCACACAGTACATGTTTTTATGTTTTCCAGCATGTTAAAATTATTTCTTATTAAACCCTACTTTTAATGGAATGTTATTAGAGTTCTCTGTTGAAGAAATTGTGCTACCAGGGCAGTGAATTTTCTACACTACTTACTGCTTGTGTGCTTATCTTATACCAGTGCCCTTTCCCTTGGGATGAGGAGGTGAGGGGAAACAGGTAGAGTATAGACTTAGTAGTTTTTAAGCCAAAAGCATTCTTGATTTCAAACAAGGCAATAGGGTGCCACTCAGAAACAAATGTAAAATACTCCATCCAGTGAGTAGTGAGGCTAAGGAGTTAAATAGCAAAGGCATATAAAATAAAATAAATAAAACAAAATTGGTAAGAGTCTGTTTTCACTTACTTCAGCACTAAATTGCTCTGAAATCTTTTTATTAGCTAATTATCTTATTTTGACTATATTTCATTGATTAAAAAATAATAGAGGAAAATACATCTAACCTCTTGATAATGAACATATGATAATGATTAAAATCTGTAATATAACTTTTTTTTGTACAGAGGGTACTTGATGTGGTTTTTGAACCATTCTTTGAAGGGATTCCGTTTGTCATTTTCAATAGTTATGGATTCAGGTGGCATTTCTTTGTACATAAGGTTGATCAGATTACTGCCATTCATTTAAAAATGATCAGATAATAGAATCTTTCTTTCCCTCTTTCTCTCCTCTCCCTCTTCCTCTCTCCTTTCCTCCCTCCCTTCCTTTATTGGTGTGACTTTCTTTTCTTGGATAAAATAAATAAATCTGGGGATAGGCATGAAATAATATTAGCTGCTAGGATAGGAGCATGTGATAGTGATAATTATTGAGGGACCACAGGTTTGACATATAGCAATCAAGAAATAAGAATACATTTCATGGCTATGTAGCAATACTAGTGGTCCTTTTGACCGTTTCTATAACTCTAGTTCTTTTTTTTTATTTTTTATTTTATTGCTTAAAACATTACAAAGGGTATTACATATGTGTCCTTTTTTTCCCCCGCCCTTGACAATACCCCGGCTTCCCCTACCCCCCAGTGTCTTATGTCCATTGGTTATGTTCATATGCATGCATACAAGTCCTTCGGTTGATCTCTTACCCCCCTCCCTCCTGCCCCCCAATCCTCCCCGGCCTTCCCACTGCAGTTTGACAATCTGTGTGAGGCAGCTCTGCCTCTGTATCTATTATTGTTCAAAAGTTTATAATGGTCTCTATTATCCATGAATGTATAACTCTAGTTCTTGATGCCACAGCTAGAAGGATTATTTCTGAGTGAAGAAAGATGCAAATTTGTAACTCCAAATGGGTAAGAAATGAGACTCACTTAAATGGTCTCAACTAAGACCTGTCTAGGAGTCTGTACCCTGTGAATGAGCAGCATATTAGCATATTCAATTTCAGTTGTTTTGCTAGGTCACAGCAGAATCAAGAAGGCTTCCAGGGGCTGTGAGAGAGCCTCCAATCTCATTTCTGAGTGGTTGCTGACATTTCACAGATGAGGCTGGCCTGGGTGATGTGGTCTGGGTGCTGCCCCTCCTGGACCCTGTGAGTGTGAAGTCCTGGCTTAAGCTGAGAGCAACTGGTGTCTGGGGCTCACCTTCAGTCTTTTCAGTCTTTGAACTATTTCTCTGAAGTTCTGGCACTGTATGTGGAAAGTGGCTCCCCAATGTTCTTGGGACCATGCAGATACTATCTCCCGTCCAGCCTCTGGAAATCTCTCGTTTCTTTTGATCCTCGCAAGACAATGTTTTTTTTTTCCTCCCTCCCACTCTCCTTTTGGGATATATAGGACAATCTTTAGTAGTACGTACAGACTGCTACAAAAAATAAGAAGAATCTTTTAATGTAAGCCCAGGGAAATATTCAAGATTTTGTTGCTTGCTGGAATGGGAAAAAACGATAGGGTGCAGATATGTAAAGTAATATGTTGGTGTGTTCTAAACTGTCTTATGTGGCTCCCTTACTCTGGTAATGCAATATGGGGCTTGCTGGTCTGGACTGGTTTGGTGTCTTCATGACTGTCCAGGCCTCTCTGTTATCCAGGTCAGGGCACCATTGCCATTGGAGTCTGCGTGCACGGTGCCCTGTGGCATTGGCGGTGCAGAGCCAGCATGGCTGCATGTGCCTCAGGGTTGGCAATGCTGGGTATCCAGCCAAACATCAGGTTTGAAAAGCTAATCCTGAATTTCATCAACTCTGTTTACTACTCTCTAATTCTCCTACTCCTCCCAACATGCAACTTTTGCTTATTTCCTATGTTTGCTTTTCTCCACTTTTGCTTGTCATTTATTTGTCTCCATTCTTCTGATTTTATGGTCTTGAGTTTCCCTTTGAAGCAACATTTAAAAATTTTAAAAATATAAGCAATGAGTTAATATTTGGGACAACATATCAAATGTGTAGATGCAACTCAGGCCAAAATGCCTTCTTTGATAGACATTTCTTAAAGTAGGAATGACATCGGTTTCTTTAAGGCAGAGGACTTGCTTCATATATTTATTGAAGTTTCATTGTCTAATAGCATTATTTTTAATATGAATAGAATGCCAAAGTCTTGTTCCTGACTAAAATCTCAAACAAATGACACAGAAGATCTGTGAAATTCCTGATGTAATTTTCTAATATTTTGTTTATTGATTATGCTTTAAGTAAATAAAAGCAAATATTTTCTCAAATTAAAGCATACCTATTAAAGTCTAAGCAAATGAAATGAACTAATACAAATTGAGTCACTGACCCAAGAAGTATTTATTTGAGGCCTGTGATAGGTCTAATACTGTTTGGAGTGTCCAGGATGCACAAGAGACATAGAAGAGTAATTTCTGCCTGTAAGCATCTTTAAATCCACATGGAGAAATGATGCATAGAAAATAATTCAAGAATGATGTAAAGTATAACAAATTCCGTTTGATAGGAAAATTCAGTACAATACTAACCAGATGATAGTCTTATTGTAGATTAAAATAGGAAAGTGGAACCAACAGACAAAAATAAAATCAAAGAACAACTTTTCCACTTTGCAGATATATTTGAAGTCTTGCTAGTGCCTTGAAATGGTACACTGATTCTAAATAGGCTTTATTTAACTGGTTATGCCTGGAGGCAGAAACTTCCAACTCCGCCAAATTCATGGTAGGAAAAACATTGTCTTGGCAGGGAAATGAGAGAAAAGATGGAACAATAAGGCACTTTCCAGGTGCAACAAAGACCTGCAAACCTGAAGAAGTCAGGGGAGGACAGACTGAATTATGAAAAGATAGAACAGAAAAAAATTGTGAATCACCTTGTCTCCAAGACTCACTTGGAGGTGAAACTGCTATCACATGAGCCATTTCCTGAGGTCTTTGAACTCTAGTTCATCTACTTCCAAAACCTGTGCTCCTACATCTTTCCTCTTCCTGTGAATGACTCCTGAAGGTGATGTTGGGAGGGTAACATAATTGAATTGCTTGAGGCTCTTCTAGGAGAGAGAAGACTTTAAGGAACCCAAAATAGAACAAGAAGAATCAAACTCAAAAGGCTTAACAATGCTGCAGGTCTAGGAGAAAACAGGCTCTGGTGATGAGTACCTGTAGGTCTCAAAGGACACTCTGCTAATCATCTTCTGCAATCTGTTGTCATAAGGAGACGAGGGCATGTTGCCCCAAATAGCTTCTATTTCTTATATATTTAAGGCCCGTCACCTATGTCAAGGTGTGGGGGGTTCCCATATAGGTGCTGCTCCTAAGTGGGACATGCACAGGTGGTCTGGACCATCCGCTTGAGGCTTGTGCCAATACCTTCTAGTCAGACACTTTCACAGAGACAGCACCGAGATCTGAGCCAAGACGGAGAAATTACACACAGACAAACAGGTTGGATGCAAGCACACAGGGGGTTTATTTACCAGTTCCTGATGGGTCTCAGATGCTGGGAAGGATCCACCTGGCGATGCTCGCTGATACACACAAAGGGGTAGACGGCGCTGTTGGCTGCTGGCTCTTTCATTGATCGACAGTTAATTGGGCAGAGTTTCGTGCTGGGAACCGAGACATCAGCACACACAGGTCCTCACGCTCTGTCGACAGGAGAGCTGTTCGCTGCTGGGTCGATCAGACTGTCTGGTTATATACCTCTCTATAGGCGTGGTCTTCGTTGGTGTGTGTGTTATCAGCGGCTGCCATGTGTGGATCCACCCGGGGTCTGTTAATCTATGGGTGTGTACAGGCTTTGGGCGTTTCCATCAGATAGATTGTTTACCAGTACTAGTTGGGTTACAAGGGTGCATTCTTGGGTCTCACACAGTATTCCTATATCTAACATTAGGTACTATAATAATTACTGTAACAGTCCACACAGGGTTACATGCTTTAAGTCTTACATTCTAAGGTCCTAACATTAAGTACCATAATGATTACTATAACACATATCTGGTCTTCCATTGTTTCAAGAGGAGCCAGAAATCCAGTTGATCATGTAAAAGTATCTCTCAGATTTAAAATACCAAGATTTAATTCATTTGTTTTAAAAATAAAATATTGTGCAAGCCAAATAAAACATATATCTAATTAGTAATTGGCCTGTGGGTCAATAGATTGCAAACTCTGAGATGGTTTGCCAAGCCGAGCAGCCTTTATTACTGGGAGGTTTCTGCCCTGGTTTTTACCAGAGAAAGCCCTTAAGGAGGAAAAAAAATCTTCCTTTTGACCTTTAGAAAGAGAGTAGAGTGATTCAGGAGAGAGAGACTGTCTTAGAGACTCAATCACAGAAGCCCTAAATAGCCATTTGACCTAGTTGCTACTCCTTATACTTTATGTACCTTAGGGAATTATTATAACTAGCACAGAACTAGACAGAAAGTGAATGCCCAGACTCAAACATTTAATGTAGATTATACCCTAAAAAATGACCAATATTTGATTTTAAAAAATCTAAAAATAATTGAGTTTATAGTATTGTGACTGGCTCAAAAGCAACCTCCTTTTTCAGATACTAACCCAGATAATCATGATTGGCTTTGGGTAGATTTTGTAAAATTATCAGAATTTACTTTTTGGGGGAGGGAGAGAGGGATTTAATATAATGAATAAAAATGTGGGCTGAGGAGGTAGATTGTCTAGGTTTGAAAACTGACCTGCCATTTTGTAGTTGGTTTGCTGCAATTTCCTCATGTGGACAATGGGTCTAAAAATAGAACCTACCTTCTGTTGACATTCTGAAGGTCAAAGGAGTTATTGCATGTGACACTTAGAGTCTGGTACATATTAAGTTGCTAGTAAATGAGAGCTATTATTTCCATTTTCTCGTTTTGCACTTCTCATGATCTGATTGCTTACGGATCCTCTTCTGCTACACCTTACCCAGTCTAGCTTTCTCTTGACAGTACTTTATTCATCTCACCCAAATTTCTTCCCCATCAACTCTAATCTTAGTTGTCACAAGAACTGCAGTTGGATGTGTTATGACTGATGACACAAGTTTAGTAGGTGGCCATTCCCAGTGGCATTTGTAGTTAAAATAAAACACTTGAAGAAGTAATTTTTTGTTTCCCACTTTCCTGGTGGCAAGAAACACCCAAGACTGTTAAACCTCCAGATCCCATCCTTGGAGATTCAAGTTTAGCTGGTCCAGGATGGATTCCGGGAATCTATCGTTTTAATAATGACCTCAGCAATTGTTTTCAGGCAAGTTTGGAAAAACGACTTTAAGGCAAATAACTCAGTTTCTGATCATTATGTGTCATCCTCCATGATTGGCTTGTTTTCCTATTCTTCCTTGAGGGGAGTTTTGACAACATCTTTGGTTGATTCACATGAATATTAAAATTTGAGAAGCACAGCTTCAGAACATCAGACCTTGCTGACGGACTAAATTTACTCAGTATAACTTGCTTGGCAGTGACATTAAAAATTTATCTCCTGTATTCTTGATGCCCTCTTTTAAAATAAGGTAATTTCATGTTTTGTATTTTTACAATATCATTTTAGATGAAAAGAAAACATTCTATTATATATTACTATCTGCAAAGAGCCTCTTGTGTATCGTCAAACTTCCTCCATATATGTAATATCTTAAAAATTGCACTTTAATATATATGTAACCACATAGATAAGCACTATGAATATTTAACTCAGCAAAAGTGCTAAGCATGCCTTTCATACATGGTAACTTATTGAAAAACCACATGGCATAGGATCTATTTGGATATATCTATGTTTTCTTTTCAATGAAAAGTTACAGAGAAGAACTAAACCTAATTCAGTTTAATGACATTTATTTACTCAACTAGAGGCCCAATGCATGAAATTCATGCAAGAGTAGGCCTTCCTTCCCCCAGCTGCCGGCACTGGCTTCCCTCTGGCACCTGGGACCTGGGCTTCCCTCACAGCCCCGGCTTCGTCTGGAAGGTCGTCCAGAAGGACATCTGGTCTAATTAGCATATTATGCTTTTATTATTATAGATAGTATTCATGCTTTCTGCTTAGTAAGGAGAACAGTTTGCATTTTTTAAAAAATCAGGCCAATTTAGATACACGTAATGAAAATTAACATTGTCATTTTTTTCTTAATTTTTACTTCTTATTTTCCCACCTGCAGCCCCTAACCCTCTCATGTTGCACATGTCTTACATACAGTTTCACTCATGGACTCTCTATGCTCTTGGTCTCATATTGAAATTTTTAGTCATTCCTAAATAAACATATAATGTATTATATTGCATGTAATACAATGCATGTAGTCCACACCTTCTTTAAATGTGACAGAGTGATTCAGCTCTATGTGGACACTCATTGAAGATTATATTGCTTTTACAAAGTAGTATCTTTGAGGAGAAACATAAACCGGGTATGTTTATATAAATTTGTAGTTTATTTTTAGTCTATTTTGATGCCCATCAACCTCTAAGTGACTCAGATGAAATGTGTTATTTCACATAGGAAAACGGAGCTACTGACTCAAAGTTCAGAGCATGTGTTTCTTTTACTGGAAAGGTAATTAGTCTTTTTGGAGAGTCATATGCACTCTCCAATGGAACGTATATTGGGAGAGGAGGTGTCTGGTTATAACTTTACTTATTAGGAATCTCAGGATTTAAATAAGGGCAACCATGAATTACTGGTCTTATTGTCTTATTTTTGATAACCATGGCCTCTTTGTCTACCCACGTTTATAGGTCAACTCTATGTGGTTTATTTAAAATAAGATTTTAGCTAATACAAACAACCTAGAAATACAATTGTTACTGATTTTTAGAATTGAAACTGACTTGGGAATATGTTTTTCATCAGAATATTGTTGATATGACTTTGTTATAAAGCTCAAAATATGGTGAGGTACAAAGCAAAGCATAGAGTCAGTGCAAGTTGGGATGGCATGTGGCATGATATGAAATATATAAGTATAAGTATTGTTTTACTTTATGAGAGCCATAAAATATTTCATAGCTTTGTATTGCCACCTATCTATGTTTTTTAAAAAATATCTTCATTTTTAAATTAAAACAGGTTTGAAAATTTAAACATATTAGGAGGAAAGTTTCCTTAAAAATGTATTAATTTCATGGTACTTCATCGTATTTTCAGAATCTTATACTTCAAAACCAAATTACCTATGTATTCCAACACAAGGAGAGCAGACTCACGTTCATTATGCAGTGAAATGTCAAGACTAGCTGTCTTTACAATGATCTTGGACATTTCATTTCTAAGGGCATAGAAAAATATTAGAGGAAAAACATGTTTAAACTGAAAATTCTGTTAAACAAAGTTGTTTTCATATTTTTCTAATTAGGAAGAAAATTTGATACATACATTATTATATTGTTGTGAATTTTAAGCTGACTTGCTTTAATGAAAGGATGCTCCACATGGTGATGCAAGGCTGGACCCCCTTATGAGTTCATTGTTGGACCTACTGCCTCTTCTGAATGAAGCTTATGTCTGAGCTCTTGGATACAGTAACCACTAGACAGAGGGGCATTGAACACTCAAAGTGTGGCTACCAAGACTTAAGAGATGAATTTATAATTTCATTTAATGTTAATTAATTAAAATTGAAGTTTTAAGAGTCACATCTGGCTAGTGGCCGTAATCTTGGTAGGTGCAACTCTATACATGAAAAAAGGAAGATAATTCGAATTCCTAGGTAACTATCTCTTGCTTTTCTTGTGGTTGGAACTTTATCAGTAGATTGCCATATCCAAGAAGTTGGGATTTTTCTAGACTAAACAGAAAATTTAAATAAAATTTTCAGCACGGTTTGTGAAGAGGTGTGGTATGTAAACTCACTCAGTTGCCTTACTACTAAGATTGCTAATGTTATTACCTGGATAACTCCCTTCCAAGTTCTCTGAGAAGCTCACCCTCAAATTATGCACGAGGGAGAGCAGCTCTGGTGTAAGCTTCCCACTCCTCTTAGTTCTATTCCACTCACCATTTCTCCCAAATAACATCTCCCCGAATTATTCACATGGGATAAGGGAAGGATGGCCAGGATTGCAACCATAATCCATATCTTTTTATTTAATTTCTAGAGATTGAAGGGGTATGCAAATGTGATGTCCATTCATGCTGGCAATGACAGGGAGATGAAGCCACAAGCATGCATTGCAAAGTGTAAAAGCTGAAATCTTCTGGGAAAAGTCAGAGATGTAACAGAAGTCTGAAAAGCCAATCACGTTCTTTCATATATATATATATTGATTTCAGAGAGGAAGAGAGAGGGAGAGATAAAAACATCAATGATGAGAGAGAATCATTGATCAGCTGCCTCTTGCACACCCCCTACTGGGGATCGAACCTGCAACCCAGGCATGTGCCCTTGGCTGGAATTGAACCCGGAACCCTTCAGTTTGCAGGCCAACGCTCTATCCACTGAGTCAAACCAGCTAGGGCCAACCATGTTCATGAATAAAATGTATGTACCGGTTCTGGAGAAAAGATGTGTTTTATGCTGTAATTTAGGTTAGAAGACATGAGGGTAAAGAATTTGACCAAACAATGAATGGATCAGTCAGATTTTACTGATGCAAGGGATCTTATGAAGAGCCATTTCACACCTTAAGAGATGAAATTTGTCTAGAGAGGATAAATGACTTGACTCAGATCACATTATATGGGAAGAGAACCCTGCTCTCTGATAGAATAGTTTTAACTTGAGAGAATGTTTTTTACTTATCTACTACGCTGTCAAGTAGGCCACTTACTATTGTTCCTGAGGTAGACCTAAAAAACAGCAGTAGAGAGCCAACCTAAAGCAGCAATGTCTCTTATCTTCTTTTCCCAGTGTGATCCCCAGGAGAGAAATTCCCCAAACAAGTCTTCAAATATGTACTTTTTAGCTACCAATAATAACCTATAATTTTAAGCTTTTTAGGGTCATTCTGGGAGAGACGTTTAAGATGAGAGAGTTCTTTTTCCTTTTGAAAAAAGAAACCTCTGGTTTTCCAAACATTTCCTAAACCTCTGGAACTCTTTGCAGTGAGCCAGAAGTGGAAAAAGTAACTGGAACTTCTTGGGAAAAATAAGTAGTAGCTGTTGAAAAGAGCATTTATCAGTAATCCAGACAGCTAGGAAGTTTGGACATTGCTGAACAGGGAGTGTGGCCAGAAATGACTAGACTTGGGGCATTGCTGGTCAGTAACTTGGTTTAGAGGTGGTTGGGTTGGGTTCATTTTCTAGGATTACCATAACAAAGTACCACAAACTCGGTGGCTTAAAACAATGGAAATTTATTTTTCATCGTTCTGGAGGCTAGAAGTCCAAAATCAAAGGATCTCTATGAGGCCTCCAGGGCAGAGCTTGTTCCATGCCTCTCTCTTAGCTTCTGGTGCTGCAGTCAGACTTAGGTGTTCATTGGCTTATAGATGCCCATGACAATCTCTACCTTTGTCATCACAGGGTTCTCTCCTGTAGCGGTTTCCTTCCTCTTCTGTATGTATCAGTCTAAGTCAGAGGTCCGCCCACACACAGTGACATCTAATGGGTCTAGACCAGCCGTGGGCAAACTACGGCCCGCTGGCCAGATCAGGCCCGTTTGAAATGAATAAAACTAAAAAAAAAAAAAAGACCGTACCCTTTTATGTAATGATGTTTACTTTGAATTTATATTAGTTCACACAAACACTCCATCCATGCTTTTGTTCCGGCCCTCCGGTCCAGTTTAAGAACCCATTGTGGCCCTCGAGTCAAAAAGTTTGACCACCCCTGGTTTAGACATAGGCATATCAATTGCCCTAAATGCTGGAATCCCCTGTTGGTTTGACTACCTCTTACTCTGACCCTGCACATCTATGTGTTTCCAAGGAATTTCACTGAATATCGCAAGAAGCTTCCCCCTGGGGTTGTGATTGTGTATGTAGGAACTCTAGATAAACATGGCCCAACAATTCAACTGTGGATAAAACAAAGGCCTCTTTCAAGGGCTGAAAACAAAGCTAACCATGGGGCAGGGGAGCCAAGGAAAAACATGGTAAAATATATCTCTGGGTTTCCTTTTAAGAAATATATTAGATAAGACAAACGATCATATACAAAGATGTAAAGTCTCTTTTAGATAGGACTCTGCCCCTTTTATGGCTTAAAGTCTTTTAAAATGTGGAGGAAATGACTTATATCTCACGTTCCATCTTGGCCCATGTGGAATTTTCTTCTATCTTGGCTCGTGTGGAATTTTATTGGCTCTCAAAAAAGAGGGATAAAACATACAAACATATCAGGTTTACAGAGCTGTTAATAGATGTGAACCTTTGTTGCATGTTGCTAGCTCTGCAGTGTCAGTGAAATTCCTTGGAAACACATAGATGTTCAGGGTCAGAGTAAGAGGTAGTCAAAAATCTAATATGTTCACGCTTGACCAGTGGCCCTAACTATCTTAATCCAAAGAAGCAACTCATTTCAGTTGATATTAGGCAGCATGATATGGCAAGGATGGGACAGTACTCTTGGTAATTGACAACACTTGGGTTAAGATGTGGCTGGCTTCTCTAACTTTATGCAAAAGGCCATCAAAATAATGGGAATAAAGTTCTTATTTTTATGTCACTTTTCCCCTGAAGTCCCAGGTGTGGTATTTTGGTATCTAGGATAGTAAACTTCCTCTTGAGTATGAATATCTGCTTTCTGTTTCAATTTTGCCACCAAAACAAGATCCTTATTATTGAAGTTTTTTTTACAAAATGCCCATTCAAACCATTTGTTCTTGTTACGCTTTTCTTGACTACTTTTCTATTTCCTCTCTCTCTCCCTCTCTCTCTCTCCCTCTCTCTATCTTTCTCTCTCTCTCTCTGTCGTGTGTGCAGTCACTATGGCCAAGATCCTCAGGCGGAGGCACTTTCCTCAGCAGGTGTGAAGTTACAGAGGTTTGTGAGTCAAACTTGGACAAAAGAGTCAGGAACAAAGATGGCAGATGATAAACTTTCCAAGTTATAACCTGACATTGACTTGAATAATCACTTTGACCTTGGTTTTGGGTGATAGGACAAAATATTCCAGATTTGCCTTCTATTCACTTCTAAATGGACAGCACATCTTCCTAGATTATATTCTTAAGGAAATTGAAATGAAAGTCTTCAACCTATAAAACAGAAATCAACTTTTCATACGCTGCAAATCATGGCTCAGAAAGCGTTTCATTACTCAGTTTTCTAGTGTTTTTTTTTTTTTAAGATGAAAAACAATTGATTTGCTTGCTATGCCATGTATATCTTATGAAAATTTAAATAATTTCTTCTACTATTTCACATTATATCAATATTTACTAAGTCCTGGAAGAAACTTGATCAGAGGTGTTCCTTCAGCCTGGGGTCCAGGATGAAATAATGTGGGCGAGGCCTGTGATGAGCAAGTAATATGAGTGCAAATCTGCTTGGTTACTGCAAGCCATCAGGGTTTCTGATTGTCACAGAACAATTTGGCACGAGGTAATGCAGGCATATGTGCTTTCATAGGCACGGGAGGATTATCCTTCTCCCTTGGTGCCATGCATTCTCACTTCTTTCTATAATTAATATTTTCTATTTAGAGTAGAGAATGAGCAAGTTTGTAGGTGGTTTCATCCATTTCTTCTTGGGTGAGGACAGGAAGACAAGGAGAACAAAATTTTGTTTTCTTTTATTATTAGAAGGAATTGAATCTGATTGCGTTTTTAGATCTGTCTAGCTTATGAGATCATGTTATTATATGGAAATGATAGGCATGACTAAATCACCATGAGTAAAAGAATATTAAAACTTTAAAAAATATATATTTTATTGATTTTTTACAGAGAGGAAGAGAGAGGAATAGAGAGTTAGAAACATCGATGAGAGAGGAACATCGATCAGCTGCCTCCTGCACACCTCCTACTGGGGATGTGCCCACAACCAAGGTACATGCCCTTGGCCGGAATCGAACCTGGGACCCTTCAGTCCACAGGCTGACGCTCTATCCACTGAGCCAAACCAGTTAGGGCAGAACATTAAAACTTTTGACTGCAGCTAGGCATAGAGAGGGCAGAGGGAGTAAGTCCATGAAACAATTACCTTTATGCATACATGTCTATTGAATATGCAGATGCAATACAGGGTTAATAATGACCAGGTTATACACCCATTTACCAGGTAGGTTGTGTTGTTCTTCTACATACTAGTATTTGCATACCTTTCTAGTAGCTGGATGCCTGCCCTTGAACTGCATATCATGGACTATAGTCATTTATTATTGGGTTGCTTTTTTGTGGGCATTTTTATAAAAATAGACTCTGATTATAGAATGAAAGATTTTGCATTGTTAAAGGGATTTTACAAATCAACAATGAGAAAGAGATATTTTGGGGATGGAAAAATTAGAGCAGCTGTGGTTTTGCCCTGAAATAACAGAAAAGGGTCTAATTGTTGTTTCGGTGTATGAATAAGTTGTTCTGAATCTACTATGGACAAACTGCATGAGATTGCCAAGTGTGAGTTGCTGAAAAGAGCATGGGATTTGGATTCACCTCAACTTGGGTTCTCCAGAAACAGAGTCTGCCAAGAAGATGGGTCTGTAGGAGGTTTATTAGGGAGTGAGTTTGAGATCAACACCCATGGAAGGGAAGGAAAGAAAGGAGGTGGGAGGACGAAATTGTGCTCTGCTGCAGCCTCACTGGAGACTTCAGCTGACAATGAGGGTCATTCTTACAATGGGATGGCCTTTCTGAGCTGTCTGCAGATAGGGGAGAAGACAAGCCTTTATATGCCCACGTCAATTAATGTGCAGATGTGGGTCACCTTGGAAGAGGTGAAACTTTGGGGAAAGAATTGACTCCAACTTCTGTTTTGTCTTTTGTTTGTTGTTCAAGCTGGGAAGCCTTAAATTCCCATATACAATAAAGAAATGCTACATCAACTGAGACACCGGAAGAGAAACACTTGCAAACAGACAATCTTTTAATGCTGTGGCTCTTAGGCTACATACACTAGAAGGCAGCTGCTGTATTGCACGGTTCCAAGGGGCTCACAGTCTATGATACAGTTCATATGAATGTTACCCAGGTGAACGGTACTCCCTAAATCTGTGCAGTGAACAACCTGTGCAGCTGTATGCTGTGCCCTAGCATGAGGTGGAAATGAGAACCGCAGGAATATCAATGAAGGTAACGTTCTGACTGACTAATGATCTTGGCCAATGAATTGGCTTGTTTCTTTACCTGGCATAACTTGATTTATCTCATTGTCTTTCTGGTTTACTTTGGATTGGTTTCTTTTGCGGCTGTCCTAATGTATCTGATGTCTGAGGATCCTATTTTAAATAATAAAGATAGCAATCTGCTTTTCTTAAGGGGTTGAAGTCATTTAACCCTTTCTCTTTTGTAATTCAAAATTCTGTGACATTTATTGAAATAGCTGATCATATAAATGGGATGCTCCCTTCAGCAGTAAATGTGGACTCACCCTCTGGACATGTACACACTTTCAGAACAGGGCAACTAGTCCTGAGTGTCAACTTTGTAAAACATCAGGTTGCACTGCATTCCTACTTTTAACTTATCTGAGAGAACCCAGGAAGGGCAGTTATTTTAGGCAAGTGCCCTGTTGTTGGCTTCCATAACCTTAACTGAAGACCCTGACTTCTCTTCCTGTCATGCCATCTTATGAATTTCTACCTTAGTATAATCTTTTTTTGTGTGTGTGAGTGAAGGCCCAGCTAAAAAATGCAGTATTACATCTGTGTAGTTTCCCCCTCCATCCCCCCATACTAAAATGTAAAATTTTATCTACCAAAAGAACAGGCTTATATAAGCCTTAGAGTCATTTAGAGGAATTCAATAGACTGACTACTGAAAATGCTAGTTGTCAAAATTAGAAAACAAAATTAAGACTTTGTCAACCCAAATCAGTATTTAAAGTTTTGCTAAAAATTAGTTAGAAAAAACTCCAGAGTAACCAAAAGTTAAGTGAAAAATACTGTCATATAGGACATGCCACATTCAAGGACATTTTGTAAGGCTTTGGGGACTGGTGATCTGCTCTGTGTGGGCTAGTCAGGGTGCTAATCACATGCTGTTTTCCATCTTGCTAGAATTACTACACTCTCACTACTGGCTCAGCAGTGGGCCTGCATTGCATCAGACTTGGGCTTTTGATCCAACAGTGCCCAGTTGCAGCTTGGCAAGTGTCTAATGAGTGGGCGTGTCATGAAGCACTGTCCAATTGGGGTGGCAGTTAATTAATTAAGGTTGTGGAATAAAAAGACAACAATGAGAGTCAAAAAGAGATATTAGTGGGGCTCTGGGGTGTTGAAGTTCCAGTTCGACCACAAGTATCCTCTGTTAAAGTGAACTGAGGCCCGGCCTGCATGGTTCAGTGATTGAGCATCCACCTGTGAGCCAGGAGGCTTGATCCCCAGTGTGGGGCGTGCAGGAGGCAGCCAATCAATGCTTCTCTCTTATCATTGATGCTTCTATCTCTCTCTCCCTCTCCTTTCCTCTCTGAAATCAATAAAAATATATTAAAATTAAAATAATAAAGTGAACTGAGGGAGCCTCTGCCATAGGCAGCCAGCTTAACACTTGACCCTACTTATTGGCCACCATATTTGCCGGGGGTCTCAGGCTATAGAGATTTGACTACTGAAGCTGGGTTCATCACCCTTTGTAGGAGAGACCATAACACCAACCTCACATAAAAACATTAACCAGCCAAACTAATGGGTAGTAAAGAGTGACTGTGGAAATAGAAAAGTCCCCTTATAGGGGACTGTACAGGTTCTCTCTCTCTCCACATACTTTTCCGTCCTTTCTGGAGACTTCTACCTTCAACCAAATGGAAACAAGGCCCTAATTTGAACAAATGCCAACCAGTTAATGCAAAAATGAATGACCAAGGTTGCTTGCAAACTGTGACCCAGAATGCAGGCACAGGAACACTTTTAAATTCTGGGTAATTAGATGAAGAAGTTTACTTAAAGTTGAACAGATAGACTGACAGCAGAAAATCTTGAGACATTAAGCAAGAGAGCTTCTGAAATTTGTAAGAACATCCATTTTAAGAAGGAGGGTGTGCCTGCATGCATTTTTGGCAGCTGTGGTTCTGTGGCTAGGTGAAACTATTCAGACTAACCATGAATGGGAAAGAGCTGATAATTTAGGGCAGAGCACAATGTGTTCAATTCAGCACACAGAGAGTAAGATGATATGATATAATGCCAACTGTTTCCCTGTGCTCTTAGGGATCTACCATATTAGCAAACTGGAAAAGTTATCTCCTCTGTTTGTATAAGCATGCCACTGATATTCCTCATCCCAAGATGCATTCCAACCATTTATGTTTTGTGCTTCCTGGAAAACAAAATCTCAGACTGCCTGGAAGGCTTTGCTACTTTATGACATTACTGCCAGCATTTCATTAGAACCATATTTAGTTGAATACCTTCGAAAGAATTTTATATACCAAAAAAATGGACCCTAAATTAAATCCTAATATGTTGATATATTTTGGCAAATAATAATTAACTTGAAAGAGAAGCAAAATTCTTTGAAGGTAACATTATTTGTTGACTCAGTAGTCACCTATATAACAAACTAAAAAGAACCATGTTACAAAGAAAAAAATGATTGAATGTTTGGTTTACATGGTGCCACATGGACACATTTTATGCTCAAGAGGAAAACTCTCAAAGACAGCATGAAATCTGATTCCTCATGTTGTCACAGGGCCAAACACTGGTGGTAAGAAGTTTGGCCTTAGCGAGACCATTGTATATACATCAAATTCATTGCTTAACAATACCAATAATTTGTAGACTTAAGTTGGTTTTGTGGTTGTTAGTTCCTCGGAACCCTAAAAAATGAAGTGTTACAGAACTAAAAAGGAGAACAATTTTATTTAGAATCAATTGGTGGAATAAATCTGTCAAACCATTTGGCTGATAATAGTATACAGACTTATCTACAGGTTGATAAAGACATCACAAGTATGTACAAGAGTAAGCTCTGAATAGGACTCAATGCAGCAGTATCAACATGCTTAATTCAGTCTTCATGAGGAAAAAAAACTAAATTTGAATTTATTTTAAATATATTTAACTATAAGAACATTCACACTTCCCTAGTCCTGACTAATTGCAGGGAGAATTAGTACAGAACTAAACCTATTTTAACAAGTTGGCATAGTCATTAATGTCAAGAAAAAAAAATACTGAAGAGCTTGATCAGCTGTTGCTGCTAAATACTACAAGATTTAATTGAATTCAGCATCTTCAATTTATATAGAGTATTTTAAGTTCTTTAATAAGAATATTTAATTGATGAAGATTAGATATGCCACATGAAATTTTATTAACAAGATGAACTTGTCCAGAAGTCTCTTTTCATGGACAATTTTAAGTAAATATTGCTTTGTGCCAGCTTAAACTTTTATATAGTTCAAAATTAGGAAGTCTAAATTAATGATTGTTAAACTATTGAGGATATACATATAACAAGACAAAGTCAAGGTTTATTTTTAGTAGTTTTAGATAGTTTTGTAAGAGAAATGAATATCAGAAAACTCATTGTATCACTAGCATGTGCATAAACACCCATAATTAAATCTATGTTTTGGGATTCTTTTTTCAAAATTAAATCCAGTTTTGTCTTTCTGAAATGGATTACACCACATTGATACGTGGCATTCACTGATATGGTCAATATAGGTCAGGCTCTTGGACATAGAGCAGCGGGGACAAGGGTGGAGCGTTCTTTTGGAGGGGCACTCTGAGGTATCAGCACATGATCAGATTCTGAGTGTGAGTTCTCAATCCCAAGTAATACCTCTTACATATCATATGCGGCGAAATTGTATATTGTCTCTTAAAAATCTGAGACATACATTATAGAAAATAGTCAATGAACTATTAAATCAATACATTATTGATTTAAGCCATGATATTGATTTTTTTTTCTGTAGAAAAAAATAACTGAACAATGATTTTTTTTTTCATCAAGTTGAGAAATTTGTTAGAGTGCAATTATAATTTGTTATTGTCAAGAGCATAACTTGCTTACATTTTTGAAATCATATAGAGATTCTGATTAGGGAATCTCAAGAGCTTATTTATAAAGTTTTAGAGTCTTAATAATCCATGTTCAATCAATAGCTAAGTGACACATATGCTACTCAGGGGAACTGAGGTTGAGTTTTTATTTTGATCAAAGAAAAATTGTCCTCATCTGGTGAAGAGGGGAAAACAGAAGCTTTTATGGTGACTTGTATTTCACTAGTCAACTCATAGTATTGGCTTTGGCTACCATGTGGTTTTACAGTCACACTGATGTGGCATTGGAGAAAATCAGCTCTGCGGCATCAATCAGTACTCTAACCAATATTAATCAGCACTGTGGGTTGACATTTCAGGCTGCTGTAGACATGTCAACATGGCCACTTTACCTTTGCCAAAGAAATTCAATTTTTCTCAACTGCTGCAGGGTCTTTGAGAAGAATTGAATGAAAGAAAAAGAACAAATATGATATAGGTTTATCCCTCTTGCTCTTATTCACATGTGCATTCCATCCTCTTGGAATTCATCCTACCGAACAGGACTACATGAATGATTAATCCTAAAATCCTGTGATTTCTAAACTTAGTGGATTGGGGCACCATAGCCCTGTTCAAACCTTTATATGTCAGTAATAGCACATGAAACACCAGGATAGAGAAGAGGCTGTGGCCTGTCCTATTCCTTTGATTTCTTGGCCTCATTCCTTTTTATAACTCTTCAAAGTCTTCTAAACTTACATTGGTAGATTTAGTAACTTCATCTATGATGTGAAGTAATAGAATAATAAAAAGTAAGAGATGAGGGAAATCTCAGTGATAATCTAGCACAAACCCTAATTTTAAGGATGAGGAAAATGAGATCCAGAGACTTATTAATTGGATAGAGGACACAGTTATTAGTGGCCAGAATACCAGAAGCCAACTCAAAATATTAGAACACTGGGAACAAACCCAAACTAAGAAATTATCTCTTGGTATCCAATGAATAGCTTTTTTCATTATTTCCAATTGACTCATAAAAAGTGAAACTTACAAATAATTTTTATACCTACCTGAAAAAAATGTATCTAAGAAAGTATTTAAATAAAAACCAAAAGAGATAAAAGGGAAGGATTGTACTGCTAGAAATGATACATATTCTTACTTTCTACCTAAAGTAGCCAATGATTATATATAATCATTGACATCAATTATAATTTCTATTATAACTTCAAAATGGGGTGCTTATTTAATCATGTAACCTTCAAATGTTTAAAAGATAATAGGTAATATATTTCTTTCAAGATGTTTTATAACTATTGAGAGTAAGGAGAAAAACTTATTTCAAATGTATTTTTGTTTTGTAGAGAATTGTTAAATATTTTGCTTTTAATAAAAAAATAATGGTTAGACGCATGGAATCCCAGAATTGGAAGGGTATGTAGAGATTTCTGGTCTAGCTTCCTACCCCAAATAGGAATCCTTTCTGCAGTGTCTCTGAGAAGCAGTCCTGTGGTCTCTGCTTGCATATTTCCAGTAATAAGAAACACACTATTTGTGAAACAGCACTTTTTACCAAGACGTCATAAAATTCTTCCATATTGAGCATGTCAGCCACCCCGTCCTTAAAACTTCAGCTCAATAGTATTAGTTGTTCCCTCTAAAGCAAGGGAAAAAAAATTGTTATTTTTTTTTTTTTGTAGTCATCGCACAAACATTTAGAGATTGCTATTCTATCTACTCTAAGTGTTCTCTTCTGTTGCACCAGTACTTCAAGTTTCTGTAGTTGTTCCATGTAAAGCATGACTTTGGGATTCCCAGCCATTTTTGTAGTTCCTCTGAAGGTAGTGATTTCTGAATTTACCCCTAGAAATTGATGCTCACATAATGATTATGGGTCCCCAATATTTTCTTATATATTTCAGGTATGGTTAGTCTTCTATGTGCTTGGATTGGGGCATCAAATTTCCAGTATAGTCCTGGTTCATGTTGAGCTTGGGGGTAAATAAAATATTCCAGATCTTTTCAACATGACCCTTGTTAAAGCATCTTCCTAATCCTGGTGAAATTTGGTCCATAAAACTTAAATGCAGAACTCTAGATTTTTCTCTGCTAAATTTTTTTATAGTTTGTTCCCAGTGTTCTAGCATTCTGAGCTGGCATCACTTGTGGGTATTCTGGAGCTTAGCCTAGGTAAGGACAGACCCTGGTATGGTCTCTAGTAAAAATTCTGGGAATGAGCTTAGTTGGTGGAATATTCTAGCCTTTAAAGGATTATACTGATAAGAACAAAAAGGTATCAAAAGAGGAGTGAGGCAGAAAAGGAAGTTTCCTAAGACAAAGTTCACTAATTTGCAGTTTTGTCTAGAGACAGCTAGGAATGAGGCATTTTAAATAGATATATTGATATTTTATTAGATAGAGCCCATCATTTATGCTAAAAATATGCCATAAGAGTAAATTAGGGGTGAATTAGTCAAAGAATCTCTGTTATTCTGATTTAAAATTATTTTAGACCAGGGTTTTTCAACTTCAGCATTATTGACATTTCAGGCCAAAATTTCCTTGTTATGGCAAGTTTTCTATTGAGTTGTATATTGTTTAATGGCATCCCTGACCACTACCTACCAGATGCCAGTAGCATCCCTAACCTAGTTGTGGCAACCAAAAATATATCAGATGCTGCCAAATATCCTCTGGGGAGATAAAATTGCCCTTGGTTGAAAACAACTGGTCTAATTCAGTAATTAATAAATTACAGCAACCATGATAAAACATAGTTTATTAAATTTGTTGCTACACAGCAAACAGTAAACATTAATTTTAAGGAGCATGACCACTGCTAACACATTCTATGCTCATTTTTGTGCATAGTCTATATGTGGGATTGCCATTTTTTAAAACTACTGTTTTTATGCCATTAGAAGGACTTCATAAATATTTATGTGCACAATTCTCAAAATCTTTATTTATTGATCTGATAAGTAAATATTTGCTGAGCATAGAATATGTTCCCAGTACAATTATCCACATTGGGCTTACAGCCATAAATAAGACAGAGGAAAATCCCTACCTTCATAAAGCATGCATTAATGTGTGTGTATGTGATCTGAAAGTGAGCATGAAAAAAAAACAATGAAAATTTTTAAAAAGTCATATAGGGGTTTGAAGTTATTATTATAAAGAACACAAAAGTAGGATAATGAATAGAATAAAGGAGGTGAGTGTGCTGTTGTAAATTGATGTAGAGGACAGCCTGTTTGAGGAGATTACATGTTAGCAGAGAACTGATTGATATGAAAAAATGAGCCATGAAAGTCCTTGAGAAAGAATATTTTAGACAGAGGAAAGAGCATTCCTATAGGTCAAATTTCATCCTCCAAATTTATATTTGGTGGTCCTAATCCCCAGTACTAAAAAATGTGACTGTATTTTGAGATAGAGCTTTTAAAGAGGTAATTAAGGAAAATGAGGTCATATGGGTGGCCTCTAATCCAATATGACTGGTGTCCTTATAAGAAGAAAGTATTTGCCTGGCCAGGGTGACTCAGTGGTTGAGCATTGACCTATGAACCAGGTGGTCATGATTTGATTTCGGTCAGTTACATGCCTGGGTTGCGGGCTCAATCCCCAGTGTGGGGCGTGCAGGAGGCAGCCGAACAATGATTCTCTCTCATCATTGATCTTTCTATTTCTTTCTCCCTCTCCCTTCCTCTCTGAAATCAAGAGGCCCAGTGAATGAAATTCGTGCATGGGGCGGGGGTGTCCCTCAGCCTGGCCTGCACCATCTCACAATCAGGGACATCCCTCTCTCAATCCAGGACTGCTGGCTCCTAACTGCTCGCCTGCCTGCCTGATCACCCCTAACTCCTCGCTTGCCTACTTGATCACCCCTAACCACTCACCTGCCTGCCTGATCACTCCTAACCATTCACCTGCCTGCCTGATGCCCCTAACCACTCTGCCTGCCTGCCTGATCACCCCTAACCACTTGCTGGGGGATGGAGCCAGCCGGGGTGAGGGGCCGTGGTCCTTTTGGTCTCTGGTCATTCTGGTCATTCCGCTATTTCGGTTGCTGTGCTTTTATTATATAGGATATTTTGAACAGGGGATTTGGACACTGACACATATAGAGACAGCCATGTGAGAACATGGGGAGAAGTAGCATCTGCGAGCCAAACCTGCTGATACTTTGATCTTATATCTTTAGTCGCTTGAACTGGGAGGAAATGGAGTTCTATTTTTTAAGTCATCCGGAACGTGGTATTTTGTTATGGCAGCCCTAGAAAATCAACAAGCAAATCAATAGGTAAGAGCTGGATATGTTTGTGAGCAACAGGTAGGCCAGAAAGAAAGCTGGGGAGAGTAGTAGAAGGGGGGATTGTAAAGAAGGACAAGGGCCAGATCATTTGCTGATACAGAGGCTGGATTTTGTTCTTAGTAAATGTGAACAAGTTTTAAGGCAGGGAATTGACATGAGTGATTTACGTTTAAAGAAGGGCCCTATGACTGCAGCATGAAAAATAGACTTTGAAGAGCTAGAGCAGAAGCAGGAGGGGGGTTAACAGACATGTGCAGTAGCCCACATGAGAAGCGAACATGACTTGGACCTGGCTGCTGGTGGTGGAGTCTGTGAGAACTGATTGGGTTCAGGGAATGTTCTGAGGGTAGAGCCAACAGATCTTGCTGGAAGTATTATGTAAAGAAAAGAGAAGCGGATATGAATCCTAGTTTTGTACCTAAGTAAAAGGGCTAAGGATGGTTCTGTTTTCTGAAGTGGGCAGACTTGAAGGGGAAATTATCCTAACCCTTAAACGTAGGTTGCTATGTTGTTATATGCACATGAAATATTATTTCTTTGTTTGGAAAATTTAAATAATAATATTTCTGGGAAAATGTAAACAATAAAGGAGTAAGCGGTATATGAAAAAAAATTTCTCCCTTTGTAATCTCATTCCTCAGAGATGAGCATTATTAACAACTAATGGCATTTCTTTCTACACCTTTTAAGGGTATATTTGACCTCTCTCTCTCTCTCTCTCTCACACACACACACACACACACACACACACATTTCTTAGAAACTGATTAATAAAAAGTGCCAGAATTCTCAAAAATGATATAATTCAATGGAATGTGCATTTATATCCCCCTCCTCTTTTTTTTAATTTTAAGGGAGCTTGTTAGAATAGTATGTGGAAGGTCAGATAGTGGGTGGTAAAACCACCACTTTGAGGAAAAGAGAGCAGCATTCTCAATGGCAGTGGTTGCTGTTATTCTGGGCTTCGGATCCTGGATCTTTGTTTTCAACTGGATTTGGTTTTTATTAAGGTGAATTTTGTTCAATGAATTTAAATCTTATTTGTCTGTAATTTTATAAGTGAATCTTTGGGGGGGGGCTGGTAGGGAGTTATAAATACAAATGATAGAGTAATTCCTTATTTGATTAATTATTATTATTTTAAAGTCTCTAGGTCTTTTTATGTAGTGATCTATTTTTTCTGACATTTTTATATGATTAAACCAAATGTGAACAAGGCAATTCAAGAAACCAAATTTACTTGCTGAATTCACTAAGTCTCTAGATGGGAAAAACAGAAATGAACAGATTCCATATAAAACATACAAAGGAAAGGACAAAATAAAGTTAAAAATTTTCATCTGAAATAGTTTAGCAGATTAAATATTGTTAACCCTTAGAGGCACCATAAAATGAGATACAAGAAAAACTTATGTGTGTGGCCATGCTATTATAAGCATTGTAATATCTACACTAATAAAAAAGAAACATGGTAATTAGCGTACGACCGCTACCCTTTTCATTGGCTAATCAGTGAGTATATGCAAATTAACTGTCAGCCAAGATGGCGGCCGGCAGCCATGCACTGAAGCGAGCAGGGAGGTTTGCTTGCTTCAGTGACTGCAGACTCCAACGTTCCCCGCCTCACTTGCCGGCCTCTCAGCTGCAACTCTAAGCAACTATGTACTATGTTGCAAATAAGAAGCTAAACAAAACCCCAGAAACCGGCTTTCATTCAGCCGGGCTTTAGCAACATTGTATCGATGTTTTCAGAGGGGAGGCCTCAGAGCTAAAGCTGGCCCAGAATAAAAAAAAAAAAAGAAAGAAAACAAGGAGTGGTTGGAAGCTTCAGTCACTCGCTTCCGGAAAACAGCCCTCAGCCCCTCACCCAGACTGGGCAGGCACCCCAGTGGGAACCCCCACCCTGATCCAGGACACCCTTCAGGGCAAACCAGCCAGCCCCTACTCGTGCACCAGGCCTCTATCCTATATAGTAAAAGGGTAATATGCCTCCCGGCACTGGGATCAGCGTGACAAGGGGCAGCGCCCAAACCCCCTGATCGCCCTGCGGCTCTGTGTGTGACAGGGGGTGGGGCCACAACCTTCTTATCTGCCCTGCTCTGTGCCTGATAGGGGGGAGCTCCCCAATCCCCTGATTGCCCTGAGGCTCTGTGTTTGACAGGGTGCAGCGCACCAACCCCCTGATCGGCCCTGCTCTGTGTGTGGCAGGGTAGAGCCATAACCTCCCCATTGGCCCTGCCCTGAGTGTGACAGGGTGCAGCGCCCCAACCCCCTGATCCACCCTGCTCTGTGCATGACAGGGGGTGGCGCCACAACCTCCCCATTGACCCTGCCTTGAGTGTGACAGGGGGCGGTGCCCCAACCCCCCAATCGGCCCTACCCTGAGCGTGACTGAGGGTGGCATTGCAACCTCCCGATCCGCCCTGCTCTGTGCATGACGGGGCGGCGCCCCAACTCCCCAATCGGCCCTGCTCTGAGCCTGACCAGGGGCTGCACCTAGGGATTGGGCCTGCCCTCTGCCACCCTGAAGCAGGCCTAAGCGAGCAGGTCATTATCTCTCGAGGGGTCCCAGACTGCGAGAGGGCACAGGCCGGGCTGGCCCCCCCCACCCCCCAGTGCACAAATTTTTGTGCACCAGGCCTCTAGTCTATATATATAAGCCTAAGTGACCGGCTGATCGGCCAATCGTCTGGTAGGTATGATGCGCACTGACCACCAGGGGGCAGATGCTCAACACAGGAGCTGCCAAGCAACCGCAACTTTGCAGAGTGCCTTCTCACACTCCGGGGACCCCTCAGGGGATGTAGGACTCCTGGTTTTGGCCTGATCCCTGCAGGCCAGGCTGAGGGACCCTACCTGTTGGAGGGACCCCACTCATTCCGCCAATGCCCTTCGAGCCCTGGTGCCGCCCCAGGTGTGGCTGGCTGGGGAGGGACCACAGGAGGTTGGCTCCAGGAGTGTCCAGCCCATCTTGCCTAGTCCCGCCCTGCCAGCCTCCTTCTAATTAATTTCCTTTTAATGTGCACAAATCCATGAACCGGGCCTCTAGTCTTTGTATAATGCTGGAACCAAAGTTGTCAATCATAAACCACCTGATTCTCCATAAACCTCGTATTCTTTCTGGTTCTTCTTCTTCTCCATCCCCATACAAGAAGAAATATATTCTAGAACAAATGAGCTACACAGAGCTCTCAAAGAGAATGAACAAATTCAGAGGATCAAATACAGCCCTGGGGGGAAGGAAACAGATGACTTAACCTAAATGGTCTTTGGAAAGAGAAGTGATGTGTCTATGCCAGTCACTATGATAAGCTTTTAACACCGACATCTCATTTAGTCCTTACATCAACCCTGATGAATGTTATTATGTTAGTTCTCCTTATCTGTGGTTTTGTGTTCCCAGGTTTCAGTTACCCTTGGTCAACCATGGTCCAAAAATTATAAATGGAAAATTCCAGAAACAAACATGTTATGAGTATTAAGTTGTGCATCATTCTGAGTAGTGTGATGAAATCTCATGCTGTCCTGCTCCATCCTGCACAGGACGTGAATCATCCCTTTGTCTATCTTGTCCTCGCTGTATAATTAGGTTATCTCAGGAGCAGTAAAATTCATTACTCTTCCCTGAGCTGCTAATGATTTATTTTTGTAAATGGTTACAAAGTGATAATTTATTGCCATACATATATTTCTCTGACCACGTGTTAAAGTTGACTTGTATTATAACACAGAATTCAAACTTTCCTTCATTTCTTTACGTTAGCTAATGGAGCTTATCTGGGATACAACGGAAGGTATTTATGCAGACTAATTGGAAGATTAGGATGGTTAAATTCCTAGCTGTGTGGTTCCATATTAAGCAATAAATAGCGTTTATACTATACATTATTTCTAAATCTTGCATTTTTATGGTACTTATAAGTAATTTATATGTCTACTATATTTCTCACAAATAACTTTGCCCAGATTATAGGAAGCTTTCTTCTACAAACAGGTTAGGTGTCAACTAGGAGTGTGATTTGTTTCTTCAGTTTTAAAACTGGAAAACATGGGAATCAATGTTAAAAATTTGAACTAATAAATTCTTATTATCTATAATTCCCAGTTCCAAATCATTTAACAATTTCTCTATGAAGATCTTCAGTTGGCTGATTCACAATTTCTTTAAATTCTAGTTTAAAGAAAGGATAAGTTTTGCCATTTAGACTGAGACAAATGTCTCCTCTCTGGAAGAAGTGGGATAAGATGTAGACAAAGTTTTACTCAGAAAGGAAGAAGAAGTAGGAGGCCAACTGGGATCACGGGAAGGGGAAGATAAAGATCAAATATGTTAAGACTTCTGACTATGGCCTCAAATATCAGGGAACAAATTGTGTCTTTTAGTTTAAGAGAATATCAAAAGTAGAGAAATACTAAATCATTCCCTTTTTGGGAACTCAGAAAGTGACTGCTTCAGAGTGTGATTTCAAAGACATGGCGGGGGACAGCAGCGGTGCACATTGGTGCAGCGGGAGTGGATGAGGCTGCCTGGGAGTTCTCAAGTTGACCTTGGACTCTGGCATTATGGAAGGGACCTGGGAATCCTGTCATGTTCTCAGGCAGAAGCGGAATATACTTAAGCGTTTGACTGGTAAACTTGACAGAAGGGCTTATAGAAATAGAGGAAAATGGATGTTTCACAAGGACTAGAGAAAAGGCAGACTTGTTGAGGCAGTAAACCTACTTTCCCTCCCGCTATCACCCAGATCCCTCTGGATGGAGAGGGAGTAAATTTGAATGACTAAGCATTTATTCAAAGAGACAGAGTAACAGAAAAGAGTCTCTTGTACTGGAGGATGTTGAGGCATTAATCAGCAAAGTTAAGATCTTATTCTCTTAGACCCGTGGTCGGCAAACTGTGGCTTGTGAGCCACATTCGGCTCTTTGGCCCCTTGAGTGTGGCCCTTCCTAAGCCTTAGGAGTACCCTAATTAAGTGAATAACAATGTACCTACCTATATAGTTTAAGTTTAAAAAAATTTGGCTCTCAAAGAAATTTCAATCATTGTACTGTTGATATTTGGCTCTGTTGACTAATGAGTTTGCCAACCACTGTCTTAGACCATGTGATGAAGGCTTGTGAGGAAACAACAATAAATTTTCTTTGCTCATTTGTAAACCAATGCAGTCCTGTGATTCCGTTGACAAATTTTATCAGGCATCTTTAAAAATCCGGTCATTTTCCTAGGCCAGGGCAACATTGATTCATGTAGCCCCTTCCTCTAATGTGGTAGGAAGCTCTTTAGTGTCACTGTGAGCCCAGCGTCCCTCGCCCCAGCCTCCGGCCTGAGGCCCCTCCCCTCCCCTCCCTTCGCACAGCCGGGGTATGGACGCTGGGCTTGTGTTGCCAGGGTGATGCTGCCAGCGTCCCGCCCCGGCCACTATGGGCACCGCCATCTTTGTCTAGGAGTGATGTTTAATTTACATATTACTCTTTTATTAGTTAGGATATGTTCTACTTGCCTAACACTATGCTATGTATCATAACAAATGAAGGAATAAAACAGTTTGTTATAACTTCCTAAAGGAGATACCACATATACCCATGACATATAGGAAAATGACTTTATGTGGCAGGTTATAATTTTAAATGCTTATCTGACCCTAGCTGGTTTGGCTCAGTGGATAGAGTGTCAACCTGTGGACTGAAGGATTCCCAGATTCAATTCCACTCAAGGGCACATGCCCAGGTTGTAGGCTCGGTCCCAGTAAAGGAGGTGCAAGAGGCAGCTGATCAGTGATTCTCTCTCATCCTTGATGTTTCTATCTCTTCCTCTCCCTTCCTCTCTGAAATAAATAAAAACCTATTTAAAAAAAATGCTTATCCATATGATTACAGAAGTAGAAAAAGAGTTAGAGACAGGAGAGAATGCTGCCAGCTGGTATTATTTAGTCTTTATAACATGCCTAGTATTATGTAAGGAGTTAGAAATACAAGAAGACAGAATTCTTATTCTTAAGCTCAGTATCTTCTAAACCAAGGAAGGCCTCAAATGAGCGGCACTATTTTGGACAGAAGAGTAGAAGATTACACAGCAGGGAGATCTCTCTCTCTCTTTCTCCCCCTTTCTTTCTATAAAAAAATCAATTAACCCTGGGCTGGTAGCTCAGTTGGTTAGAGTGTCATCCTGATATGCCAAGGTTGTGGGTTTGGGCACATACAAGAAGCAATCATTGAATGCATAAATAAGTGGAACAAAAAAAAATCAATTAAAAAACACACACACTTGAGATTTCTTTCTGTGCATGGCATCAGTGTGTTGCCTAGTATAAAAATATTTTTTTTTCTGATTCCTGTTAGGTTTCTAAGGTTTTCACTCTTAACTTTGTAACTCTTATATTCTTCCTGTATTACACTGAGAGCACCAGATATATATGGGTTTCAATACTTTTAACACTTGTTCCTTTATCAACCAGTTCTCAATCATGTGGAAGGATGGAATTATGAGCCACACTGTGGTGTGGAATAATCATGGCCATAGATTTTTTTTCAGGCATTTGACACAGGAAGATATTATTTACCTTCATATCATATTAGACACCATCCCCTAACTTTATAGGAGGAAACCAAGGTGTAAAGCAGTTGCCTAACATCACATTGAATGTGTGGAAGGCTGGGACCCATACTCCAGTCCCCTGATGCTTGGTAGTGGCTTTTCCACTAGATCAGCGCCTCAGGAATGGGCTTCTAGGACACTCATTCTGGGAGGTTTTCATTGGGTTTCCCAGAACAAAGGGTCCTGGGGAGGAAAATGCTTTTGGGAGTTCTGCATGCTAAATCTTTCTCTGGGCCTAAACCGGCAGTCAGACATCCCCCTCACAATCCGGGACCCCTGGATCCTAACCACTTGCCTGCCTACCGGCTTGATCGCCACCTAGCCGCTCCCCTGCCAGCCTGATGGCCCCCAACTCTCCTCCCCTGCCTGCCTCATGGCCCCCAACTGCCCTCCCTGACCAACCTGATGGCACCCAACTGCACCCCCCCACTGGCCTGCTTGCCCCCCACTGTTCCCCCCTCCCCCTGCCATCCTGATTGCCCCTAACCACCTCTGCCTTGGCCCCACCACCATGGCTTTTCCAGAAGGACATCTGGAAGGTCTCCAGGTCTAATTTGAATATTACCCTTTTATTAGTATAGATGTTAAATTGTTAAAATAACCCATTTGCAGAGGAAAGCTTTTCTTTGTACACCTTTCTTCTAATGGGAAGTTATTTTTCCTCAGCACCACTGTGGGATGACCTCACTATCCTTTATCCTCATTCTGAAATTAGGGTAGCCTATGGGCTTTCCTGGGTGCAATTAAGGTGAGGAGGATCAGAATTCTTTCTGAGAAGAAAAGTCAAAGGGCTTCACAGCAGGAAATAACTGAAACCTCTATTTTGTTGAGTGCCACCAGACTGATGAGGTATATGTGGGCTGAAGCATAAGCGAAGTATATCTTATTTCTCATTTACAAAAAGCAGTATGGCTATCGGTTAGAGCTGGTATTTGGTGTCAGCTAGTCTGGTTCTTGTCTAGCTCTGCCATCTAGCAGTTCTGTGATCTTGGGAAGTTATTTAAGCTATTTGAGCCTCTATTTCCCCATCTGTAGAATGGGAACAATAATTCTTAAATCTCAGAATTTTTGTAAGGATGAAATACTGTCACATAGAACCTACAGCATATCACATATAATGCACAATATGTGTGTTTATATAGCCATCCAAACATAATTTTCATGTGATATACTTCCTTCTAGCTTTTTACAAAAATATATTGTTCCATACTTGTAATCGATGATGTATTATTATCAATAGTAATTAAATCATAATGGGTTTAATGTTCCATTTAGTTTTCATAACTAACATTTTTAATGCCTGCATAATATTTCATCAAGATAACAGAATTCGGCTGATCATTCCTCTATTTGTGACATTTTGATCATTCTCAGCCCTCCAATGACCTGCACACATAAACTAAGGTTACTTTTCATGCAAACAAAACAAAACAAATGAACAACCCTTACTCATTCATACTACTTGTCAAATTTGCACTCAATATTTCCGTAAGGAACTGCATTTGGGATTCCTGTTACAGGAATGGCTACACTTTTGCAGAGGCTACTTAATATTTTCTTGAGTTTTGATAGTCTGAGTGGCGTTGACATATAACGTAATCCTTTCTTAGGGCAGATGGTACAGCCTGCTCACACAGGCATGCCCCTCGGATGTTATCATTTCACATCCTTTACGTTCAGAAATGGACCAGGGAGAGACCAAACCACGCCAAACTCCCACCTCAGAGAAACACTGCCTATTATCAGACACCCCTTGAAATAAGTTAGGCCGTGTCAGCCGGTCTGCTGAAATGAACTTCCAGGGCTGGTTACGTGTTTCTGCTGTTCTCCTCTCTGGCCATCCTATCAGTCTTACCCTGAATGTTGCTATTAATAAAAGAAACCCCTTTTCTTTCCCACTCAAAAGAGGACTATTATGCCTCTGCAATTTCTGGATCCCCAACCCCCGCCCCACCCCCCGCCGCCCCTAATTGAATCCACCTGCACTATAATTACTAGTTTCATTCTCCTTCCTGCCTGCATTATTATAGGTTTTGACAAAATATGAGATATTCATGCTCATTTTATTCACTGGACTTTCTAGTTGTGGTTATGGAATACATATAGAAATGGCTTGGCTACAGAGCAATTTGCCTTCTAACTTTTAGCTACCAAACAATGCCACGTTATCTACTTTGGATCTTATTTATATTAGAAATAAAAGCTTATTGACGTTTAAAAAGCTTTGCTCTCGTAGAGTGAGACATGCACTAAATTCGGTATTTCAATTTATCCCACCAAGGTTCATTTTCCAGAGTATACGGCGAGGTTAAGCTTCGTGTACCTTTCTTGGAGGGCCAAGTCCAGCTCGCCTATATTTGCAACCCTACGGGAAATGATTCCTGCACAAACTTCACATTTTAAAATGGAAAGGAAGAAAAGCACTAGCCCTCAAAAGGCTCTTTTCAGAAAGGCTGAAATGATGAAACGTGAATATTTTCTTAAATGTTTGGCCTCGCGGTATATTTACATTAGGAACCCACTGTTTTCTTTGAGCCCTCCAACTTTTATTTTAAGACCTATATCATTCTGAAGCTATAAGTGAACTGCCGAGGGATGGAATTTTACAGGATGTGCTGTGGACAGGGTGCGGGCAGAGGAAAGCATATGTTTTCACACTTTAAGTTGTTAGGGGAAAAGGGTATTTGAGCATAAATTGGCATTAGAAGGCAGGAAAGTCTTGGTTGGTCGGAAAATGAAGAAGTCTGCTCTGTTGAACCACAATGTTTGAGTCCTTCGAAACCATGTGCAATATATTTTGTTCATGTTTCACATTGTTAAGCAAACTGGTAGGAAGCGTTGGGAAAGATGGGATCTTGTGACCCCAGACTGAAGCGGGATTTCCACGGGCGCTTTCATTTTCCACTGCGGTGCGAGCTCTGCAATATCCCTTCTCCCCCAGCAAACATTTCCATAAGCAGCTTGCTGCCATCTGAACCTCATTTAATGTTCTACTCATCTGTTTGCTGCCCTCTAAAGCTGGTCCCTCTCCTACCTTCCCTAGGCTCAGCTCATCAGCATGTTCTCATCCCGCAAACATAATAGCTTGAAACTAATTTTGACTTCTTCCCCCTCCCATCCAAAGAGTCACCAAGCCCTTAGTGATCTGACCTTTATTCTATCTTTCCCAGGTCTCTGACCCCTCTGGGGCATCCCCACAGCCCCGTGTCACATTATGCCTTGGAAATAGCACACATCTGATCCAGAATGGGCTTTGGAGTTAGACATCCTAGGATCAAATCCAAACCATGGCACTCACCAGCTTGGATAACTACAACAGGGTCGGTACAGCTACTTATAGGATTGGAGTAACTGTGCAGAATCATATACGTAAAACACAATGTTTGATACAAACCAGAGTCTGTGAAGAAAAGTTAAGATTATTCATCAGTCTCCTTTTTGATGCTCCCCTCCCTTCCAAGTTCACCACCACCAAGTCAGTCTAACTAAAACACCTCCAACATACTAGCCCCACCTCCTGGACTCCCCAGTACTCACTGGCAGCCCAAAGCTGGACTCTAAGCTGCCTGGTTAGTGTTCTGTCCCTCTGCATACTTGATTACTGCACTCCAGCCAACCAGCGTTTTCAGTCCTCAAAAACGGGTTTGTGTTTTCCCATCTTTCATGCTCTCCGAATGTGGGCCACACTGTCCTAGTCACCTGGAGCACCTTCTCTCTGGAAGTCCTTTCCACCTATCCACATCTTATAAGGATACAGTCAAGTCCAATTATTTCTGCAAAGTCACCCCTAAGCATGGTCACCATCTGAACTCCAATAGCTCTTAACGTTAGTCACTAACTTCTTAGGAAGTTAATCACCTCATGCCTGTGACATGGTGTTCCATACTATTCTAAACTTTTATTGAGGTGTACTATTGCTATTTAACTTTTCACATATTTATTTCTTACTCCTTTAATTATTTCCTTAGTTCATTGGAGGCAGAAAGCACGAAGTGTACTGTGTTATGTCTGTTGTAGTTTCTGGCACTTCGTCAGTTTGACAGCATAGTTGGATGACTTAAGGGGATAGCGTGATTTATGTCTGACATTAAGACATTTTGTGTTAATACCTGGGACATAACTTTTTAGAGAAATAAAGCTGAGGTGCACTTGCTTTGTGCCGAGTACTGAGCTGGGTACTGGGGATGGAGAGGTTGATACCGTGCTTTCCTAAGGACCTCGTTCTGGGAGAGATGCCCACGAATCAGTGCATGCAGGAGGGCCATGTGTCAATTACTGGTAGGCACACCTGTGCACAAGGTGGTTGTCCTTTCTACACGAGGAGGTGGGATGGCGACATGGGAGCAGAGGAGGTACCGGAGAGCTGGTTCTTAAAGAGTGAGGAGTACTTTGCTCCAGGGAAGAATGTGTGTGTTTGTGGGTGGGTGGGAAGTAGAAAAATATCCTTTGATGTACATGACAATTCATAAAGAGAAGTTTATAAATAGAAAACAAGAATTTGTTAAGAATGTACAAATATTTAAAAATAATGAATAACTAAAGTTTACTTTCCAAAAACATGTTCACACCAACTTTCTTCTATTCTCCTTTCTCCTTCCCCTCTCCCTCCCTCTCTCCTTTTCTTCCTTCTTTCTGGAATAGTCTTAAAATCTACTAGAATTTTTCAAGAACTTGCTGTGTGTCAGCCTTGATGCCAGTCCCACCATCTCTGATCTCCTTTAATCCTGTACAACTCTCTAAAGTCAGCACTACTCCTGATGAAGAGCCTCTGGTTCAGCAGTGAAAATAACTTGCTCAAGGTCAGCTGGTAAGTGGCACAGCTGGGGCTCTACACCCCTGTCTCCCAGGTCCTTGCCTTTAGTCACAAACAGAGCTGCCTCACTCTCCCCCTACTCCACTCCATCTGACTCAGTGTAGCATAAGTCCTGCCATTTTAAAGTCCTAAATATTTTTCTGAGTTTCCATCCCAATGACCACAGTCCTGATTGAGACCCACACACCCACCTGGGTAATTACCACAGCCTCCTGATGGTCTACAGTGCTAGCCTTTCCCCATTTACAACACAGATGGCAGTCAGGGTGATATTCTCAGAAGGCTTCTAAGGTGTTCTATTGCTATGAGACACTTTAGTCAGGGGATGCTGATGCTGATAGTCCAGAATACACATTGGCAATCACTGTCCTATAGGGTTCTGGTTGAATTCAGAAGAGCCAATGAAGCTGTGAAAGGTAGGAATCTGGCAGGGGGAAGATCGAAGAGCAGATGGTAGTGCCTGGAAAACCAAATGAATTCTTCTGCATTTACCTGGATATTCAGCATCACATGAATAGAGCTTGAGAATAAACATGCTCATTCCTATGCAAGGTTGGTGTATGTACAATAACAGAATGTCTAAGGAGTGGGCGTTTGCATAATCCTTGAAAATCAGAATGGAAGTATGTGTTCAATTTTCTTTACTTTGTTCTGAAGCTATTTTTGAAATATCTGGTTTTCCCAGGCTGTCTAATATATGTTTTATTAACATGGTTTAATAACGTAGTAGTAACATAGTTAGACACTAGTTGGTTTGAGTCCTCCCTTATATAAAACTGGGTAGACATGATGGGAGAAGTTACATTTTTCTATCTTCCCACATTCCTTGCTTTGTTTACATTGAAGTTGAGAAAAACAATCACTTTCAGAAACCAGACCCTCTTGTGCCTGATGCTCAACTGGCTTCCAGTTGGATGTGGGATGTGTGACTGTGTAGGAATGTGCATTGTCACTCTAGGATCGGGACTCTTGGACCACTCTAAATAGAAAATTAAATACAGTGGGGCCTTGACTTACGAGTGTCCCGAATAACGAGTTTTTTGAGATACCAGCTGTCTCTCGGCCGATTTTTTGCATTGAGTTGATAGAGTAATTTGAGTTAACGAGCTCCTTAATGAGCTCGGTCTCGGAATGAATTAAACTCATAAGTCAAGGCCCCACTGTAAATATAAATTAAAAATTAAATAAATTTAAATAAAAATGAAATAAATGCTTAAAGAATTATTATCTCCACCTTTTTTTCTTCTTCTTCAATCTATGTAGATATGTCCTGATCAGGCCATTGTGTGATATGAAAATGTTTCCTATGTTAGAAAGTAAAATGAGGTTAATGATGTATTCCTTTTCTTTTAGTCATTATTCTCTTTGAATGGAAAATATAAGAAGTTAAAGTAAAAATAAAATAATAAAAACTACACTACGTATTTAATTGTCTCACTCTCTATAAACAATTATGCAAACTTGTTCAAACTGTTCCTAAACAACTTGTTTTTGTATATTCATTCAAGCTTTAGTGTGAGTGTTTCCTCTTGTTTTTGATAGAGAGTGATCATAAAGTGTCTACGAATGCATTCTTTTCCTTTGATTTTATTTTTTATAACTCTGAATCTGACCATGCTTTTTAAATTATGTGTTTGTCATGCTTGGCGGCTCATTCCATGTTTGGCCATTCCTAAGCTTCTGTAATTCTTTTGAGGGCTCCAAAAGGTTGTTGTGTGCCCTGACCTCCTGCTAGGTGAACGGCTTTTTTTCTCCCTCCAGATGTTTTCCAGCTCAAACTTTTATAGCCGCAGTCTGTATACAAGTCATATACGAAAAGTGTCAAATATCATTGTCCAGCAGTAAAATTAGGACCCTTTTAAATTGGAGGGAAATGTTAACAAAGTGCAACTGTGTCCTGCCAGTGTTTCTCCTGGCGAGCTGGCTCAGAGACGGCTGTTTTCCCTTTAGCCATCTGTGCTTCCATAAACAATCCGCCGTGGTTTCTTCTCCTAACTCAAATTCTAGCAGCTGGGTTCCCGTCTTCGCTCCTTTTGATGTTGTGACACCAGTAGCAGCACAGTCATGAATCTTGGTGCTTCTTTCTACTTTTAGGGATTAAATCACCAAAAATGTAGAATAAGTAGTTCACATGAGTCTCCCACATGGGGATTCTGCAATGCATGTGCTAAAGTAGGCCATCTGGGGCCTGATGAGAAAATGAAATAGAGTATTTTAAGCCTCACCCAACTTCATATGCCCATGTTTCTTCTCTATTTGAAAACAAGATAATTCTTCTATTTAACATTAAAAATTTTTTGTCTGTTGAGAAGTCCTCCTGTTCTTACTCTACCCTCCACTACCCATCATGTTAACTATTTCCAGCATCATGCACTTCAGCTCCTTGAATTCAGTTCAAAGAAAGTGCTTTCATAAATAAACATCTAACTTTATTAGGTATTTGTTGACCTCCTAACCCTTCATAGTAAGTCTTCAGATGTACAATTAGTTAGTGTACAGTATATATATACATACACACACACACACACACACACATATAAAATCTCTTCATTGATCACATCACACTTTTTGTTCCTGTTTAAATTCATTTATTGCACATTTTTTGTTTTTCAATGAAATCAAGTCATTAAAAATTGTAGAACTTTTCAGAATATATCACATTTGCTCTTTTAAGAGTTAAACAAATCTGATAGTGATTTCCTCATTAATATGTTCTTGCAAAAAGTTGTGTTGCAAAGTCTATATAACAACCTTTCTTTTAAAAAAAGGCAAATGTAATAAAGTAAGATATCATATAAACAAAAAGAAATTTAAAAATATCTTCCAAAGAGCTTTGTGAGCAGTTGCATTGGAAACCTGATAGTTGAACAATAAGCAGATGACCAGCAGAGAACACAATGATCTCACACACATTAGAAAAGTATCAGATGCCTAAATAATATTAAAAACCTGCAGATAAATATTATAATATTTGAACATTAAATAGTTTTTACTGTAATACCAAAGACCTGAATTTAACAAAACATTCAAGTGATTGGTCAATATTTTTTCTTTTCATTGACAAGCTTTGTTGATTTTGTAAGATAAAGATATTAAAAATGAGCTTGGCTATTAGTCTTGAGCTCTTTAATGTTCAGATGCTTTTGCTTTCATGTAGGATTATATTACTAAACTCAGGAAAATGTGTTTTTTTTCCTGAATAAACTGTTTCTTTTGAAGAAATAAACTATTTTTAAATTCTTGTGAAATATCAATGAATTAATGAATTTTATAAATTATGTTGAGTGCCCAATATTTCATTCCAGGAACCAATTTTCACTTAATTAAAAGCTACGTGGGGGTCAGGGTCTATCTTATTCTTTATTGTTGCCCCAGTGCCAGCATGACAGGCACTCAATGAATGGATGGGAAAAAGTGAATGAGTGTTGGTTGATGTTTTAAACTTATTATACTTAAGTAGGATTGTAGGAGATACAAAGACTAAGAACCAGAAGTTTTCATTCTGCCACTTGGCCAGTTGGATGGCTTTGAGTGAGGCACCAGATACCTGCTGTTTTTCTTAGTCATTAAATTAAGGGGTTTGAGTGGATGGCTTTTAAGTTCCTTTGCAACATTATTTTAGTATAATCTCTAGGAGGATCACCTCATTTATGCAATAAGTGTTTATTGAACACTTTGATAACACCATGCAGAAATCATTTACCCAATGCTTCTGTAATTTATAGTATGAGTTAGAGGAAAAGAGGTGAGAAGTGTACAGTAAAGGGAGATAGTAAAGAGGGTTGAAAGCCCAGAGGAATTGAAAGCAGACTTTATGTGATAGGAACATACTGGATGATGGAGAAAGAGTATAGAGAGCAGTGGGAGAGGAAGAGTAGAGACAAATTAGGAGGGTGTTGTCATGGTCCAGAAGAGGGAAGAGGGAGGCTGGAACTAGGGTGGACAGTGGCACTGGTGAAAGTGAATGAGTTTGACACCTCTTGTGTGTGTAGAATTGACAGTAGTTGGGATGGTTATTTTTTAAAATAAAGAATGAGCCCTAACTGGTTTGGCTCAGTGGATAGAGCATCAGCCTGTGGACTGAAGGGTCCCAGGTTCGATTCCAGTCAAGGACATGTTCCTTGGTTGCTGGCACATCCCCAATGGGGGGTGTGCAGGAGGCAGCTGATTGATGTTTCTCTCTTATCGATGTTTCTAACTCTCTATCCCTCTCCCTTCCTCTCTGTAAAAAATCAATAAAATATATTTTTAAAAAAATAATGAATGATCAGGCACTATCAAGAGTGATTCTCAGAATTCCTGCTTCAGCAACTGGGGATGGCCTTGACTAAAGTGAAGAACATGAGTGGAATAGGAGACTAGTGCATTTTAAGGTTGATCGGTGAACATCAAGTGGAGGTATTAAGTAGGCAGTTGGATGCATGGAGCTTAGAATTGATTCCAGGATGTAAATATAAATTTTGAGTCATCAGAATACATAGATGATATTTAAATTATGAGATTCGGGATAACAACAACAGCTATACCAAACCTTGAGCAACTCCAATATTATTTGTTTCAAGAGGTACATATGCTATCTGACCTATTAGAATGACTCTTTTAGTTGAAATCATATACCAATTAGTCATTAATGGCCAGATATTTTAATGGCAAAATTATGGAAATATTTTGTGTCTTTTTTATCCACATGTTCCAAATATTGCAAAAAATTTATTTGGATGAAAGAAGCCTTTGATTAGAGACATATTTTTCCAATATATGTATTTAGATTTGAATTTTCTCCCTGAAACTCAGTTGGGAGAAAGTTACATGTTAATATTTTTTGGTACTCAAATATAAGCTATAAAGCTTCATATGTTTTGGGTTGGAAATGTATCCTTAGTTTTATTTTTCTTAGAGGGTTATACTCTTCCAGAGGCCTTGGAAAAAGTTCCACGGCTTAACTGGTCAGAAAACTTGGGCAAGAACCCTCTGAGTTCTTCACTTTCCCATGGTTGATTGCTCAAGGCAACTACATGAAAATTTGCGTTGCCTTACAGGAAGTCATAAAGGATTTAGATTTAATTTTGAACAAAAGTTTGGGTCAATCTTCCAATCTCTAATATATTATTCACTTCTCCTCAGTCTCAGAATTTCAGCCATTTGGTTAAGGAAGCCCATCACCTTTTAATCCCCTTCCTATTCCTACTTAGGTCCGCAGGAGAGGAGGATCTAGCACTGCAGATCCTTCCTGTGCCCATGAGATGCCGGTGCTGCCAAGTCACAGCCAATTCCTAGCAACTGTGTGTCCATCATCAGAGGTAATTTCAGGTTTTTCCTCTCCCCTGAGTGGAACAGAAACCAAGTTTCTTGTGAAACCAGGGAAATCGTTCCCCTTAAAACTGGTTTGTGATTTTCAAGATCCACCAGGTGTACCTTTGTTTTCATGTAATTTTCATGCTTCCATTTCACATTGTTGAGTGCCGCCTGCCACAAAATGTGGACCTTCATTGAAAGCAATGAAGCTAAAAGACGGACAGTTGCACTTTTTTAACTTCTGAATCCTCCTGTTGTGGTTGTGCAGTGTTGCTTTCAGCCTCACTGTGGGCTCAGACCCCTGCAAATTCTTGTACCTTTGCTTGTTGCCCAGTCAGTCACATGGCAGGAGGGTGGAGGGGCCTGTCCATGTGCAGGTACTACCACTCATATCTTGCCAGTATATTTTGGAAGGGACCTCAGCAAAGGTGTTTACCTTGAGATTCCTTAAAGCTGACTAGCAGCTGATTAATGCGTTGTCTCTTCTACGTGGTTAGGGACTAGGCCAATGGTCGGCAAACTCATTAGTCAACAGAGCCAAATATCAACAGTACAACGATTGAAATTTCTTTTGAGAGCCAAATTTTTTAAACTTAAACTATATAGGTAGGTACATTGTTACTAACTTAATTAGGGTACTCCTAAGGCTTAGGAAGAGCCACACTCAAGGGGCCAAAGAGCCACATGTGGCTCGCGAGCCACAGTTTGCCAACCACGGGACTAGGCTGATTCCCCTGAAATCATCTATTTGACACCTGTTTCTAAAATCTCAGATATGAGCCATCACTGTCTTCCTCTGCTCTTAACTTTATTAACATCAGTAGCTGAAAGAAGATGAAAGGAATGTCAGACTATTACCAGATTGATTTCATGGCAAAGCAAGTTGCCAAAATTGTCCTGCTTCACTTGTTTTAAAGAGATCGTCCACATGTTTTAAGTCTAAAGATACCTTGTCCAGAAGCCTTCTGATCAGTCCATTGTTTTATGTATATTAGCAGACACCTTTTCAACCAGCCTCCTGGTATTTATCCAAAAAACTGACATGCTCCAGTTCTGGGATTCAACACATCCAAGAGTCTGTTTTGATTAGTTGAGACATTTATTTACAGTCACTAAAGCACTAATGGACAGGAATGCCACTCTTGAAAAAGTAAACTCAGTAATTGATAATTTACTTCTTGCATCAAAGGGAATACAGCCTTCCCTGCTGTCTACGTCTACACATTAGCCAATGTCTTGGGTGATGTGGGTAGGTGTGGGGACATAGGACTGTTTTCATATCCCAGGATCCTGACATTTAGGTCATCATCACCTACACTTCTTATTTAGGAAGGGGTTTTCTGTTTTGAAATTCAGGGTCTGAGATAGGAGCTGTAAAAATCAATTTATGTGCTACTTCATTTTTGGTGTTTCTCTAGTAATGACAGAGAAATCCATCTCTTGGCAAACTCTTAAGACTGTACTCATATTTTTTTCCTTTTCTAAACTTTTTGAGTATCACTTTTCACTTTCTTAGGAGATTTAAAGCATTCTCTATATGCTTTTAAACTCAGTCCTATCTCATCCATTAGTATTTCCCACATTCATCTTTTTCAGAGTCCACATTTATCTTTGCACAACAGTTCTCCAACAGGGTCACAGCTGTAACTGGTTTCTTGAACAGTCTGAACTCAGTGGGGAATGAATATGAAACCATTTTGTTTTCTCCAGTCACTGACTAGAACCACACTCAGATGAATTTCTCTTTCTTGTAACATGGGTGACATCTTGGACAGATTAAAATTGGGGTCACTATTGAGTGAGTTGATTTTAAAATTCTAATCTCCATTCTGATTGAAACTTTAACTCTTCCTCTCTCCCAGTAGATTTAAAATAGGGAGTGGGACATACAGACAATAAGTGTGGTGAAGGCCTGAGGGGTTGCGGGAGTTAATGGGGGGGGGGGAGGAGGGAAGGGGAAATCTGTAAAATTTTCAACAATACAGGGAGTGAGGGGGAGAGATCAACCAAAGGACTTGTATGCATGCATATAAGCATAAGCGATGGACGCAGACAATAAGGGGTGAGGGTGAGGGCAGGACTGGGAGGATGAGGAGGACAATGGGGGGATAAAGACACATTTGTAATACCTTAATCAATAAAAATAAAAATAAATTAAAAAAACTGCAAAAAATAAAATATAAACAAAATGAGGAGTGGGAAGGGTCTGCTTTTTTATTTTTCTGTCACTTGTGGGAAGGGAGGCTGAGACTCGAAAAGGCAGTCTCTGGGGGTCATTAGTGCTACTCACAAGTGTTCTTATTCTCCTTGGCACATGAAGGAGTTACACTTCCCCACTCGTTCATATACTTTCTTAATGACAGATGGAGGAAAAGGGGAATGTGGGGAATCCCACATTCTCACAGCTGCCATCTGGAAGTGACTTATCTCACTTTCAGTCAGTTTTTATTGGCCAAAGTGAGCAGCCTTAATCACCACCATAATTTACCTTTCTGGTCCCCAAATAGTTGGCTACTTCTTACCCAAAATTCCATCCAGCCTAGAATCTCTGAGTGATATTCCATAGTTTCCTTACCAAGTCTGGACATGACATGGCTTCTTTTAGTCTGAAGATCTATGAATGTAGTAGACAAATTACCTATCTCCCACACACCCATTATTCAATGGTGGAAGAAGGTTATGACAACTAAAATAAGCATTCCCATCTAGAAAGAGGGAAGAGTGAGAGACACAAAGTGACTACAGGTTCATAGCAAATCTTAAATCCAGCTAGGTCTAGCCTGACAGTGAAGAATGCTTCTTGATTAGACCTTGACTCTGCTCACTAGGAGAGCTCCCTGGTCCACTGGTCCCATGGCTCTTGAATCTATCACTCTAGAAAATTCTTCCTTTTCCATTACTCTTTGACCTAATCAGAACAGATACTGGTAAATTTGTCTGCTATGGAGTACTGAGCAATTTTATTAATCTGCTTCATGACTCTGACAAGTCGGAGACCTAAGATAATTTTAAGTTTTGAACAGTCTCTGACCTTGTTCAGTTCAGATATGTGGTTTCTTTGGTAGTATAACTTTGCTAAAAACATAGCAAGCATCATATCTATTAGATTCCATTCAGTTCTATGTGCCAATTGAACACAGTTTATTTTTAAACATTCTAATTCCTTTTGCTAAAGTGCTCCTGTCTCTATCTTGAGTTAATTAGGAGACTACCAGGCTTTTGTTATATTTTTTTCCCCCCTAAACCCTTTTGTCAATTGGAAAAAAAAAAGAGCATTAAACCTTTAGTTGTTTCTTGCTGTTCTCATCTCCTTAATCTATTCAGAGGTTTTAACAATGAGATTGAAAGCCACACCTTTAATTGGCTTTCAATAATAACTGGTCTTTATTATTCTAAGGAATCCTCAAGTTTTTCTTTTGCAAGTTGTGAAAGGAGAATTAGTAGCCTCTTGAACCTCATTTATAGGTTTTTGTTGTTCCATTTTATTTGCTTTTATTTACTCCTGAAGTTAGCCAAGTCTTTTCTGAACTCATCTCTTTCTCATAATACCATATCCTCCCCCTTATCTGTGGTTTCACTTTCTCTGGTTTCAGTTACCCACGGTCAACAACGGTGGAAACATATTAAATGAAAATTTCCAGGAATAAACAATTCTTAATTTTTAAATAGCACCATTCTGAGAAGTGTGGTGAAATCTTGCACTGTCCAGCTTCATCCTACCCAGAAGGTGACTACCTTTTGTCCAGCTTATCCAGCTGTCCATCAGCTCAAGAGTAGTGACGGATATGTGAAAGAGAGGCCGTAAAGTGCTTATTACATATTATTAGAAGGTCAATGGTAGCCTAATGCTAAGTCACAATGCCTACATCATTCACCTCACTTTACCTCATCACATAGGTAGGCATTTTATCATTTCACATCATCACAAGAAGGGTGAGTACTGTACAATAAGATATTTTGAGAGAGAGAGAGAGAGGCCACATTCATATCATTTTTATTACAGTATATTGTTAAAATTGTTACTGGATTAAAAGGGTCTATTTGCCTGTGCACATCAAAGTCCAGTAAGACACAAATAAGAGTTTGCAACAAAGAAAGTAAGGATTTATTGGTTGAGAAAAGTGGCCCATGCCCATAACAGGTGAGCTAATCCTCAAAGAACTGGCTCCAGATGGCTTCCATGGGATGGGCTTCATAGGGGAAAAATCATTAATCATGGTGACTAAGGGAGTTAGGGTCACGGTCAGGATCATGGTCTCTACTGATTGGTCTGCACTCGGGAAGGGGAGCGTTAAGCAGTGCATCTGGTCCTGATATCAGCCATGGCGTTGCTTCTTATGGTTTCACAGATTTTCTGGGCCTGGAGCTGAAGCACAACTGACGCCTAGATGTTATCTCTAGTTTGACTCAAACTCTGTCTCTGGGGTCACCAGACTGGAGACTTTGTTCCTAAGATTATTTGATGCTGACCAGAACCTCATTGTCCGGAGGGCTTAATGATTAAGGGAGTGGTCCTGCTAGGGAGAAGGAGGCAGGTGAGTCAGGGTGCTGGATGAGGCCAGTTTGAATCAAAAGGAAAGAAAGGAGAAAAGATCATATTAAAGAAATGGAGTTTCTACATGGTTATACTATTTTATTTTTGGCTATTGTTGTTAATCTCTTACTATACCTAGTTTATAAATTAAACTTTGTCATAGGTACGCATGTATTAGAAAAAAACAGAGTACAGATAGGGTTTGGTACTATCTGTAGTTTTTGGCATCCACTGGTGTCTTAGAACCTATCTCCCATGGATATGTAGGACTACTGTATCTTATCAAAGTGAAGCCAGCAACAACCAGCATACAGGTTGTTTGTATATATTATCTTCATTCCAAGTTATTTCAGGCAATAGCTTTAAGTATCATTGGTATATAGCTTTAATCATTATCATTTCAGCTTCCAATAACAGTTTCCTTTCCTTGCTGCCCACCGCTTGGTTACTTAGCAATGCTATGTATTTCTGGTTGTATGTTGTATATCATGATTCCATCCCACATTGAGTACTAATTTCTATATCAGTAAGAATACATTAAGTAGTGCTTAACCCAACAAAGTTTAGTTCTTGCTCCAGCTACATGTGCAGTACAGGACAATAGAAGAGCTTTGCTCCTTGTGATTGCTCAGGGACTTAGGTTGGAGGTTCCAGTTGATGGAGGGTCCATGTAATTAGATTTCATTGACTATAGCTAGTTTTTTGGCTAACCTAAGTTCATATTGGATGGGGAAGTATAATACTACCAGATGCCTAAAAAGAAAACTAGAATGTTTGTGAGTAGCCCTAATGAATATTATAAGCATCATGGCATTATAGTGATTGGCTCTAGCTTTTACTGTTTTAATTTGTCCATCTGTGGTGCAGATGTAGAATGAACAAGAATCCTTAGCAATCTAATCCTTTTCCAAAGCCTGTTTCTTCCATGTTCTTCCCAATCCACTTAAAATAGCAATTCCATTTGCTCACGTTTTTTTAATAAAAAATCTTATCATCTTTCATGTTTCTCTTTCTCTCACACTCAAAATCCAAACTAATAGCCAATTATATTTGTTTTACTTTCAAAACATATCCATAATATTACCATTTTTCTCCATTTTCATTTATACCATTTAGCTTAAAGCTACTATTAGTGTTCACCTCCTAATTGGTTTCCTTACTTCTACCTTAAACCTGTTTAATTATTCTCAATGCATTTGTCATCATAATTTTTAATGCCTAGAAATATCATATAATTCTGGATCATTTTACTTCATGATCCAGTCCCCCACATTATTCTACCCTCCCATATTCCTTTATTTACTCCCTTCTTGCTCAATCTGTCCCAGCCACATGATTTTCCTTACAGTCCCTCAAACATGTAATCACTCGCTGTTCATTTATTTTCTCTCATATAGTCAGTGACTCGCTCCCTCACCTCTTTCAAGTGTTTGCTCAAATGCCCCTTGGTCAGTAAAGTCTTTGCTGATCTATATATTAAAATTACCAGACCTCCAACTCTCTTTTCTCCTTTTCTGCTTTTTTTTTCCTTCATAGCAATTATTACTAATATGTTAATTTTTTTACTCATTTATTTTATTTTCTCTACTAGAGGCCCAGTGCACGAATTCATGCACAGGTGGGGTCCCTCGGCCTGGCCTGTAGGGATTGGGTTGAAACCAGCAGTCCAACTGCCTGCTGCTCCTGCTCATCCCGGCCCAGCTGCGCCTGCCCAGTCAGTCCTGCTCAGGAGGGGCTTGTGCTGTTGCAGCTGCACTCGCTAGCCTTGAGCCCTGCGTCTGGTGCCCCGAGGAGGGGAGGGAGGCCAGGATGTAATTGGCCCTCTGGGTGGGTGATGAGACACTCTTGCCAGCCCAGGATCCCAATCTGTCCTGCTGATGTTTGTGCCAGTTGTCGGGAGTCACCTGGTGGCTGCTTTTATATCATTTCTTCCCTGTGGAGCGTCTAGGGAGGGGACGCAGCCATGGTGCCTGATGCTGACTTCCAGGAGGCCTGCGGTGCTGTCGGGATCGTGCCGGTGGTACCAGTCCATCAGTGCCTGGCCCATTCTCCGGAGATTGGACCTGCAGGACTACTGAGGGAGTGAATGGCTGCCGTGGGGCTGATGGGCACCTGGAACAGGTCAGTCAGCTGAGGGCACTCCCACTGTGAGAGCGCAACGACCACCAGCGGGCAGCTCCTGTGTTGAGCGTCTCCCTCCTGGTGATCAGTGCGCATCATAGCGACAGGTTGACCGATCCTTTGGTTGTTCAATTGTTCGGTAGCTTAGGCTTTTATATATATAGATAGATTTTCAGAGAAGCAATGGGGATTATTTCTCTCTTACTTTCTTTCCTCCCTTCTCTCCTCCTTCTCTTCCTTCTTTCCTCTCTATCTAATTCTTTTGTTTGTTTGTTTTCCTTTTTTTCTTCTTGCTCATGCTGTTGATTTCTTTTTCTCTATCATCATCGTTATTGTTATTTTCTAAAATCTTTTTACACTGCTATGTCATAGTGCCTAAAATAGAACAGTGCTTGGCATGTATTAGGCACTCAGAAAAGTTTGTTAAATAAGTGAATAGAACAATATTTATTCATAAAAAGACAAGTAGTAACCAAACTGAGCCCTAGCTGGCTTTGCTCAGTGGTTAGAACATTAGTCTTGTGGGTTTAATTCCAGTCAAGAGCATGTACCTCGGTTGCAGGCTCAGTCTCCTGGAGGCAACCAATCGATGTGTCTCTCTCACATTGATGTTTCTTTCTCTCTGTCTCTCCCCATCCCTTGCACTTCTCTAAAAACCAATGGAAAAAATATCGTTGGGTGAGGATTAACAAAACAAAAAAAAAAAAGAAGAAAAAAAACAAAACAAACTGAGTGTTCACATGGGAGTTTTACATAAGGTGAAGGTGACATTTCATGTCAGTGAAGAAAATATGGTTTTGCAATAACTGGGTAAATATCTAAAATATATAAAGTTGAATTCATGATAAACTTAGAGTTCACTCCAAAATAGATTACTTACATATACAAAACTTAAATTTTGGTATACAAACCCACTAAAATAAATAATTAAATACAGGGAAGTATTTTTGAGCATAATATAAAAATGAAACTATAAAACAAAGGATTAATCCAATTTATCACTTGAATTGATGTTATTCATTTACATGAAATTTTAAAATATTGTATATGTAAACTTCTGCACAACAAAGGAAGCCATCAACAAAATGAAAAGTCCACCTACAGAATGCAAGTTAACATTTGCAAATTGTATATCTAATAAGGGTTTAACAGCCAAAATATCTATCTATGTGTATATATATATATTCATATATATATATATATATATATATATATATATATATTTGTATATAGAAATACAGATCCATAGCAAAATCCCAAATAATCTAATTTAAAAATGGAAAGAGGAAACATATAAACATTTTCCCAATGAAGTCATACAAATGGCCAATAGGTACCTTAAAAGGTGCTCAACATCACTAATCAGAGAAATGCAAATCAAAAGTACAATGAGATATCACCTCACATCTGTTAGAATGGCTATCATCAAAAAGACAAGAGATAACAAGTATTGGTGAGAATGTGGAGAAAAGGAAATCCTTTACACCATTGGTTGAAATGTAAATTGGTACAGTCATTATTGGTACAGTATATATATTTTTATATATAATATATATCATATTTCAATATATAATATATTATATTTTATTATATTTTTATATGTAATATATTATATTATATATTGTATTTTATATATTTATTATATATATAAAATAAAAGCATACTATGCTAATTAGACTGGACATCCTTCCGGACGACCTTCTGGATGAAGCAGGGGCTGTAGCCATGGGATCGAGGAAGCCACCGCAGCTGCAAGGGATCCAGGCAGCCACCGCGGCTATGAAGGCCTACTCTTGCACAAATTTTATGCATTGGGTGGGGCCTCTAGTATATATATATACCATATGATCTATCTATTCAATTTCTAGGTATATAGCCAAAGGAAATGAAAACAGGATATTGAAAACAGGATATTGATGAGGATCAGCATTTTCATCTTCATTGCAGCATTATTTATAATAGCCAAGATAGGAAAATAACCTAAATGTCCATCAACAGATGAATAAATAAAGTACTAGTATGATATATATACAATGGACATCATTCAGCCATAAAAAAGGAAATCCTGCCATTTGTGACAACGTGGGTGAAACTTGAGTGTGTTATGCTAAGTGAAATAAGTTGGAGAAAGACAAATACTGCATGGTAACATTTATATGTAGAATCTAAAAAGGAAGGGGGAAAATGAAACTCATAGAAACAGAGAGTAGAAAAACCAGGGGCTGAGGGTAGGGTTGGGGTAAATAGAGTGAGTTTTGTAAAAGGTACAAACTTTCAGTTATAAGATGAATAAAGCCTGAGAATATAATGTGAAACATGGTGACTATAGTTAATAAAATAAAATATATAAAATAAAATAAAATCTGATTTCTTCTAAAAAGTCAGAAACATGCATGAATTAGTATTTTTTCCTGGAACACTCTTTTGAGTTATTTATTCATGTATTCACTCAGCTAATATTTTTGAAGAATTAGAGACTGGCTTTAGTTAGGTACTGGGTATATATCAGTGAACAAAATAGAAAAAATCTCTGCTGTGGGGAATTGAAACGTATACTAACCATACACTATGTACCAGACACTGTGTGAAGGCTATGGAGATGTTTATAGTTCTGCTTTCAAATTCTTGTTAAAGAAACAGATATAAACATATAATCACTACCCAGAAATGTTTCACACTGTTATTGCTCTAGAGGAGTGGTTTTGGAAAAAAAAGGTATATGGCAAATATATCATAAACAGTCAAAACAACACAACAGAAGACAAGTATTTCAAATTTCTGAGGGCTGACTGATTAATGTCCTAGCTATATAAACAGTTCACTCAAATTAATTTTTAAAACAGTTCAGAAACACAAACACACAATAAAATGCACAAAGAATATGATCAGAGAAAAGAAATAAAAATGGATCTTAAACATATAAAAGGAAAACCATCTCACTGCTAAGACTTAAAAGAAGCAAATGAGAACTTCAATGAAATACACTTTTTAAAATCACAATACTGGCAAAGATAGTTTATTTTAAACATCTGGTGTTTGACTAATAGGGTAAAATTATAATTCTCAAAAAACTGATAAACAGATTAAACAGAAAAATTTATCATAAGCTATAAAAGCAAATAAAATCCCATCATGAGCTTGTTAAGTATTTTCTGTTAACACTATATCTTCCCCCAAAATACTTATGTCCTTTAAAATATTCTGAGATATTCTACATTTGGAGAACCAGTGATGGTGTCCATTTTGTTAACCTGAGCTGATTGTTGACTTGGCCCTGAATTCTTGATATTTTGTGGAACCATCATTGAGAAGATTTTGTTTTATTCTTTACCGGAAACACATGTTCAGAGGGAAACCTTGTTTAGTTTGTTCTTGACAGCTATAACTATTATCAGGGTCACACCCTTGTGGAAACCATGGATATAAGAACATAGAGCTGCCTCATTCAATGCTGGGGTCCCACCAGGAGAAGGCATGTTCTCTGCAGAAGACGTGGCTGCAGTACTCAGTTCTCCTTCCTTACACCCTCGCAGCAGTGCCTGCCCTCTGGCCGGATTCTAGACATCGATTTATTTTACTTTCTGGCAGCTGAGCTCTAGAGCACTTTCAAAAGGAAAGGCCACAAATGAATAAAATATTTCCTCTTGGGGGTCTGGAGGGAGGAAGGACATTTGAAGCAAATGAACAGGATGCTTAGCTCTCTGGCGCAATGCTTTTGGATTCTTTACATCATCCATCTACTCCTGTGCTTCTCTTCCGCCTCTAACTCATCCAGGCTGTCCCTCAGAGGCCTTTCGCACCTCCCAGTCTGGCCGTATTTTTCCCAGGCGCTGGAATTGGAAGGACTTTCTGTTAGGTAGGACAGGGTTTTAAGGGTGGCCAAGCAGGAGGATGTGAGGAGAAAGAGGCTGGGGTGGGGCAGTGAAGCGTCTCAGAAATCTTGCCTTGAGGCCCAGAACATAAAGCTGAACTACTGGTAGGAAGCTGTAAATCCTTCATTTCAGTGAAAGGATTGGAGCACGTCTTCTCCAGCTCACAAGGACTTCAGCAGAAAAACATTTATCTTGTCTAACCGTGTAAAGTTGGTCCAAAAGCAGACTGGTTGAACGAGGTAGAAATGTTGGGAGAGCGGTCACTGCGAAGGCTGTGTTCTTACAGGCAGCCCTCTGCAGGAGGGAGCTATGCATCTACACAAAAATGCTTTCATGGTCTGGCCCCATTTCTTTGGCTTGGCCGGCCGGATTCAAGGGCTTTCTTTAGGGGGTTCTGCTTGCGATTTCAGTGACCCTGGGCCCTACTTCACTAGAGTTACATTTTTCTGTCTCTGATAATGATGATCTGTAAACAGTCTCGGCCTCTCTGTTGCAACCCAGATGTGAGTTATACACTGTGATGCAAAGAGAATTAAAAAAAAAAATTAGTCCAGGATGTTCTTTGTGACATTTAGAATTCTTTTGAGAGGAATTTTCCAACTTAAGGTCTTTCCCCCACCTCCCCCCATAAGCATTTTATAAGTCTTGCCGGAATGATTAATCATATTTCTAAATAAAACATTTACTACTCAATGTCTAAATAAGGTATTTGAAATGCAAAGAGGTTTTCCTTTGGCTCTTCTTGAAATAAAACTTTTCTGAACATTTCTTGGATGAGAGGATATGGACATTTTCAGGTTTCAATGTGTCCAAGAGTTTGAGGAGCTGGTGATGGCACTTACTTACCTGGTGACCTGGCAGCCTGACTGCTCTGCATTTGTATTTTGTTAAGTGATTTGTAGGCTATTGAGCCCGGGAGACCTCAGCACGGTTCCAATGCATTCCATTATGTTTTCATTGCTAATGTAATTACCGACATCTACAGAATAGCAAGTGTATATAAAAATGAATCATTCCATTTCTGAAGGCTTAATGGGCTTCTTGAAAGAAAAGGAAAGAGAGAAAAAAGATTGAGCCTTTTAAGAAGCCTTTTCCCCTCCCTCTCTGGTTTCCCAGTGAAATGTATTTCCTTAGCCACTACCTTTCTTTCTTTCTTTCTTTCTTTCTTTCTTTCTTTCTTTCTTTCTTTCTTTCTTTCTTTCTTTCTTTCTTTCTTTCTTTCTTTCTTCCTTCCTTCCTTCCTTCCTTCCTTCCTTCCTTCCTTCCTTCCTTCCTTTCTTTTCTTCCTCTCTCTCTCTCTCTCTCTCTCTCTCTCTCTCTCTCTCTCTCTCTTTCTTTCTTTCTTTCTTTCTTTTTTCCTCCAACTTTAGTCAGTAACAAACTTCCAAATTGCCTCTCTCGATAACTGTCGAACATGCCTAATAGTTTCTCTTTGTGCAAGAATAAGAGGGCATAGAAATTGTTAAATTTAATCAGTAATAATCAGAGAAATGCGAGATGAAGCTTGTTCAGAGGTTAGGAAATTATGATTCTAGCGACCCTGATTCAAATAGTAATATGATTTTGATAGGCAGAAAAAAGCTCAGGATGAGACTAGGACATAAAACAGGCACAGGGACCTTTTAATTACTGCTTTTGGTGTGTTCTCGAGAAATTGAAAGTTTGGACATTTAACCCAGTAGCCCTCACCTGGGTTGTTTTGCTCCCCACCCCATGCCCCCTCCCTGCTGGAAGATATCTGCAATGCCTGGAGACATTTGGGTTGTCACAGACGGAGGGGAGAATGCTGCTGGTGTGCAGTGGGTAGGGCCCGGGATGCTGATGAGCATCCTATAGCATACAAGACAGCCCACAACAAGAAGTATCTGGCACAACATTTCAATATTACTGGTCTTGAGAAACCCTGGATTAATTTAACTCATCATCATTAAAGATGAAAACTCAAAATAAGCAAATAAACATAAAAGACTAAGCCTTATATAACCTTTAGCCATTCATCTTTTTAAAAACATTTTTAAGGTCTGGTCTGTGATATAGTTCTATTGAGCTACCTCGAGTCCCACTACATGGAACTCTGACTTTAGTACTTTTTTTCCTTCTATTTCCTTATTCACATTTAAAGATATTCAAGACTTTTCTTAAACGTCATCTCTCCTAGGTGAAATTTTCTATGACAGAGTTTCCTTAGGGCTCTGTCTCTTAGGAAAGACAAACTATGTTTGAAACAACCACAGTATGTGCCTCTGTTACCTACTCTTCACTTTCTACTGCTTGTTCACAGTCACATTCAAGCACCTTCTGCAGACTATGAGCACCTGACAGCAGAAGCTGGATCCTGCTCATCTTTAAAAACCCAGCAGGGCCTACTCCTTAGCACCCTTCAAAGGGACAAACGCCATCATGAATGAAAGTCTCAGGGAAGAAGCCTCTTTGGGTTAACCTCTCTCTTAACTCTGCCTACTTCATCTTTTGACTATTTTTATCACGTGTGAGCTTTGTTCAATAGCTCATGATGTCATTTAGTCCAAAGCTCTTTCCTGAGCTGCGTTATAGGTATACATAGTACTTTCAAAAGTTACCATCACTTTTTCCTGACATCTCCTATGTATCTCAAAACCCTCCCTAACTTTAATCGATTATGACCCTTACATTATTTCCTTTCTTAATTTGCTTCTTTTCCCAAATACCCTGTATCAAGACAGATATAGCAAAATGAGGCTCATGAGAAACCTTCTCATTCTCTCTTCAGAGTCCTGTTCATGACTGAGTTCTAAATCACTTCCAAATTCTCTTCTCATTTCCATGACCATTTCTTTAATGTTGAACTCTATCTCATTATCCATACTGCTTCCAGAAAAATTTTTAAGCATGAAATTTTTCTTGTCCCTAGTTAAATTATGTAATGATTCAATGGCTCCTCATTGCCCATAGATAAAATCTACATTCTATAGACTGGCACTATAAGACCTTTTATGCTATTATTCCATGATATTATCTTTCCAGCCTCATCTCATCTTACATCATCATATGTGCTCCCAGTACACCAAACAATTTGTGTTATTTCCCTTGCCTAAAAGCACCTCATTTTTTCTCCCACCCACCCCCATTGTCTTCCACTTGTTGTTATCCATCAAGCTCCTCTCTCCTGAAATTATTCACTTTTATCTTTAAGCTGGTTGGTGGCTCTTTTTTGAGTTCCCAGCTCATTCTGACTATATTTCTAGTACAACCCTTTCCTCACAGTGTTGTCAGCATGTATCTTCCCTATTAAACTGTGAGCCCTTTAAGGAAGGAGAATGCATAGCAACTCTTTCTACCTTCCCATTGCTTATTCGAAAGCTTGATAGGGAAAAGTTAGTAAACACAGAGCCTTTTGTGTAGGAAGTATTCAGTAAACACATGTTTAGTTAAACTGAATCTCAGATGAGGAACCCATGAGAATAAACCTGGAAGTGGCATGGTGTTAATATATTCAGCTTATCTTTCATGTCCTAACGGTATTTAAAGGGACCAAAACTCAAATCGTTTCCCCGAAGTGTGAGGCTCCAGTCTCTTGGTGTGTCTGCCCTATTGGATTTTGCTAGTCTCCAGTTCTATGGTTGTGATTTGACTATTCAAACTCATAAAAATTCCATTCAATTACTTCACTAAATGGAATTTAGTTTGGCCTTTAGAAAGCTCTCCTAAGACTTTCCAGCCACTAGGTTATCATTTAGTCAGAGTATTGTGGTAAAGAGTGGCTGGAGAATGAATGTGGAAGTGATGGTGGTCCATGACGATATTGTAGGAAGCACATAAATTACAGGAGCAATACCCAAGTGTACAACGTGAGGGAAGGATAACAGGGTGTTAGGTGAGGTCCAACAATGAGATAATTCCAGTCTCATTTCCAGGTTTCAGCTACTGCAAGAATTTTAAAGATTTAAAAATAGATATAATATGTTCCTTGTCACATTCCCAGACATGGAAGGGCTCCTCTGTCACATTCTCAGACTCTGTGGGTACAAGACATGTAAAGTAGAGAAGGGATGTTTAAGTTTAAGTCTGGGCAAAATTGAGGCATATGCTAGTGTTCCACATTCCAAAAGGAAAAAAGAAACACCTCAAAGCAAAATCACATCGCTCTATATTTTTGCAGACATAGCTGAGGTTAATATTAAAATTGTCACATCAATTTTATTTTTTCTCTTTCTGAGAAATGAAGGAGTGAAAAAGAGGAAATAAAGTTTAGGAAGGTAGACACACGACTTCTAGTTTATATTTCATAGAAAAATAAACAATGTAGGAGCCTTTCTGGAAAAAATTCTGAAGACTGAATTGGATTATAAATGTTGTATGTAGGTACAATTGATATTTATAAAATGGAAGTCAGTAATGTTCATCTGGAAAGCATTTATCAGGGATGTTAAGTGTGATGATGATTAGGAGTTTTCTCAATTAGATTAATAAATAAAGTACATGTAATTTGGTTTGTTATTTATAACTCAGCTGAATTATATGCTAGATCCACACTGCACAAACTATTTGAACTCTCCTGGAAAAAAAGAAACTAAAGATCTTTTATGTGCTATTTTGTTGATATGGCTTAAACTTGAAACATTGAATATTTTATTCAGCTTCTTTTTCTTAAATTAACTTCTTTACTAATTACTTAATGGCTTAGTTCTTGGTTTCTGTCCCTTTGGTTCCCCTAATAAACATAAAAAATTAATGTCCTTGAGATAATCCCATTCAAGATAGTATTTGTTTGTTTTGAAACTTGCCATCAAAAGAGCCTTGACTAAGGCAATTCTTTTGGTTAGTGACCACCCTATAATAGCTCCCATGATATTCATGGTGCTTGTGTCATTTTGAATTAGATATCTTTAGTCCCATTTGGCATTGAGGAAATTGATACTAAATAACTTGTGAAAGTCCCAAAGCAGGAAAGTGACAGAGACGGTATTCCAAATTTACACTTTAACCCTTCACTGTAGGATGGCTCTAGTGTTTGATCTTATTGTCTTTTTTATTTTTTTATTGCTTAAAGTAATGATCTTATTATCTTTATAGCTTACTTCGTATTTATATATATATGTAGGATCCATAGTTTTTATATGTGAATCTGCTCTACCTCCACAAATTCTGAGTAAGGCAGACTTGGTATTTTTTTTTCTTATCCTTTAGAGTTGGCATATTGCTTTGTCTAAAATAGATGCTCTGTTAACATTTACTAGTAATTGACTCAATAAGTGAAAAATAATGGGGAAACACTAATGGAAGGTAAAATGTTTTAAATAATTAAGACTTGGCTGGAAATGAGAAAGAGATGTTTCTTCTGTTCTTTTCCTTGGGGGGGAGGCAACAAGGCTGCGACCTCTGGAGTGCTGAACTTTGCAGGGTCTCTGTACGAGGCTGGAGGTCTGGAAGACCCTGTGGGACGAGGTGTTTATCTTTGTTTTACGTTATTTTCTAAGGCAAAATAGGCCTTCAAAAACCATTCATGAATTCTTTGCAGATGAGTGGATTCAATATTATTTTCTTTAAAAGATTCTAGCCTTGCCCGGCCGAGCGTCAACCTGTGAACCAGGAGGTCACAGTTTGATTCCCTGTCAGAGCACATGCCCAGGTTGCAGGCTCGTTCCTCAGGAGGCAGCTGATCAATGATTCTCTCTCATTGATGTTTCTATCTCTCTCTCCCTTCTTCTCTGAAATCAGTAAAAAATATTTTTAAATAAGATTCTAGCCTTGATAAAGCTAGATTTTTTTTTTAATACTACAAAATTTTTGTGTGTCTGCATTGGTGTTGTTTATATATTATTTATTTTTTTCTTTGCTTTAGATACCCTTCCTGCCATTATAATAAAGGTGACAACAACAAATCTGATACGTATTTAAATGACTAACATCTTTTGGAATATGGATAAATCAGATCAGCTATCATTTGAGTTTTTCTTAAATCTTTCAACATCATACCATCCCTCAGGTTAGCCTAATATTGTGTAAATTTTCTAGTTGAAATCATAGGATGGTGAATTTTAATATTTGAAGAGGAAAAACAAAGTATGCAGAGTGGGGTCTAGGTGTTAAAACACACACAATAAAAACCTCTGACTCCTGCTGCCCAGCCAGGGTTTAAAAGCCAATGTCCAATCCTTTTGTTTTACAGATAAAATGATTGAGTCAGAGAAAATATTGGTAAACTGTCATTTGGGTTCCAGAAGGAATGCATAAAACTGAAAAGAAATGTGAAAATTCACCTAATAGGAATGATTTACTTTTGTAATATATTTAGTAATAACACTTTTATTTGCACATGACTGAAAGCCAACTGAAAACAAGATACGAAGAAAAGCAAATGAACTGGCTTATAGAATCCAGAAGTGTTGAATACCAGACCACGGAAAGGGCAAGTATGCAATTGGGCACTAGGCACATTCCACACCAGGTACTCAAGTGCTACCGCTCCTGCCTGTTGTTAAACTTTATTCGCTTCCATTGAAGTGCCAATGTATCCACATGGCAGAACATGTGGTTGCCAATGATTTCCAAATTTTGCACCTCATCATTTAAGACACCAGGAAGAGAATGACCTCAAGCTTTCCCTAGAGCCAAATGAAAATGCCCTACCAGGTCTGTGCTGGAAGTCCTAGATTTGCAATATATGTTGACTACTCAGCAATATGTTGTCTCATCTAATAATATAGTAAACCATACTTTGTGTTTATTATTTAGAAAAATTTTTTTTAAAAAAAAGAATTCCACTTGAGTTGGGCACAAATTTGAACTCAAATTGGACATAGGACAGGGTCACATGGGCTGGGAGAAGCATGTCCATATAAACTGTATAGATAGGGGATGAGGCAGCTTTTAGACTTGGGTACTTAGCAAAACAGCTCAGGCACCTACTAAAATAATCAGTTATTAATTTGGAGAAATACATGAAAATTTTATAATATTTTAACTGAAACACCTTTACATGCAGTACAAGGTGATTTTTCCTTGGGAACCATTTAATTTCTCTAGAGCAGAACCTTTCAACCTGCTGGGCAGTGGGATGGCCCGAGAACCCCAGAGCTCACTATGCAGACTTTCACCTACTCTCCTTGCATTTACTTCCGTGTCTCACTTCTGTGCTACCTGAGGTCTGTGTCCCCAGTTTAAAACATCCTGATTCAATTGCTCCAGGTAATATGTCTCTTTCATCTGTCAAAACAGTGGAGGAAGACGAAATCTTTTTGTAAGGTTGGGATGGGCCTGTGCAGAAGTTAACACCGCGAGCAGGCCTGAAGCGACTGTCGTTAGAAGGTGCGAGCTTGGTCCTCAGCTGGTACTTTGGCTTTCAAAATGTGCCCTTTGTTACTAACCAATAACTCTGTGTTTCTATTTCTAGGCTGTTTGTACAAACGCTGTCATTGATGGTGAATATCTGCTGTCCTTCTGGGAGTCTGAAATTTTTATACTTGCTAGGCAAAGGGTGCTCACATGACCAGCCCCCCCCCGCCCCCAACAAACAAACAAACCCTAAACTATTTGTCTCAAACAGGATTCTCTGGACAGAAACATCACGTGTGTGTTGCTGCATTTTCCCTGCAGGAGGAATTTGTGCTCTGTGTGAAGGGAGGGAGAGAATATAGGAAGACTGTACATTGATTCCTCCAGGCTCACCTGTCTTCTCCCTTTCTGATCCTTGTATCACAGTGATAAATCTTTACTATAAGTACAATTATATGCTGAGTCCTGTGATTCCTTCTAGAGAATCATTGAAAGTGTGGGTGGTTTTGGAACACTTGGAATAAGAACCTATTTTTTCCAGGTTCATGGTTTGCTCAGTTCTGGACCTTGCTCCAACATCTCTCTTCAATATCACTTTCCATGTAATATCACTTACATTATAATCCATCAGCTTCCCTTTTTCCAGAACTCTGTTGGAATCTTTTCTCATTGGTGTTCTTTCAATTTCTCTTTGTCCATGTGGACTAATACAATTTTTTGTTACTCTGTTGTCATTACAATACAGGTTTGTATAAGGAAGGATAAATCAAGTCTGGTTAACCTGTCATATTTATGTGGAAGCTCTCTATTATATCTGCGTGCTTTTTTCTTTACCATTTAACCTAGTCACTTTTTGAAGAACACCAATTCTTCATATTTTGCTTTTGTAATGTTTGTCTCATATTTATCTCTAATCATTTTATCTCTTGTTACATGTTTTCATTGTGTGTAATTTTTCTGGCTACTTTTCCATAGCACTATTAGAGTCTTCTGTATATTAATGGTTCTAATTTATAAATTATTCATTGGTATTATTTTCCTCCACAATATTTCATTTGCTTTAAAAAAATATCATCCTAATGCCTTATTTACTCTGGTTTTAGCATATTTTATAAAGTTAATGTCTTCCCAACATTCCTTGAAAGTACAGACACATGTTTAATGTTTTTATGTTATATCTAGTATTTTTTAAAAATTACTTCTCATTTCTGGCATCTCTATTACTTTTATTTTTGTTATATTTTTATACCTTCAAATATTTTTTTTGGCTAAAGTTTCAAGTTATAATATCTTTCTTTCTATTCATCTTGGAATGGATGATTATTTTCTCACCTATTATTTTATCCAAGGTAGTGTAATAATTTTCTTGACTTTGTTATTTGTTTACTTGTGCATTGTATAAACATTTCCTTTGGGCTTGAGAGTGAGATACTGATAGTTCATATTTTCTTTATCAGTCAATAGTGTTAACATGACACCATAGTCAGCTACACTCTGATTTTTGTTGTTGTTGTGTTTTGTTTCTTGGTTTGCCCATTTGCCTGACTTTTCTCTAAACTGGTTGAAACTCTTGTGCTGGGATACCATGTCAGCCAATTGTGGCACCTACATTTTGCTTCTGGGTGAGCCAGCACTTTGGTGATAATACCGTTTAGAAAAAGTTCAATTGACATTTTTGTTTCTTAGGTCAGCACATATTTCCTTCTCCCAAGTTACCTTTGTTCTGCAACCAGAGTTGGCTTTGGGGATATTCTTTTTCATCTCATACAATCCACCTTCACCTTTACACCTTCCACCTGCCAGTTAAAAAGTGAGATTAGAGAGAAAATAATGGTAATGTGTAGGCTCCTAGGATTTCCTCCGATCTTACTCCCATGACGATCTGTGGACATGGGAAATGTGCTCGAGGTTAGGGATTTTCCCTCTTTTCCTGTCTCTATAATCTCCACGGCTTGTGCTACATGCTGAGGAATATTAGTGGGACATTTATTTCTTTTCTTTCCACCATTCTTTACTGTATTTTCAAGATCCTTTTTCAATTTGAACCAAATTATATGTTCTTAGATGTATCTTACATGAGTTGTGAGTTGTTCCTGTTTGAGTATAGTTGACATTTCCCCTTAAAATTTATTCAATGTACATCAATGTTATCATATATTCCAGCCTTTGAAACAATAAACCTCTCAGTCTGATAGTGTATAAACTTCTTAGCTTTAATGGAAATTTTGCAAAGGTTTAACACAACAAAATGACCTCAAAGACAGGGCTGCTGCATCATCACATACAGTGATTTTTAGAAAAGGTATTTTGTTTTCACTGACAAACTAAAAAGACTACAACTCTGTGTTGATAAAACACAAATAAAAGAGAAAGGTTTAGTGAGTGAAGCAGGAAGGATTTTGGCTGTCACTCAAGCTTCATGGTTGGGCATAAACTTCATGGGCATAACAAGTTACCCTGCACAAAACATGCTAGGTATCTAGCAAAATCAGTAGTGTTTAGTTTCTAAGCAAAATAAATTGATTGGAGGCCGTAGCTAACATTATACGCAATGGTGAAAAACTGATCCTTGAACAAGATAAGGATGTCTAGCCCTGGCCAGTGTTTCTCAGTGGTTAGAGAGCGTCCCCCCTCCCCACCTACGAAGGCTGGTGGGTTTGATTCCAGGTCAAGGACATGTAACTGGGTTTCAGGTTTGATCCCGACAGGGGCACTTGCAGTAGGTGACCAATCTATGTGTCTCTTTCACCTCTCTCTCTCTCTCTCTCTCTCTCTCTCTCTCTCTCTCTCTCTCTCCTCCTTTCCTTCCACTCTCTCTAAGAAAGATAAGGATGCCCACTCTGGCCACTTTTAATCAACATAGTATTGAAAGTCCATACTGTTTTTTGTTTTTTGGTGTGTTTTTTGTTTTTGTTGGAGTAGTTTTCTCATTTTAGGTATCTGTATATTTAACTATATTTTATTATTGTCTCATTGCCATTTTAATGCTCTATAGATAATATGAGAAAATGGCCTGGTCTGTGTGCCTCAATGGTTGAGCATCCACCTATGAACTGGGAGGTTGCAGTTTGATTCCTGTCCGGACATATGACCAGCTTGTGGGCTCAGTCCCCAGTGTGGGGTGTGCAGGAGGTGGCCGATTGGTGGTTCTCTCTCATCATTGATGTTTCTATCTCTCCTTTCCTCTCTGAAATAAATATATATAAATAATATGGGGAAATGTATTTCAATGACCATCTTATCTCATTTTCTGTGTACAAAGGTAGAACTTGTTGAGTTATAGGACCATAATGATATTTTAGTATATTTTCATACAGATAAGTTTAAAACTTTAGATATATTGGCTATTTGACAAATGAAAACTTAATTGAAAATTACTTTAGCATATCATTAATCCAGTAAAGTTACATTACTCAAAAATTTAAAAATCTGTATTTTAAAAACAATAATATATATGAGGTAAATTAACAGCAGAATGTTTTATGTACATCCTCACACTGTGGATTTGATTGTCTGGAAACTATTCAACATCCACTTATGATTGTTGTTAGCACCTTTTAATGCAAACAGTACATAGAGTAACTGTTACATTTCTTTGGAGAGCAGAACTGACATTTTAAGTGGCTAAAATAAGATTAAAGTATTTAAAAAACACCTAAATCTGTCATGTAAAGATGTTTCCTATTAGCACCAGGAGTTACAGATGGTCTCATCACAAATATATCTACCATAAACATTATGGGATTATGAAGTTGAATTTCTAAAGCTCTGACAATGTTCTCTGGTTGCTACCACTTATAATATGTTCTGCTTTTTTACTTCATTTTCTGTACACATTAGTGTCAGCTTTCTGCTAGAATAAGAGGAGAGAAATGAAAAGTTTTCATGGGTACTATAGATATGGAGAAGATAAACTACAATTTAGTTTTTAAAAACCTTAATTAAAAAGTAATATTGAATCATTATACAGCTATTTCTTTTGACAACATCTGTAGTTCTAAGACCCATAAATACACGTTAAAAATGAACAGAGATCTTTTTTTTACTTTGATTACAACTTTAAAGGTACTTGCTCTATGAAAAGGTATACATATAAAATACAATAGATGGTACTTATGACATTATTTATAATAAGGACATGAAAATATAATAATAAATATGACTATAATAAACTACTATGTACATGGAATTAGGTGTGGCAATGCCATTTAGCAATCCATCAAGCTTCCTCCAGTATTGGCACTGCAGATATATATATATTAACACAGGCAGATAGCCCAAAAGATAGAATGGTATTAAGATAAATAGTGAGAGAAGTTACCGGGCTTTGGGGATTTCTTGCAAAATGGAAGAATTTGTCAGATAAGCAAAGACCCTGGATTAGTATCTTTGTCCTAGAAGTAGAAAGTGGCAATTGGTCTAGAAACTCTGTTAGTTAAAATAATATGCCGATTGATTCTATGAGCTTATATAATTAAAAAATACCTAAGACACCAAATATTTTCCTAGACAGAGGTGGGGAGATAAGAACTGGGCTATTTATCCAGCTGGTGATATTATATGTCTAAGAGTTATGCATCAATGAGAAAGGGAATACTACTCACTTAATGAAACAACCCTGGTATGAATGTTTAAGTGATATAATTTGGGGGGTTTTTGAGAGTCAGAGAAATTAAGGAATTTGTTCAAGGATTACCCAACTTAACGTACCTGAATAGAATGTTGTTCAGTCTCAAATGTTCATCAACTTTTGGTGATATTGAAGGTCAAAGCAAACAAAAGTAGCTTTATAAAATATAAAAGAAGAAATAGTATTTAAATTTGCTATTTAAATTTGTTTATAGATTTTTTATAAAAATCTCTTATAGATCTGAGTAAATTGGACAAATGTCTAGACATTACAGGACAGTAACCTCACCTTTAAAGTTACTAAAAGTACCTTAGGAAACAATTTTAATTAAGCCCTTAATAAATCACATAGTGCTGAGACAACAGGTGGTTTTGAAATATTCAGTAGCAGAAGCTTAGATTCCTGTAATATTTTAGTTGTGACATTTGCTTAAACCATTTAGTACTTGTCTATCAATCTTGTGAAGCAGTTGGAATAACAGATATTTATAGACTCTAAGAACCACTCTGATTGTGGACAGATAGAATTGGCTTAATCCTTCTTAGTTACTGAGAGTAATTGTGTCATCATAGGTGTGTGGCTATAGGTTAATAAATAGTATAAGAAACATAAAGGTAGGTTGTTTCTTTTCCTTGTGATTTAAATTTATCAACCTACTTTCCACTATGTATTTCCAGAAAGTTTTAGAGAGAAACTTGACAAAGAAGAGGGACACAAACAGAGATGCATGTACACACAAACACACATAGAGATTAAAATGTGACTTTTTAAGAAGGCAAGAATACATTAAGAGAAGAAAAAATATGCCGAATATAAAACTCTAATTGTTCTGACAGCATAAATTCTGATAACAGTTCACTAAGGAAGAAAAAGATAACATTTTTAAGTTATATAACTTTTATAATCAGAGAAGGGAAAATAGACTGGCTATTGAGAAAGACAATTATATTCCTAAGTACCAAATTCAGAAAAAAAGGGCAAATTTAATAGCAGCAAATTTATAGTAAATGTAGAATCAAAATTCAAACACCTGTTTCCAATATTCACCTTGATGAATGCCAAGAGCTAAAGTTAAAATGTAAGTCTGACCAGCACCCAGCAAGGGGTTAAAATAATAAACATCAAGGTATTGATTTGGTATAGAGGACTCTCAGGTAGATCTTCAATATTCATTTAACTCAGACGTAGACATAGAATTCTTAAATGAATCTGTCAAATCATACTTTTAAAATTACATTCTGTGTGTGTGTGTGTTTTTTTTTCACTTATTAACCAACAATACATTAACTTTGGAAAGCCGGAGAAGCAGGTGCTATGGTTACTTTCTGCTGCTGAAAACCAAGAAGGCTGCCAGTTTCCTCCCCTGGATGGAAAGACCCTCTGCTTGCACAAAAGTTGGAAGGATGGCCTATAAATGTACCTCCCTCTTAATTATACATTGGTCAACAATTGCACTCATGATGACTGAGGTTTATGGTTATGATGGGTTGAATTGTGCCTTCTTCCCTAATTCATATGCTGAAGTCCTAACCCTAGTGCATCAAGATCTGACCTTATTTGGAGATATGGTCTTTATCAAGTTGAAATAAGGTAATTGGGGTGGGTTTGTACTCCAATATGATGGATATCCTTAGAAAAAGGAATCTGGAGATAGACTTAATTGCAGGAAGAATGCCATGTGAATATGAAGATATCTGTGTTCAAGCCAAGGAGAGAGGCCTGGAGTAGGCCCTTCCCTCACAGACCTCAGAAGAAACCATCCCTGCCTACACCTTGATCTTGGACTTCTAGCCTCAGAACTGTGAGACAATAAATGTCTGTGTTCAAGTCACCCAGTTTGTGGTAATTGGTTAGAGTAACTCTAGGAAACTAATACCATGACATGAGATAACTTCTAGATTTAAGATTTTTGATTATACACTAGAATAAATCCAAAAATTAAATTAAGGTGAAGCAAAAATATAATTTTCTGTTACTATTTATATTTAGTTGTCATTTTCCAATATGCTTGTATAGTTGTAAAGAAATATGTATTTCTAAGCTGTTAACCAGATACAAATTCTTACATTTAAAGTAATTAACAAATATCCTTAGGAAATATACAAGAAAAATTTGTGTTGATAACAGTGTTTTCTAAATAAAAATAACCTGATTTTTATCCTAAAATTGTTTTTAAATTTTTTTTTATTGATTTCAGAGGGGAAGGGAGAGGGAGATAGAAACATTAATGATGAGAGGGAATCATTGATCAGCTGCCTCCTGCATGCCCCCTACTGAGGATTGAGACTGCAACCAAGGCATGTGCCCAGACCAGGAATTGAACTGTGACCTCCTGGTTCATAAGTCGACGCTCAACCACTAAGCCAAACCAGCCGAGCAAAATATAACCTGATTTTTATCCTAAAATATCATTATGACTGTGTATAAATATATTTTTCAAGCTATTGTTTATGCTTTAGAATCTCCACTGTTTTTCATATTAAAAAATATCCTTTACCAAAAGATTTTAAATGGTGGAGTATTTTATACTGTCATGTGGTAGAATGTTGAAATGTGATGACAGCCCTTTCTCCGACTTATTTAGATTTTCCCAACACTGAAGGTTTAATAAAGTCATAGTAGGTATTTGTAATTCAATAAATGTACTGACATCTGATAAACTCATATTGTAAGTAAAATGCTGTGGCTCTTTCTTTAGCTTTTGTATCCAATAAAAATCATAGACTCCTTTGAATTTGAGAAGTCTTCTATGTATGTTTTTTTACACAGAAGAGAAAAAGTGTGTTTTTTCTTTGTCATCCCTTGACACCCTGATGCCTTCCCTTGGGCCTTGGTAATGTTAATTGTTAGCATTACATCTCCTTTTTAAAATTCAGATCTTGCCCTACTGTGACAGCAAGTTATAAGCATTTCTTTTCCAATGTTTATTTAAATTATATTAAATTGTTATATTTAGAATTCTCCTTGCCAAAAGGGGGGCATATAGAAAAATTAGTATGTAACCTTCTTGGACCTAATCCTCCTATACCACTTGTGGGGTTTGTGTGCATATAAACTCTTTGTCATTGAGGTAAAACCCGAGTGATTTTACCAAATGACGTTTTTAGGTTTACATGGTTTGATGAGACGGCTATTAGTGGTAAATGTAACTAAAACCAAGGGAGCAATAGTCAGCATACTATTTTAAACTGCCTGGATTCCCCCTCCCTCTCTTAATTTCAATACATTTTATGGTTTGTCATCTGCTGGGATACTTGTTTTCTTAGGCAGCAAGAATCCTGCTCACTAGGTAGCACAAGGAAACTCTCTTAATAGAGAAAAATTCTTGGACAAATGAGGTTGTTGGTTGTCATGAGAACTCATTGGCCAAAAAGGAGAGTCAGCAACCTAGGACAGGGCCTGGCCAGGACCAAAGAATAAGCAATGTCGGCTGGCTTACAAATATAATTCCTCCTCATAAACCACTCCCAATGCAACATTCCTAAAGCTACCATTCCTAAGGCAGCATTCCTTAAATGGATAGTTTCACTTTGATTAGCAATATGGTCAAAGATTATTAGAATCCGGGCTCTAACATTTTACCCAGTGAAAATGAAATCTCAAATGTAACTTTAAATTGATTATAAAAATCACTCTAGGGAATAATATTGTCCAAGATTTCATAAACAACTGCATTGAAAAATTGTGTACAATTTTTTTACGCAATCTTTTTTAAGCCACAAATTTAGCTGTGTCAGAGGTGGCCAGCTGCTCATCAAACACGTGCTTCTCCTTTCTTGGCACGGAGTTACCTTTGGGAAACAGCTGCTCATCCACTGACCAGCTTTGCCAGCGCTCCCTCCCACCAACATAGACTAGTTTTACCAACGGGATGTGGGCAGAAATGAAGTGCATCCTTCCAACTTCCTCCATATCCTCTTCCTCTTCATAATGGCTTTATCTCTGGTAACCCACACTAACTCACCAGCCCACATCTATAATGATTTTCTGACGTGCTCGTAACAGAAGCATAGCCTTACTTTGATGAAGTCTCTGAATATAGAGCTGCATTGCATTTCTGAAGCTAAATGTGACTTCTAGAATTCCGTTACTTCCAGGACCGCCTACCTCTTCCTCCTGAAATCTTAAACAAAGATGATGCCGAGGCCTGAAAAATGTTGTCTTGCTCAGTTGTCTGCAAGGCGCCAGAGCTACTGACACGTGTGGTCTGGCCCTCTGGACTCAGCTGCTTCCCAAGTGCTGGCAGGAATTCCTCCCCTGTCTCAGCTCCCATCACCGGCTCATCACAGAGATGGCCAGATACTCATCTCTTTTTATCATGACCAAGAATGCTTTGGATTCTTCATGAAATTGACAAACTGTAAATTTAAAAATTACACCAACTTAGGCTAAAGTAGGGAAAAGAAAAAGGTTGCTTTCCACACTGAATGCCTGTCTTTTGTCCCCACTACTTGTTCCACCCCCAGCAGTGTCACACATTTGCAGTTGTTTGTGTGGCCATTGTGTTTCTAATCTATGGTGTACTAAGATTTCAAACTTCTCATAAAACTCCTTTTTTTATTAAGTGTGAAAATCAATCTCTGACAGAGAATTTGTAATAAAACTCACTTTATGTTCACCTCAAATGTGCAGCATTTGTGACAATAAAAAATCTAATATTTGCTTTGTTCTATGAAGTCAAAATGTAATCTGCCTCCAGCCACTTCATGTCCTATCCCAGGGAACGTATACTTGAAAGAAACTTAGGAATAACTGGAGGCAGGGACAATGCCACTGGGTTGCTTTCATATAGAAGATGGTCCAAAAAGTTCAGCTTCATGGGGTTAAAATGAGGAAACAGCAAGTTATTATTCTCAAATTCTTAAGATTTCTGCTGTAAGTGCTTCTTCCTCAGTGCAATAGTGAATCCAGCCAAACCGAAGAGAACTGGTTTAAACATCATTGCTCCTAAGAGGAAGAAAGGATCATCAGTTTGGTTTTTAAAAGCCAACAGAAATAAAGTGATAAATAAGATCTAACATTTGTGTTCCCTTCTTGCCTGCTTCTCACGACAGCCTTCTGGAGAAGGTGAGGTCACCTTACTCGATTCTATGTTAGAGGTTAGGAGACTTTCACTCAGGTTTTGATTTGTGCAAGTTCTCAGAACGGAAACTAGGGTTAAGTCTGTCCTTTACAGGAGTCCCTGCTTCATATTTAGGGATACTGCTCCAAGTAGGCAGGTCTGCAACAGCGTGGAGAGATGGTGCTCTTTGTAGGGCATACGAACCACTGAGAATATGGTTAGTTGGCTTCACGTTGGCTTATTTTGTCTATTGTGGAGTTGTAAAATCTGTCAAATGATATTCAGAGTTTTACATTATTGTAAAGTAAAACCAAGTGTATGTGTGTGTATATACATACACACACATGTTTCTGAGATAACATAGTTTAAAATTTTGAGCTGAACACTTGTTATAACATTAGAGTCAGGGAGATATTCAGATAATTTAAGCACCTTTTATGGCATAGACACTAGCCAATCAAAATAGGGCACTGGCCAATCAGAATGGAAGTTCATCATAAACAGCCCGTGTGTACAGTTGACCATCAGCTCTAACACTGATATATAAATAGACTGGGATTCCTGAGGGCAAAGAAGATGCTGGCTTGCTCCTGCTCCGTCCCAGCACCATGCACAAGACCAGACACTAAATATGCTCTTAATGGAGACTTCTAACTGAGTAAATCCATGGGCACTGAATTTTATAATTTTTCTGAAATTATGGGAGAATATGCTTTCATGATGGATACTTTAGTGTATTTATGATGAAAGAGTGAACACTGGCTAACAGTGACTGAAAAAATTCTGTGAAAAATAATTCACAAGCTGTGCTTCTGTCCAGGCTCTTATTTTTCAAAGTTAATAGTTCCAAGTTTTTTATTGGTGGTTGTTGTTGTTTTTGATTCTATTGTTGACAGTATTACACATGTCTCCCATTTCCTCCTTTTTTTGTCCCACTCCCCTGAACTCCATCCCCCTTCTCCCCTCAGGCCTTCCCCATACTATTGTCTGTGTCCATGGATTATGCACACATGCATATATGCCCTTTGGTTAATCTCTTCCTGTCCCCTCCCACTACCCCCTCCCACCACTGAGATCTCTTATTATATTCCACACATCCGTATCTCCGGACCTATTTTTTTTTTTGTCAGTTTATTTTGTTCATTAGATTCCACATATAAGTGAGATCCTGTGATATTTGTCTTTCTCTAACTGGCTTATTTCACTTAGCATAATAGTCTTTGAATAGTTAAAAGTTTTACAAAATATTTTACTCATCAAAACCTTATCATTTATTAAAAATCACATGCTGATGTTCAGACTCTGCTATGAAATTGAAAGTACATTGGCTCTCTCCCCTGAGCATTTCTAATAACACCAGTCCGTTACTGGGAGACTGGCCCTTTCCAGTGATGGCGAACCTTTGGAGCTCGGCGTGTCAGCATTTTGAAAAACCCTAACTTAACTCTGGTGCCGTGTCACATATAGAAATTTTTTGATATTTGCAACCATAGTAAAACAAAGACTTATATTTTTGATATTTATTTTATATATTTAAATGCCATTTAACACAGAAAAATCAACCAAAAAAATGAGTTCGCGTGTCACCTCTGACACACGTGTCATAGGTTCACCATCACTGGCAGGAGCAGGCACCACTGGATGCTGTTTCTGCCACATACCCTTCAAGTCCCCTGGCCACCCTCTGGACTCCTGCTCTCAACTGTTTCATAGTTCAGTGATATAATTGTTTTATAAGCCTTTTTCACGATTTCAATAAGAGCATTTCCCCCATGATGTTTCTAGACGGAATTCTGTTTAAAAGTATCTTGAAATTTAATGAGAAATCTTGTTCTTTACATGTGACAAAGCTTCCACCATTAAAAATAGGTGCAGGAAACAGCATAGGAGCTATTTTTATTCTTTTAATTAGTATAACAAAGCACACAAGTAGGAAAGTCTACTTGTAAATTGATGCAGATTTTAAAAGAATTAACAGCCATGTAAATAGTTGAGATAATTGCACTTGGTCAATAAATATTTTCTGTGAAAAATGTGGAAAACACATGTAAATTTAGTTTTTAAATATTCTGGAAAAAATTTAGGGGAAATTATTTGCATAACTTCCAGTAATATAACAAATTTCTAAGGGAAGTGTACTTACTGTTAACATTTTCTTTAACTTTAGTATACTCAGAGATACAATTAATCTGTGGGGAGAGGCTGTTAAGATCATGTAGTCTCCAGGTGCAAATGATTTTCTGACCTATATTTGTTGAGTTTTTATAAAATAGATTGCAACAGATAGGGATGCCTCCTCTTAGAAGAGGCATTTGCTAGCTATACTAGTAATGTATTTTCCAGATTTACAGAGCTGGTCCTCCTGCCTTGCAATCACATGTCTGCTTTTTAAACTCAGGCTTTTTTTTTTTTTTTTTTTTTTTTTTTTTAGTGAAATTGAGTGCAAACTGAATCTTTGTGTCTTTGTTTAACTCCTGCTTTCAACTTTATGGCTGGGCATTAAATATACATTTAAATATGCTGCTAACATGGGTAGCTACTCCATATTTACTTAGAATGAATTGGGTCTGTCATGGACTGAATTGTGTCCCCACCCCCAAACATATGTTGAAGTCTTAATCCTCAGTGTACTTGGAGATTAGGTCCGTGAGGAGGTGAGTAAGGTTAAACGAGGTAATAAGGAAGGGGCCCTAATTCCACAAGACGTGTGTCCTCACCACATAAGAGACACCAGAGATTGCTCCCTCCATGAGCACACGGAGGAAAGGCCATGTAACTCTCCGGCCTGGTACGGCAGAGCGGCACCGCACTGAAAACTCGGCAGTGGCCCCGGTTCACACATGAGCTGTGATTCTCCGCTGGATCTCCAAATAATTTTGGAGGCCGTTTGTTCACACATGGTTTGAAAAGTTACAGGAACACTGATGTGCAGCAGATCCAGACCACAGGTATTTGGTCATCACTAGAAACAGATTGACCAGCGGGAATTTCCCAATTTCTTTTTTCTTCAAAGCAGCTGTTTGCTTCTAAGTGCTCAGTCACATTCAGTTTTGTTTACTAATTTGTCTTTTCGGATAGATCACTGCGGTAGCCACCGTGAAGAATTCCTATAAAGAAAATCAGACTTGCAGACTTCATTTTGATGACACACATATTTATCTGAAAATCTTCCAGAAAGCTTGCCTGAAGTGGAGTGTAGGAAAACAGAAAAGGTGTAAACTTGTAGTTAGAATAGGAGCAAAGGACAAAGGAATCAGTTAAATTTTGGGGAGTGGGAGTCTGGGTAGGGAACCGTGAGGCAGGGAATTTTTCTTTTCTTTTTAATAGACTTTTAAAACTATTTTGAGTTTTGTTGTTAGAAATAGGTGTTTTATTTTGATAAGATATCAGTTAGATGTAAAGAAATTATGAGCACAGGCCTTGCCTTTAAGGAGAGTTGGTAAACTACACAATGTTTAATTCCTTCCTTGGGCATTTCTTAAGTTGTGAGAATCTGAATTAGACACCATCTAAGAGGCAGTCACTGTCACTGAAGCTGCTACTGATGCACAGGTTGTTGTGTCTTCCAAGTAGTCATCAGAGCCCAGATCCTGTCACTTCTCCCAGTCTTCATCTAGCAGCGGTTCTCAACCTGTGGGTCGCGACCCCTTTGGCGGTCTAACGACCCTTTCACAGGGGTCGCCTAAGACCATCCTGCATATCAGATATTTACATTTCGATTCATAACAGTAGCAACATTATAGTTATGAAGTCGCAACGAAAATAATTTTATGGTTGGGTCACACATGAGGAACTGTATTTAAAGGGCCAGAAGGTTGAGAACCACTGGTAGAACAGCTTCATACCTGTAACAGCTCTTCTGGTTCTGAGACCCCTCGGCCTCCCATGCAACCTCCCGCAGAGGACTCGGCCAACTTAGTGTTGGCTCTTCTGTGGACGAGATGGGTGGGCATCCAGGGACCTGCATGGTGACTCTCAGAAGCAAAGGCACTCTCCCTGCCATGGGTGGCCTGCCCCTGCTCCTAATCTCTTGCTACATGCAGTCCTGGAAACACATCTCACAGAGGCATTTGTCACAGGTTAAAATTTGTAGTCACAACTCATCTTTGTTGAAATATAACTTTCCCAAGAGTGTCTAAGTCTCCTCAATGGAAAACACTTAATATTGCCACTTTTAGGTTAACACTAATTCAAAATAGCTGCTTTCAATGGAGTATATTAATTCAGGATACAAAAACATCCTTCTTTTCCGGGTGATTTTCCCTTATCCAGAGGCTTGCAAGGGGAAGTGTATGTATCAGCACTGTGCAGGGACCTCAGTGATCTCTCCCTGCAATAAGACACTCCCCTTAGTTCCTACTAGAGCTGTAGGTCTTTAGTCTTGACTATGTCTTTCATCCTTTCGCTGGAATACCTAGCTCTTCAGTATAAGGTTTCCAGATGCTGTAAATAAAAATACAGAATTCCCTTGTAGTTACAAAAATCACAGCTTGGAGCATGTTTGGTGCCGCAGCAGTGTTTAGTGAAGTGGACAGGTACCCTCTGTACACTGAGACACAGTGGAGAGACTCTGGGGGACGTGGTATTTGAGACACTAGGTTTAATAATCATATGGTTCTTGGCACTGCAAGAGCATCAGAAGGACACTGGGAGTGACCACATACTCACCCGGGAGGGCAGCAGCCACCAAAGACCAGAGGCTGCTCTGTGACCTTGGGCCTGAGGCCCCTGCAATGCACCAGGACTTCTACGGGGCCCACATCCTTGGATTGGGTAATGGCTCCTTAGATATAACAACAAAAAGACAAACAACCAAAGAAAACGTATGTTAAGGCTTTTTACAACTCAACAATAAATATACAAATATAGTTGACTGTTGAATAACACAGGTTTGAACTACATGAATTTATTTCAATAAATACCTGTACTGTTTTCGATCTGCAGTTGATAACCTATGGATGTTGAGGGCTGACTATATGCATCGATCTATGCAATTTTATATAGGGGACTTGAGCATCCTTGGATTTTGGTATTCATGGGAGTCCTGGAACCTATCTCTCACAGATACAGAAGGACAACTTAAATGTTTGGTAACTCAGCCTGGCTGGTGTGGCTCAGTGGTTGAGCATCCACCCATGAACCAAGAGGTCTGCAGTTTGATTCCCAGTCAGGACACATGCCCAGGTTGTGGGCTTGATCCTTAGTAGGGGGCATGTAGGAGGTAGCTGATCAATAATTCTCTCTCATTGATATTTCTCTTTATCACTCTCCCTTCCTCTCTCTCTCTCTCTCTCTCTCTCTCTCAAATCAATTTAAAAAATTGGGGGGAAGTAAAAAGTTAAACACACATTTCTGAATGTGTGGGGGGTTAGAATCCCTAACCCTGGCATGTTCAATGGTCAACTATAGTTCAATTTAAAAATGAATGAAGTTTCTGAATAAACATTTTTCTTTCTTTTTTTTTTTTTTTAACATATTAAAAATTTTTTTATTAAGTTCTTATAGATTTGTGTTAGATTTGTTTCTATCTTTGTTATTGTAGGTTCTATCTATTTTTAAATAGTTTGTTAAAATGTTTTTTTTATTTTTTATTTATTTATTTATTTATTTTTTTAATATTTTTTTATTTTTCGCTTAAAGTATTACAAAGGGTATTACATAAGTGTCCTTTTTTTCCCCCCCGCCCTTGACACATCCCTACCCTCCCTTACCCCCCAGTGTCTTATGTCCATTAGTTATGCTTATATGCATGCATACAAGTCCTTCGGTTGATCTCTTACTCCCCTCCCTCCTGCCCCCCAACTCTCTCTGGCCTTCCCACTGCAGTTTGGCAATCAGTTTGAGGCAGCTCTGCCTCTGTATCTATTATTGTTCAAAAGTTTGTAATGGTCTTTATTATCCATGAATGAGTGAGATCATGTGGTATTTTTCCTTCATTGACTGGCTTGTTTCACTTAGCATAATGCTCTCCAGTTCCATCCATGATGTTGCAAATGGTAGGAGTTCCTTCTTTTTAACAGCAGCATAGTATTCCATCGTGTAGGTGTACAAGTGGCTAATAACACCTTAAAGGATGATCAACATCATCAATAATCAGGTAACTGCAAATCAAAGCTACGAGATACTATTTCGCACCCACACAGGCAGCTATAAGAAAATAGGTGGATAACAGTGCTGGCAAGTATGTGCAGAACTTGGAACCCTTTTACATTGCTGGTGAGAATGTGAAATGGTACAACTCCTGTCAAAAAGTTCGGCAGTTCCTCAGAAAGTTAGAGTTACCGTGTTGCCCAGCAATTGCAACTCTCCTAGGTATATATGCAAGAGAAATGAAAACATCTTCACACAAAACTTGTATGGAAAAGTTAATAGCAGCATTCTTCATAATGTCTCCAAATAGAAACATCCTAAATGTCTATAAATTGAAAAATAAGTAATAGCAGTATATCCATGCAATGGAATATTATTATTATTCCACCAATGGAATAGTATTATTATTCCACCGATGGAAATACTCTGAAATTACATAGTGATGATGGTTGCACAACTTTGTGAATATACTAAAAACCATTGAGTTATACATCTTAAAATGGTGAGTTTCATGATATGTGAATTACATCTCAATAAAAATGTTAAAAAAGCCTGCCAGTGTGGCTCAGTGGTTGAGCATGGACCCAGGAACTAAGAGGTCAAGGGTTCAATTCCTGTAGGGGGTATGCACATGTTTGGATTGCAGGCTCCATCCCCAGTAGGGGGTATGCAGGGGACAGAAGATGGATGATGTTTCTCTCTCATCGGTGTTTCTATCTCTGTATCTTTCTCCCTTCCTCTCTCTCTAAAAATAAAAATAAAAGTTAAAAAAAAACTTGAAGGATGAGTTCAGTCACAAACAGAAGCCTTTATTACATTAATTCAGGCAAGTAAATGCATGGAGTTTAAAGGACTCATATTAATTTATACCCAGTTTGAAATTACGCATATTTATAAATTTATTTTGACAGAGTGTACAAGAACCATCACATTTCCATAGTTCACCCTCTTGTTTTTTGGGGGGCATCAGAACATTCTGACTGCCTTATGCCAAGTGAATAATTGGGGAAAAGCCTCATTTCACGATGGTTACTGCTGATGTAATCTTCCTCAAGCTTGTAGGTGGGAGGATTGAGTCCATTCATGCAGACCTTGGTTCGGGCCCATTTTTCCCTGGCTTCCGAAGCTCAGCTCTTAATTCAGGAAGCCTTGCATATCTTTTTGCTTCCTCAACAGAAGTCTTGCCACGACTTGTGGTATTTCAGCAATATAAAAGCGCTTGAAAGATAAGATGTGGCGAACTTCTTGGGATAAAGGAAGAAAAATACCTAGAGCTGAGAGAACAAAACACTGGAAAAAACATCTTGCCATATAAGCAGAAGGGGAAAAATGCCTGGAATGATTTATAACAAAATTTGCTTAGTGGCTCTTTTTGGGTAGTGGAAAAAAATAGTGATTTTACATTTTTCCATATACTTTTTGTAGCAAAAATATGTTTTCTAGTAATTTTTAAAACCCTACTTAGAGAATCTAGCTAACCCAGCAAAGTAGACTAATGACCAATTACAGCCATATATAGCTATTAGATGCCAAGTAATTTGCAAAATAATAGGAAATGTGATCCAGTTGATAATGTACAATAATAAGGCATGACCAGAAGTGACCCTAAAATAGTTACTTTATTGCTTTCAAATGGGAACTTGCAAAGGAGAACAGCTTCTCATTTGTACATTCTATTTTGGCTCAGTAACAAAAGGTAATCAGAACACAGTGATGGCTACTTTAAAACTATGATTTTCTTTGATATTCAATAATAAATATTTATTTCACTGTGGTTAAGATCCCAGGCTCTGGAGCCAGACTGCTTGAGTTTAAAACTCAGCTCTGTAATTTATTAGCAGTATCACCATGGGTGAGTTATTTAACCTCCCTGGGACTCAATTTTATTCACATGTGATGATAGCACTTCCCTTACTAGCATAGGTATCACTCAGTACAATGCCAGGCATTTAGTAAACATAAAATAAATGTTACTATAACCATTTGGCTTAAGTAACCTGCATAAATATAGTTTACTAATAGAAATACATTTGGCCTTTCCATACATATACGACAGGCATTTAAGAATACGAAAGCAAAGGGTGTATGATATATAAGTAGATTTTAGAAAACACTTCTAATACTAAGTCACTTAATTTAGATGTACATTCACTTCTAATCTGAGACACAGTGGTAATTGTACTTAAATGGTAAGAGAGCTGCTGTTGTAAACTCTAACCAGAATTGAGGCTTTTAAATTCTAATGATCAAATTTAGATCTAATGTTTCTAATGATCAGAATAAATATGTTGTAGAGAAGCAGACCCCAGCGTAGGCCTGGAACAAAGTATTAGCACTGTTAGTGGTCATAAATGTGTCAGCCATATGTGGTTAAGTATTTTGATTAAATCTGTAGTCTGAAATTTTATTATTTTACTCAATTTGATGCCTCTTGGGTTGAGGCTGTAGCGATGGAGTCCTTTTCTATGCTGACTGCGTAATACCATTTGGTTGGGTTGCGTGAACTCCTGTCTACTCCCAGAATCATTAGACCACGGGAAGGTTTGCCAAGTTCCATCTATGCATGTGTAGCTTGGGGTCAAATCTGTTTTTCCTTAATGTTCAATTTCCTTATAAAGGCAACCTTGGCCTCCAGAAATCCCCAGGCTATTTTCTTTATGAAAAATAATTTTTTTAAAAAAAGTATCTAGTATACTCTGCAGTTCACCTGGGTTCATTTCCACTGTTGGAGTTGTTGAGTTGTTTACACAGTAGATGTAATGTAAACCTCTTTCCAAATAAGCACAGAATACTCTTAGTAGATTTTTTAAACAGTGACTATAATTTGATATCAGGTTTCAAGAATATGAAAATTAATGCTAATTATTTTCATTTTTGAACTGGCAAGATTTATTACTGGAAACATACAACTTAGAAAAAATAAGGGGAAAATGGAGATAATATCTCTGCATACTTAAGGCTAAATGAATACATTATGGATGTAATGAGGAATGAATGATTATTTTCTAACTAATCCAAAAGGTGGTTCCACTTTGAAAATTAATGCCAACTCCACTGAAACTTACTGCACCGAACATTTTGCCAAATATTATCCCACTTTGTAAGGAAGAAAATGTATTGTTATTTTCATCAGTAGACAACATGAAGTTTCTCAGGGAACAGCATTTTTATTAAATCTCAGGGACAACATGAAGAAACTCTGGCTTAATAAATAATTGGCTGACTTAATAAAATGATACTTTGATACTTCATTAATTTCACCTTAAGCCACTGATACCCGTTCTAGATTTTTAAAAATTTTATTTAGGAATTATTTTAGATATATAGAAAAGTTACAGAGATAATGCAGACAGTTCCCATATAATTTACTTTGTTTCCCATAGTATTGTCTGTGATATACTGAATGATTTCCCTCAAAATTCATTGTGTTGAAATCCTAACTCCCAATGTTATGTATTGGGAGGGGAGGCCTTTGGAAGATGATCAGGTTATGAGGGTGGAGCCCTCATGAATGGGATTAGTGCCCTTGTGAAATAGACCTTAGGGAGCTCCCTCATTCTTCTGCCATCCTTCTGCAATTCCCGTCTATAAACCAGGAACTGGGCTTTCACCAGTCACAGAATCTTCTGGCACCTTGATTTTGGACTACCCAGCCTCCAGAACTGTGAGAAATAAATTTTTATTGTTTATAAAACACCCAGGCTATGGGATTCTGTTAATAGCAGTTCGAACGGATTAAGAAACATCTTATATAACACTAGAGGCCTGGTGCACAAAATTTGTGCACAGGGGTGGGCGGGGGGGGTCCCTCAGCCTGGCCTGCAAGATGCAAATGCTCCACGCCCAGCCTGGACAGAGGCCCTCTGTGGCTGGGGTGGAACGCTTGCCTCGTCGCCGCGACGACAAAGCAAGCAATCCACCAGGCCGCTCACACTGCCCACTCTCAGCGGCTGCCCCCCCGGGACTGGGGGACTCTGGCGAGGCTGAGAGGACTGGGCACTGCCATCTTGTGGCTATGGGCGCCGCCATCTTTGTAATGGAGTGATGGTTAATTTGCATATTATCCTTTTATTAGATAAGATGGTGTTTTTGTCCTAACTAAGAAATTAACATTGGTACATTACTATTAACTGATTTCTTAATTATCTGCTAATGTCCAGAATCCAGTCCAGGATAATACATTTCACTTAGTTGTGATATTGCCTTAGTCTTCTCCAGTCTGTGACAGTTTTTCAGTCTTCCTTTATTTTACACAAAATTGGCACTTTTGAAGAGTATTAGTCAGGTATTTTGCAGAATATCCCTCATTTAGGGTTTATTTAATGTTTTCTCATGATTAGATTGAGTTTGTGGACTTTGGAAGCATACCACAAAGTATAAATTGCCTTCTCATCATAAACACACACGCGCACATGCACGTGCAACACACACACACACACACACAGATATGCACACACACACATTTTGGGGAGTGCATTACATAAATAATGCTAACTTTGATCACTTGGTTAAGGTAGTGTTTGCCAGATTTCTCCAGGTTCCTTTATTGTGAGGTTACTAATTTTCCCTTTCTGCATTTAGAACTGAGTCACTATGTCCATTTCATACTCAAGGGGTGTGTATTAAGCTTTGCTTCTGGAGGGAGTAATATCAGCATGTGGTACTTGGAATTCTTCATAGGAACTTGTTCAGATTGGCTTTTGTATCCATTTGATCTGACCCCATCTTTTTTTTTTTTTAAACTTCCTTCCTTTTGGCACCACCAGATACTCCAGTCTCACTGTACATTTTCACTGCCACAGTCCTTGAATCAGGTATTTGTTCAAGTAGCTATTATATACACAATAAAATAAAGTACTTAAACAACAAAGTCAGAAAAAAAAAAAAGCTGAAGAAATTAGTGAAGATAAAAGTAGAAATTAATGAATTAGAAAATAGAAAAATAGTAGAATTAATAAATAAATCTAAATATTAATTCTTTAAAAATACTGTATCCATTTTGTTTGTGGAAATTCTTTGTTGGAAGAAAATTATTTTTGGACACTACCAACAAAATAAACAAATTACTAGCAAGCCTATCAACATAAAAAATAAGAAGACAAGAATGTACAAAATTAGAAATGACAAGAGCAACATAACCATCAAAAAAGAAAAAAAATAAATAAATGATGAGATTAATTTACCCAACTACAAACAAGTGTAAAAGTCTAAATGAAATGGATAATTTCCTAGTCAAATACTACTCATAAAAATTAATCTTTGTGGAAACAAAATGTAGAAAAATAAAATCTTCCACCCTATAAAAATTCAACAAGTACTAGGTCCAGATGATTTCATAGGGAAATTTTAAGAATTCTTTAATCATCAGGTACTTCCAATGCTCTTTAAATGAGTTCAAATCATAGTGAAAGAAGGAAAACATGCAAATTCATGTAAAAAAACAACAACAAACAAACCTTGAGATAGAGCATATACATTATGCACATTTTTAGCAACATGTTTTTGATTTAACAATAATCTTTTGATATTCCATGGGTTAAGGTTTGTGAGTTCTAACTTATTCTTCTAATGTCCAGTTCATACTTAGACAGATATGTAATGATTTATTTAATCATTTCCATATTGGTAGATATTAAGTTTGTTTTCAATTTTTGGCCCCTGCAAATTGCATAATGCTATATTAAACATTCTTGTACTCACTCATATTCTTGGGGGCCAGAGCTTCTGTTTTTGTAGGACTAAGAGGTAGATAAAAGTGATGAGAAATAGAAATTGTTGTAGGAAATAAATGTAACACAAAACTGAATTCAATACACATTCATGTTTAATTTCTAGAAAATCATGCTACGAAAACAGTTGACATAAATGAATATAATTAACATTTATCCAAAACTTTTATGTGCAAAAATCCATGTAAGTTCAACAATGTCATCAATTTGCTTCCTTAATGTAATTTTCCATAACAAAGCATTATCTCTCCTAGAGAACATTAGTGATCACCAAAGAAGCAGAATAACAGTCATGCATGTCTTCCTCTTAAATTATTTGAGTCAATTAAAATCAAACCAAGAAAAGAAGCACCCTAAGGATATATTTTAACATGGAATTTATTCAGAGATATTATAAGCATTTTATTTCATAATCATTTTACTATTTGAGTAGTATTCCATTTAGAGTAGAAAATACCCTCTTTCATTATTATTTAGAGTAAGTGTTGTGCAATATCATGGTGTGAAGAAGTTGCTTTTCAGTGGTACAGTTATATTAATTATAAAAAACGTACCCATTTCCTATATGAAAAATTGTATGCCTCTGACAAATTAAATATCTTGTTACATTATCTCACAATCTTCTGTAGTACTTCTAAAGTAAAATAAACTAATAAAGGAAAACCTATAAATATTGAAATAAATACCTATTATTTTAAGCTTTTGAGTACCTAGTACAAAGTCATCTTCTTCAGTTCACTATAAAAGATCTCAAATATTAAGGTCACAATTCCACATGAACTGAGATTAGGATTCTAAAGAAGAAATTGAAATTAAGAAAAAGAAAGCCCTGAAACATTTCTACATTATTCAATACAATTCACATTTTACATTCTTTTTTAAAAATATATTTTATTGATTTTTTACAGAGAGGAAGGGAGAGGGATAGAGAGTTAGTAACATCGATGAGAGAGAAACATCAATCAGCTGCCTCCTGCACACCTCCCACTGGGGATGTGCCCGCAACCAAGGTACATGCCCTTGACTGGAAGCAAACCTGGGACCTTTCAGTTCGCCGGCTGACGCTCTATTCACTGAGCCAAACTGGTTAGGGCACATTTTACATTCTTAACAGTGATTTTTATTTCTATTTTCTCCAAGAGCTGTGTTGTCCAATAGAGTAGCTACTAGCCATAAGTGGTATTGAGCGCTTATTTTTTATATACTGGATTAAATAAAAATATTATGAAATAATTTCAGTTGTTTCCTTTTATTTCTTTTAATGTGGCTACAAAATTCAAAATTATATATGTGGCTTATATATGTGGCTCACTCACACCTTGTTTCTCTTGGTCACTACTGCGCTAGAGCATGAGCATTGAATTTTCATTTCTCTTCCCCCTGTGTCCATCTGTGTCTCAGATAGTCTATGGTATCACAAGTTATAAGCAGAATAGGCATCAGTATAACTCATGCTTAGCTTAATATAGATGCATATGGTTACTTATAGAAATGTTCATATGTGTAGGTATACACATGGGTTAGTATACATACTAGTACATATATTTCCTGCTCTTTCAGCTGAGAGGATATAGAAGAAATAACAGTAGCAAAAAATACACCAAGAACCAAGATTCTGGTGTCTAATACTATTCTTGAATAAACAGAAACCAAGAATTCTTGGAGAAATGGATAATTCTAGAATGGGACAGGTAGTATACAAGTATCACATAGTGCCAGAAAGTAAGGAAATGTGAAAACACAACAAACCAAAAATAACCCCCCACAATAATGGAAGTATATAAAAAAGACATAGGAGTCAAATGAAGAATTTCCATTGGTCAAAGCTGAAACAATTTGAACAAAACAAAGTAGCATTGGATTATAACTCTAAGTATAAAATAAATATCCATTCCTATATAATAAAAGGCTAATATGCAAATTGACTGAACAGCAGAACGACTGGTCGCTATGACATGCACTGACCACCAGGGGGCAGACGCTCAACACAGGAGCTGCCCCCTGGTGGTCAGTGCGCTCCCATGGGGAGGCGCCACTCAGCCAGAAGCTGGACATCCCCCTGAGGGCTCCCGGACTGCGAGAGGGTGCAGGCCAGGCTGGGGGACCCCCCCCTTACCCCAAGTGCATGAATTTGTGCCTCTAGTAGTATATATATTTAGATACAGTTATACAGATGAGAGGACATTTATTATGGACATTGAGAAATCTCACAGTGTGCCATTTGCAAACTGAAGAAACAGGAAAGTCAATGAATTGTATAATTCAGTCTGAAGACCTGAGATCCAGGGAAGCCAATGGTGTAAACCTAAATCTAAAGTAGTGAGAATGGGAGGAGCTAATAACATAAGTCCTGGATTGCGTCTGAAGGCTTGAGAAACAGGAACACCCATATCCAAGGATAGTGAGCCAATTTGCCCTGTTCTACTCAGGGCCTCAACTGGTTAAAGGAAGCCCACAGCATTGGTGAGAGCAACATTCTTTTCTCAAACTACTGATTCAAATGCTAATCTCTTCCTGACACACCCTCACAGACACACCTAGAAGTAATATTTTACCAGCTTTCTGGGGATCACTTAGCCCAGTCAAGTTTATACATAAAAATTAATCATCACAATTTGAAAATATGCCGTCTTCCCAGAAACCTTTCTTTACTATTCCCTCCTTAAACTTTTCCCTCAATTAACTAATTACTTTTATCAGTAAGAATCTTAAATGAGTAACCTAATCCCAATCTTGGTCACTTTTGCTTCCACCTTTTTTTTTTTTTCCACCATGACTAAGTTGGATTTATTCCAGGGATGTAAGGCTGGTACAATATTCACAAATCAATAAATGTGATAAAGCAAATTAACAGATTGCAAGACAAAAATCACATGATCATATCAATTGATGTAGAGAAAGCTTTCTACTAATGTTATGCCCAGATTTCAGGATCCCCAAAAGACCACCAGGGAGTGCCAAGTCCGATGCAAAAGCAGAGAATCTTTATTCAAGCTAGCTTGAGCTCCCCCCACACTCGCTGATGCAGCGGCTGGGGCAGAGAGAGAGTGAGCTTTGTGGGTAGAGAGGTTTTATAGGGGGGTTGGAGTAAGGGGAGGAGAGAGGACTGTGGGCCCTGCTGATTGGCCAGGCACAAGTCGGTGTCTTGTTACACAGGATGTGGACATATTTATGGCGCGCACTTCCCTTGATTATCATTGGTTAGTTTAAAGAAATCCTAGGTGTGGCTAGCAGAGGTTTGGGCTTCCGGGAAGAAGCTCCTTGCTGAGCACATGGCTGCTGCCCAAAATGGAGGATTCGGGGCAAGATGGCGGGTGTAGCCCTCGCCTTTCATTCCCCCCTTTGTCTTGGAACTTGCGGCTCAATCATGAGACGGACTGCATTTCTATTTCACCGTTGCTAGAGGCCTGTACTGGGCACACAGAAATATCAACTGAACTATCCCTATACGCTTAACAAATGGTCTGTTGGAAGGGAAAGAAACCATTTTAGCTTTAACAACTTCTATTGAAATAGGATTTTTCTTCTTAAAATTCCTCCATGGCTATCAAAAAGCCAAATCAAGATTAATTTATCTACTGTATTCAATTTGGCCTGATGTTTGCATAAACACAACAAGAATGGTAACTGACTACCTTTCTTGGAATCTCATGTTTGAATCTTAATGTGCCCCGTAGGGCCAGGAAGCCAAGCCATCCAGCTGCCATCAGGCCTGCCTGCAGTATCTGCTGAGTTAGGTGAATCCCTCACCTGTAGCAACTCCACCTGAGCCCACGCTCCAGGCTTTAAGGCCCATCTCAGTAGCCCTCCTACTTGTTGCGGCCCAGAGTGTGTGGGGGTTCCGCAGGGACGCAGAGGCATCCTTACTGCTCCCCTTCTACTCTGACCAAGCGCCAGTGATGGTAGGGCATGGGCCTGACGCTCCAGCGCCAGCCATTTTCAGGGCTCCCAAGCAGGATACCAGGCTTTCTTTGTGGCATTCTTACTGAGTCTTTTTTTTTTTAATTAAATATTGTTCAGATTATTACATTTGTTCCTCTTTTTTTCCCCCCATAATTCCCCTTCTCCCAGTTCCCACCCCACCCTCCGCCCTCACTCCCCACCCACTGTCCTCATCCATAGGTGCACGATTTTTGTCCAGTCTCTTCCCGAATTTCCCATACCCCTTGCCCCCCCCAAGAATAGTCAGTCCATTCCCTTTCTATGTCCCTGATTCTATTATAATCACCAGTTCATTATGTTCATCAGATTATTTATTCACTTGATTCTTAGATTCACTTGTTGATAGATGCGTATTTGTTGTTCATAATTTGTATCTTTACCTTTTTCTTCTTCCTCCTCTTCTTAAAGGATACCTTTAAGCATTTCCTATAATGCTGGTTTGGTGGTGATGAACTCCTTTAGCTTTTCCTTATCTGTGAAGCTCTTTATCTGGCCTTCACTTCTGAATGATAGCTTTGCTGGATAAAGTAGTCTTGGTTGTAGGTTCTTGGTATTCATCACTTTGAATATTTCTTGCCACTCCCTTCTGGCCTGCAAAGTTTCTGTTGAGAAATCAGCTGACAGTCGTATAGGTATTCCCTTGTAGGTAATTGAGTCTCTTTCTCTTGCTGCTTTTAAGATTCTCTCTTTGTCTTTTGCTCTTGGCATTTTAATTATGATGTGTCTTGGTGTGGTCCTCTTTGGATTCCTTTTGTTTGGGGTTCTCTGCGCTTCCTGGACTTGTAAGTCTATTTCTTTCACCAGGTAGGGGAAGTTTTCTGTCATTATTTCTTCAAATAGGTTTTCAATATCTTGCTCTCTCTCATCTTCTGGCACCCCTATAATTCGGATGTTGGTATGCTTGAAGCTGTCCCAGAGGCTCCTTACACTATCTTCGTATTTTAGGATTCTTTTTTCATTTTGCTTTTCCGGTTGGGTGTTTTTTGCTTCTTCGCATTTCAAATCTTTGACTTGATTCTTTAGCTCCTCTGGTCTGCTGTTGGGAGTCTGTATAATATTCTTTATTTCAGTCAGTGTATGCTTAATTTCTAGTTGGTTCTTTATCACAACATCAAGGGTCTCATTAGATTTCTTGAGGATCTCACTATATTTATCAGCGGTCTCACCAGTTTTTTCGAGGGCCTTACTAAGTTTATCGTCGGCTTCTAGACAGTTCTTGAGAGACCTTAAAAGTGTGGTTTTGAACTCTATATCCTCCATTTCTGTCAGTTGTGTCCTGTTTCTTTGTCTCCGCATTTTTTATGCTTTCTTGGTGCACCCCCTTGTGGTCTTTGTGCGCAGTCTTGTTGTAGTTAAGCCTTGATTGTTGTAGGTAATACTGGGGGGGATTTGACCTCCAGGCCAACTGGCTGTGAGAATCAGCTGTGTCTGCAGTGGGAGCTGCTTCCATCTTTTAAAAATATTTTCTGTGAGATTGATAGTTATGTTCCTATTTTCATCCTTCATACAAATAACTTGAACCACCCCCTTTTTTTCTCAGTGAGTCTAGCTAATGACTTAATTTTGTTTTTAAAGAGCCAATTTTTAGTTTCATTAATTTTTCTCAAAAAAATTTTTTTATTTCATAGTTTATTTATTTTCTAATCTTTATTATTTTCTTACTTCACTTTGTTTTCTGTTTAGGTTGACCTTCTCTTTTAAATTTCTTAAAAATGAAACTTAAGTTGATTTGATATTTTATCTTTTTAAAATATAGGTTTTCTGTTTATAAATTTTTCTCTAAGAAGCACTGCTTGAACTGCATAAATAAGTTTTGGTATGTTGTGTCTTTGTTTCATTTGCTTCAAAGTATTTTAAAATTTCTCATGTGATTTCTTATTTTCCTTATTCTTTATTTAGAAGAGTGTTGCCTAATTTCCACATACTTGTGATTTTCCAAAAATTCTTTCTATTATTAACATCTAATTTAATTCCATTGTGGTTAGAGAACATACTTTGTAGATTTAAATTATTTTAGATTTTTTTAAGCTTTGTTCATGAATGGGCATATGGTCTAATATTCAAGATATTTCACGTGCACTTGAGAAGAATATGTACCCTGATTTCGTTGGGTAAAGTGTTCTATAGATGTCTGTTTAATTTAGTTATTATATAGTGTTGTTCTAGTCTTCTGTTTCCTTGTTGATTTTCTACCTATTTATTCTATCTGTTATTGAAAATGTGATATAAAATTCTCCAGTTATTATTTTTGAATTTTTCTATTTCTCCCTTCAATTCTGTCAGTTTTGCTTCATTAATTTTGGTGCTTTTGTGTTAGGTGCAGATATGTTTGTAATTGTTATAATTTTCTTGATAATTGACACTTTTATTATTATAAAGTGTCCTTATTAGTCTAGTAACAGATTTTGTTTTATATTTTAAATATATTTTTATTGATTTCAGAGATAAAGGGAGAGGGAGAGAGATAGAAACATCAATGATGAGAGAGAATCATTGATCAGCTACTTCCTGCATGCCCTCCACAGGGGACCGAGCCTGAAACCCTGGCATGTGCCCTGACTGGGAATTGAACCATGACCTTCTGATTTGTAGGTCGACACTCACCTACACCAGCCACACCACTCAGGATGATTTTGTTTTAAAATCTAATGCTGGTATAGCCATACCAGCTGTGTTTTGGTTACTATTTTCATGGCATATCTTTTCCATCCTTTTTCTTTAAATCTAAAGTGCATCTCTTGTGTAAAGCTCATAGTTAGGTTATGTTTGTTATCCATTCTTTTAGTCTCTGCTATTTAATCCATTTACTTTTGATGTAATTATTGAGGTTGGATTTATGTCAGTCATTTTGCTATTTGTTTTCTGTTTACCTTATGTCTTTTTGTTCTTTCTTTCCACAATTACTGCTGCCTTTGTGTTAGATATTTTTATTGTACCATTTTAGTTCTGTCATTTCTTTTACTATATATATTTAGTTATTTTGAGATTGCAATCAACATCTTAATTTGTATCTATAGCTTAGCTTAATAATAGCTTAATTTCAATAGTATAAAAAACTACTCTGAGATAGCTCAATTTCCTTCTCCCCTTTAAGCTGTTATCATCAAAAAATAATATATTTATACATTGTCTACCTAATGACTTACATTTATAATTATTTTATTTTGTTGTTGTTTTTAAATTAGATAAAGTAAATTGCAATCAGAAATACATGTATACTATCTTTTTTATTGAAATATAATATATATATAGAACATTATATTAATTTTAGGTATACAACATATGACTTGATGTTTTTATAAATTGAGGAGTGATCACCACAATAAGTCTAGCTAACAATCATCAGCATGAGGTTTTGAGAGAGCTCAGCACTTTCTCTGTTTGCTTACATGCTGCTGGTTTATACTGTGAATGAGAGAGCTCAGCACTTTCTCTGTTTGCTTACATGCTGCTGGTTTATACTGTGAATGTAGGTTTTTAATATCTTTTTTTGTTGAGAGTATTATAGATGTCCCCCTTTTTCCCCTCCTTTGCCCCCTTCCACCGAGTTCCCATCCTGCCCCAGGTCTTCACTACCCTATTGTCTATGTCCATGGGCAATGCATATACAAATATAAATTCTTTTGTTAATCTCTTCCCCAACCCACACTCTCCCCCACCTGTCTCCACCCCATTCCCCTTCTCTCTGAGATTTGCCAGTCTGTTCCATGTTTCTGGTTCATGTTCCCTTGCTTCATCCCCATGTGGTCCCAACTATTTTTAAAAAATGTATCTTTATTGTTGAAAGTATTACAGACATTCCTTTTTCCCCCATTGACCCCTTCCACCCCACTCCTGCCCCCTCCTCAGGCCTTTATCACACTATTGTCTGTTTTTAATGAAGCAAGTTGGTTATCATAAAGTAGGTGGTCTTCATACAATCATTTGGAAAAAGCAATAGCCAATTTAAAAGAGGATCAAATACTTGGCATTCAAAATGCCTCACAAGTTGGCCAACTTTACCTTTGCAACCTTGAAAGCATCGGCTCTCCCAGGACTGTCTGTTGAATGTGTTGTGTTCATGCTGTGCCTTGCTTGGCTGTTTTTTGTTTGTTTTTTGCTGTCATCTGACATGTGTTATTCTTCCTTTGTGCTTGACTTCATCTCCCCTTGCTTAACCCCAGCTCATATTTCACCTCCTCCACTTTATTGACACACATCTAATTTAGCTTATAATAATTACAAGGATAAATTGGGCTAGATGCTACTGTTTTCCTAAAGAATAACAATAATTGCTTAGTTTCAAAAATTCTGATTCCATCATGTTCGTGAAGCACTTGACTATGATTGCTTTTCCCTCCTAACATAGCTGGGGACTCCAGCAGAGCCTGTCAGTTGAACTTGGCCTGAAACTGCAGCACATGAAGACAGCCAAGATCCAAAGATTATCTAGGAGCAATACAAGGATCACAAGGCAGGTGAACAGTCCTTCTCAGGTGGCAACCTGGTGCAGAAGAGAATTAAATCCAAGCTGAAAGCCACTAGATAGAAAGCAGGAGTCCCGGAGGAGAGCAAGTTCTGCGTGCAAGAAGCCATGCCTGCATTTGGATTATTAACCCCATTTTGGCAGAGGCTGGAAGATTGGGCACGGGTGGAGCTGCCACGAGAGGCACAGCAACAGAGAGACAAAATTGTAAATGATAAATTGAATTTCTTGTTTGTATTAAAAAGGCTAAGGAAACCTGAAAGCTGACCTTGAAGTGCCACAATGTGCTATTGTTAGCTTAATCTGACAGAGACTATCTTTGACCTCAGTCTTGGTTCCCTGGTGTCTTCCTTCAGTCTAATCTTTTGAGTTCCTCCAAGTATTAGAGCAGCGGTTCTCAACCTGTGGGTCGCGACCCCTTTCACAGGGGTCGCCTAAGACCATCCTGCATATCAGATATTTACATTATGATTCATAACAGTAGCAACATTACAGTTATGAAGTAGCAACGAAAATAATTTTATGGTTGGGTCACAACATGAGGAACTGTATTTAAAGGGCCAAAAGGTTGAGAACCACTGTTAGAGGATGGAGGGAAAAATAAGGAGCAATCTTGTGCTCTGTTGATGGTTACAATCAAGGTCAACACAAATGTTTATCATTTCCATTTTAGGTTTCAATTCCTGACAACAAGGTGTCACCAATTATATTGTACTAACTCAACATTAAAATATATTTAATAATGATTTTTGTAATTAATATACAGAACATTTTCATTTCAGAAATAAAGCTGATTTGTTCTCTTTCTTCTCTAAAACGTCCTGTGGTGTCATCTAGACATATACAGATAAAATCATGTTAAAACTGTGATTAGATATTAAAAATTTAAGTATATTTTTCTTAAATCACTCAATCCCATTTGAGGACACTTTTATATAATTTTCATAGGTCTGTATATATGTATATATGTTTATTTATATGAAAGTGTAAGCATAGTGAGACAAAATAGCAAAGTTACTCTGTATGTTCCTTTTCTCTTGTACTCTACATTTGAACATTTTTTTTTGTAAATTTAAATTCTTTATTGTTTAAAGTATTACATAAGTCTCCTTTTCCCCCATTGTCCTCTGCCCGGTTGCCCCCACCCCCCAGCACATGCCCTCACTACCCGCTCCCGTCTGTGTCCATTGGTTATGCTCATATGCATGCATACAAGTCCTTTGGTTGATCTCTTACCCCCTCACCCCTGCCTGCCCTCATAGGTTGGACAGTCTATTTGATGCTTCTATGACTCTGTTTCTATTTTTGTTCATCAGTTTATGCTGTTCATTATATTCCACAAATGAGTGAGATCATGTGATATCTTTCTCTGACTGGCTTATTTTGCTTAGCATAATGCTCTCCAGTTCCATCCATGCTACTGCAAATGGTAAGAATTCCTTCTTTTTTACTGCAGCATAGTATTCCATTGTGTAGATGTACCACAGTTTTCTAATCCACTCATCTGCTGATGGGCACTTAGGCTGTTTCCAAATCTTAGCTATTGTAAATTGTGCTGCTATGAACACAGGGGTGCATATATCCTTTCTGATTGGAATTTCTGATTTCTTGGGTTATATTCCTAAAAGTGGGATCACTGGGTCAAATGGGAGTTCCATTTTTAATTTTTTGAGGAAACGCCATACTGTTTTCTACAGTGGCTGCACCAGTCTGCATTCCCACCAACAGTGCAAGTGGGTTCATTTTTCTCCTCATCCTCACCAGCTTGTCATTTGTTGATTTGCTGATGATAGCCATTCTGACAGGTGTGAGATGGTACCTCATTGTTGTTTTGATTTGCATCTCTTGGATGATTAGTGACTTTAAGCATGTTTTCATATGTCTCTTGGCTTTCTGTATGTCCTCTTTCAAAAAGTATCTACTTAGGACTTTTGCCCATTTTTTGATTGGATTGTTTATCTTCCTTTTGTTAAGTTGTATGAGTTCCCTATAAATTTTGGAGATTAAACCCTTATCGGAGATAACATTGGTAAATATGTTCTCCCATGCAGTGGGCTTTCTTGTTGTTTTGTTGATGGTTTCTTTTGCTGTGCAGAAGCTTTTTATTTTGATGTACTCCCATTTGTTTATTTTCTCCTTAGTTTCCATTGCCCTAGAAGCTGTATCAGTAAAGATATTGCTACAACAAATGTCTGCTATTTTGCTGCCTATGGCTTCTTCTAATATTTTTATGGTTTCCTGTCTTATGTTTAAGTCCTTTATCCATTTTGAGTTTATTTTTGTGTATGGTGTAAGTTGGTGGGCTAGTTTAATTTTTTTTCATATATCTGTCCAATTTTCCCAACACCATTTATTGAAGAGACTGTCTTAACTCCATTGTATACTATTGCTTCCTTTATTAAATATTAATTGAGCATAATGGCTTGGGTCGATTTCTGGGTTTTCTGTTCTGTTCCATTGGTCTATATGTCTGTTCTTGTGCCAATACCAGGCACTTTTGAGAACAGTGGCTTTGTAGTATAGCTTGATATTTGGTATTGAGATCCCTCCAACTTTGTTCTTCTTTCTCAAGATTGCTGCAGCTATTTGGGGTCTTTTTTTATTCCAGATGAATTTTTGGAGAGTTTTTTCTAGGTCTTTGAAGTATGCCGTTGGTATTTAATGGGAATTGCATTGAATCTATAGATTCCTTTGGGTATTATGGACATTTTAATGATGTTGAGTCTACCAATTCATGAATGTGGTATATTTTTCCATCTGTTTATGTCTTCCTCTATCTCTTTGTTCAATGTCCTGTAATTTTCTGAGTACAGGTCCTTTACCTCCTTGGTTAAATTTATTCCTAGGTATCTTAATTTTTTGTGTGACAATGGTAAATGGGATTGTTTTTTTAGTTTCTCTTTCTGTGAGTTCATTATTGGTGTATAAAAAAGCCATAGATTTCTGAGTGTTAACCTTTGCTTTTAATCATATTCTTTTTTTTATATTTTATTGATTTTTTACAGAGAGGAAGGGAGAGGGACAGAGAGTTAGAAACATCAATGAGAGAGAAACATTGATCAGCTGCCTCCTGCACACCCCCTACTGGGGATGTGCCCACAACCAAGGTACATGCCCTTGACCGGAATCGAACCCGGGACTCTTCAGTCTGCAGGCCAACGCTCTATCCACTAAGTCAAACTGGTTAGGGCAATCATATTTGTTTTTAATCCCCAATGTTCCTTGGGACAATTTTTATATTTTCTTTAAGTCAGTGACATATTAAATAACTAAAAGAAAAATATGTGAATAACATATAGGTAATTAAGTTCTGTAATAAAATTCATGTATGAATGAAGAGAATGAAGACATTTTTATGGTAAAGAACACTAAATATAAGTAATAGTAGATAGAAAAATCTTATCTTAGCACAGACATGTTTAATATGTAATTAATAGCCATTACACACACACACACACACACACACACACACATCACTTCAGGTGATAACTCCTCAGACTTTCAGAGAGTATTTTCAGGTTGAGATTGACAGAAAGATTGTTTGATTTTTTTGTTTATTTTTATTCATTTATTTACTTTGTTGAGTACATACTAGGTGCTAAGTAAACAATATAATCAAAGTACCTATTCTCATGGGTCTGCTTTTCTACTGGGAGAAGGCGGTGTGGAAACAAGTAGACAAATATTAAACATGATAACATTTCCAGTGGCTCTCAGGGTTATAAAGAAAATAAAGTTGGGTAGTAGAAAATAGAGAGAGAATGACTGGAAGCAGGATTTTAGGCCTAGTGATAGGGATGTTATCCTCAAAGAGGTTACCTGTTCCAAAATATGCAATGCAGTTAGGCATGTGAAAATATGGGAGAACCCCCAGTGTGAACAGCTTGGTTAAGGGCAGGATCAAGACTGAGCACTTGAGGAAGAGGTAGAAAACTAAGCAGCTGGGTTCTAGTAAAACAGGCTGCAAGAAATGATGTAGGAGAAGTAGGCAGAGGCCAGATGGTGTACAGCTTTATGGTTCTGGGAACAGATTGTATTGCATTCTAGAAGTCATGAGAAGTAACAGGAAGGTTTTAGGCAGGAAAGTAAACTAATCTGATGATGAATCTGGTGGGCTAGAGAACAGCGGGGGACCATCTGGTTTGGCTTTCATAGGTGTATCAGATCAGCCATCCTCAGTTCTCTTTCTCTGTATCATGTTTTAACTGTATCCAGAGCCAAGCAGGCACTGTGGACAGGCTAACCTTTTTTTGAAGAACGTAGTTTCAAGAAATCTGTTTCTTTTGGAGGGTATTGCAGATCATAAAATGTTTGAATATTGGTAGATTGCCCATGAAAGAATGATTGCCAAAAGGATTATAAAATGCATATCAGGAACAAAATGTTCCCTTACCCATGCAATGAAGAAGAGCAAAAGCATGATAGCTCTATTTTATTACAACTTTGTACATTCTCATTTTTTTTGCTTAGTATATTGTTTAATCAATAGAATTTGTATAATTGCTGGAAAAGGTACTCAATTACACATACCTCTTCTCAAGTACTACTCATGTACAGAAGCATATCTCAGAGATATCCTGGGTTTAATTCTAGGCCACTGCAATAAAGTGAATATCGCGATAAAGCAAGCCACACAAATTGTTTGGTTTCCCAGTGCATATAAAAGTTTTGTTTATACTATACTATACTCTATTACGTGTGCACTAGCATTATGTCTAAAAAACAATGTGCATACCTTAATTTAAAAATGTTTCACTGATAAAAAAAATGTTAACCATCTTCTGAGCCTTCAGAGAGTCCCAATCTTTTTGCTGGTGAAGGGTTTTGCCTCGATCTTGATGGCGGCTGACTGATCACGCATCACCATAACAAATATAATAGTAATAATAATAATAATAATATGAAATATTGTGAGAATTACCAAAATGTGACATACAGCTATGAAGTGAGCAAATGCTGTTGGAGAAATAAACACTATTCAGAGAAAGCAGAAACCTAAACCATTAGGAGAAACAAATCAATTAGTCTCAGAATCTCAGAAAGACTCTAGATGAAACTGGACAACCGGTGGGTCTGGGCTGCCTTGTCCAATTTATTTTAAATTATTTAATGAACCCAGCCATATATTTTAATTCTTCTATCGCCTCTATTCTAGTGCTTCCAAATTGGTAGCACGTTACAGCTAGACACATTATTTATCACAAAAACTTCTGTTTGAGTTTGTGGTTGTTTGTGCTCTGAGGCTAATACACAGAAGGGCAACCCTTCCCACCAGCTTTTTAAAGTGTTGCACAACATTTGTTGACTTGTCAACAGAGGCTCTAGTGTCCTTGGTAAGTCTGAGGAACATATTTCTCAGAAATCATAAGGGAAGAGCAGCCCAGTCATCCTCTGTGCAATATGCTCAGCAAAGCACTAAGGGTAGGGAACTGCAAGTACGAAGCCAGCCTAGACTCAGAGCTGGAGTAGATTACCTGTACGAAGGCACAGACACTATCCGTTATGTAACATGCTTAGAAGGATAGTAGACCCTCAACTTATGTCTGTTGAATGAATTAGAATTTCAAAAGTCCAGGACCGAATTCAGGCCTGGGTGGTAGAAAAAACGTGAATAATGGAATCTTTCTATTTCTAAATGCAAGTGAGGACCTAGATTTAATTTCAACAAATGAGGACATAAGTAGAAATGGCGAATGAGGATATCAGAGGCAGAGATGAAGACATGTAAATGTAGAGGGGTCTATGTGCACATGTACAGGGGTGTTTATGTGTGTTGATGGAAAAGAAGGAGGATAGAGGAAAGATTGAGAGCATGAGTGGGATATGGTAACTAAAAGAATAAAGAAAACACATTTTACAAAATTATATCCCCCTCTTTTTCCTTTTCAAATTTGAACAAAGAGAATTGTAATAAAGAACAATAAAAAACTTGAAGTTTTATTATCTAATTGTATGCTGATGTGATTAAAATACATAGCTTCCAATTTATAGACTACTTGATGTTGTTCAAACAGATAATTTTGTAATAAGAAAAAGGAGTGAAATGTTGTATTTAGAAAGGGATACTTACTTGTAATAAATTAAACTAACCAATAATCAAGTTGTGCTAAGTTTCCAATAAACTCCATGAAATTATGGAAAACAATTTGCAATCAGGTTATCAGAATACAATGCACATATACACGTTTCTATAAGTGTCATTAAACTCAATTGTATTCAATTGAATTTTCTTACTTTCTGTCTTTTTTTTTTTTTATTAATGAGCCAGGGATAGAGTGGCTACAAGTGGCATTTTTTGCCTGATGGGTTATTTGAAGAATGGAGGTAGGTACACTTCTAAATGTAGTGCCTCAGATATAAACATGGAGTTCTCAGTGTTAAGGCTGGTTCAGCACTTATGAGTTTCTCATTTTGTCTCAACCGAAGTGTTCTTTGAATACTCTTTACTGCGTGATGAAGGTCTACTGTCTCCTCTTACTCATCTACCTACAGAATGTCAAAATGCCATCGAGGCAGCGCTGAGTCCCAGCAGATCAAATGTACCAACACCTGCTGATGTCCACAATTTAAGATAGTTCAAAGTTAACGCCCTACTAAGAGTGTGCTGTACAACTTGCCCATCTGACACTTTTCTAACCAATGACTCTTTTTTTTAACCAATAGTTTTTCCACATTTTCTTTTCAAGTTTCAGACAACTCCAATGTAAATTTAATCTCATTTTTTCAAGATATGGACCATAATAACTCTGTGGAGCTTTCTAAGTCCCTTTTACTTCCTAAGTAGCCTTTTCTAAGAGACTGTTACTGTGTCCCAATAAAAGAAAATAGCCATGTGTTTTACCAAATCTTCATTCAATCCCTATTAGTACTACAACTTTTCATCTTCTTCCTTCTTTTTCTCCTCCTCCTCATCCTTCTGGCGCTAGCTGCTACTACTAATGCCACACCTACCACTACTCACCACTATCTACTGCTACTACTTCCTGCTATAGCTGCCACTGCCACACTGATTTATCAAATCTCTATTGTGAGCCAGGCATGATGCTAAACACTTTACTCATGACAAATCTATAAAGGCAGACATTTACTTGTTCATATTTTACAGATGATGTTGTCAAAGTTAAAATGAGTTCATAGTGATCTGCAAGCAAATGTCAGAGTCTGGTTTGAAACCCAAGCTTCCTCAACTTGGGTGTTTCTGTTCCACCAAAAGCAGAAAGACTAGATTTACTTAGAAAATTACCAAGAAACCAAGATCCTTTAATAAAGAATCTGGAAAAACATAAGTGTACAATTTGAGATTGATTTACCCAGTTGGCAGGCAAGAAGGGGTGACTTTCTTGGTATAGGACATTATGTCCTTCCGAACACTCTAGTTCCCCTGTGGGTTATTTAGGATGAGAAGTTCAGATTGGGAACTAAGCATTAGGTATACACTGCTCTCTAAGTAGATGTCAAGAGATGGAAAAATACACTGAGGCTCACTTAGACTCAGCACAACCCCTGGTAAGTTAGCTCCATTTACTAGCAAAGATAGGGCACTCCTGAAGTTCCAAAGGACAGAAATTCATGAAAAGAGATTGTGCACTTTATGCCCACTTTGTTTAATTACACCAAATTCCCAAGCTTTTCAAGTCCATTCTGTTCACATTATTTATAAAGCTGTGAAGCCCTGCATGATAAAGAACACTTTCATTTATGGTTTGGGAATCATAGACACAGGAAGAAAGAGATATGCTGGAACCTCATATTTTTAATCTTAGTTAACACTCCTTCTTGGTAAAGAAAAAAGAAGGGAATAGCAAAATTAGGAGGTCCACTGTGAAAGACTTGAAAATATATTTCTTTCTGACTTAAAATGAAATGAAATCATATGACATGAGCACTTAGTTGTAGACAAATAGTGTATGAGTAAATATTTAATAAATATATGCTAAATAATTTTCATTGACAAACCTACTTTAGCTCTGAACAGATGACAAAGTCTTTGTTAACATTCTTAGAAGTCTCATATTCAATCATCTGACTTTGAGAATATAGTTTATAACTTTAAAATTTGCTATGTGCTAATTTAAAAAAAGCTTTTAGAATAATTTATTTAGTACAAATACTTTTATTATTACTTTTTAGGAATTTCTTATTTAGAAACATGAATTAGGTTTTTAAAGTTTACATAAGATGGTATAGTAAAACACAAATAAGCAGTATTTGGACGAAGTCAAAATCATTTTTTAAAAGAAGAGATCTCACTGAAATTTGGCTTTATAAAACTTTATGGAAATCTTTATTTGAATCTCGGAGGTCATACCACTATGTAACTCAATAAAAAAGGAAATGAACTCTTAAGAATAGGCAGAAAAAATGTTAAACACATAAATGAATACATGAATTAACTCACATTTTCACATATTCTTAACAGACCACAGTACTCTTAGGGTGTCGTGTTTCAGAAATTTTATGTGCATGGGATTACAAATATTATTTCTTTTGGAGAAAGATTTTTATCTTTATTGAAAATAAGGTCATCATAACCTCTTCCCTCCTTCTCCTGCCCTACCTGCTTTTAAAATTGCTGTTCAGTTCCTGTTATTGCTGCCATTGGTAATTCTGTGGAAAATACTTCAAACTTTTAGAGAATTTGAGGTTCTAAATGTTAGATAAAGATACGCTCTGAAAACTGCAACGATATTAGGAAACGCACACTTGGCAGTTTCCAAGGCAGCTCACCATTTCATAAGTGTGTTTTTTCCTAAAGTCTAAATATATTTCCTTCAATTTATGTCATTGCTTAAAACTCCTCCAATTTATTTGAGTTAGAGATACAAATACTGGGAAACATATGGGGTGTTAGAGAAATTAGCTAAACCAGATTGTTGTTTTTATTGTTGTTGTTGTTTGTTTGTTTGTTGCCAGGAACTGAAATCAGATGGACTCAGGGAGTGGGAGTTTGTACAGAAAGTAATTCTGGAGCACAGCTGGAGTGCTCAGGTGGCACTTCAGAGGGTTTCCTTCAGCAGGAGTCCATGGAGCACCAGAGCAGAATGTTTTAAGGCTCTACAGCAGTGGTTCTCAACCTTGGCTGCACATTAGAATCACCTGGAAATCTTTTTAAAATCCTGATTTCTGGGCCTCATTCTCTGGAAATTCTGTTTCTTTGTTATGGGGTGGGGCCACAACATTAGTAACAAAAAAACAGAATTTCCAGAGAATGAGGCCCAGAAATCAGGATTTTCAAAAGATTCCCCAGTGATTCTAATGTGCAGCCAAGGTTGAGAACCACAGCTCTACAGAAAGGAAGGTGAGTGGGCACCTAAGGGACGTTAAAAGGGGTTCATCCTGATGCAGGGAAAGAAGTGGCAGAAGTAGAGGTTTATGGAGGAAGAGGAATAGAGGTAGTTGGGACACAAGTGATGCCCAGGGAATTTGTAAAGAAAGGAAAACAAGTGCAATGTTGCTGGAAAGGATAGTGAAATTAATTTTTTTCCTTACTCTCAAATTAATCATTCCCTGCTCTCAAGAATTAAACATAATAGTGATGTTGTCACTATATTTCAGTTGTTTTAGTAGTCCTTTGTTGAGGAGACTGGAAATCTAACTGTTATTGTGTGTGCATTATCAATTCCAAACAACAAACTCTTTAGAGTTCCCAGCAGAAAACGCCATAGAATGGTGAATAAGGTACTTCACTATTTATCCTCTTTTTAGGATAAATCTGCATTCTCTCATTACTGTTAATCAGATCAAATGTTTGCAGTTCTGGGAACATGTAGGAAAGGATAATGCATTTGGGCATCTGCTCACATCCTCTACTCCCTACCCTTGTTCCCACCCATACCCTCAAACCAGTTTGGGATGGATTTCCTAGATGAGGTGATTGGGAAACATTGGCTCATTTTTTAAGACAGCAGTTCATTTTTCAGCATTTTATGACTCCCCTTGGAAGAACTGGCTATTCTCTCCACCACACTCCTAGAGATCCTGTTTCTTGTCTGTGGTATCAAAAATATTTCATGGCTCTTACTTGTTTTCATATATTTCTCCACCTATTGGAGGGTAAATCCCTTGGAACCAAGAACTGTGGTGTGTTTGTCTTTGCATTCTCAGGGCCTATCAGAGTAAGTTCTCTCTCTCGAATTGGTGAATGAGTGAAAAAATACATGGATTCACAAATGAATGAAGCAGATGCCTGTGATTCCCCTTTGGAATGTAATCTATTTATCAGTTGGAGCTCCCTACCTGTCAGGAATTACTCAGAACTATGACTTTGGCTCTCTGTGCTGCTTTCCTTTTCTGATAGATCAAGATAACTTTAAAAAGCCAGATGTGAAGACTGTAGGCAATCTAAAGGGGAAATGAAATCTTTTATTTTTGAATTTTTGTGATGATTCAAGAAATTCCAGCTACTTTATAAGCATTCATAACCTGATTTCTGAACTAGCAAATAATAAATCAAAACTGTGTTTATTCTTGCTACATGACTACTTGTTTACAGGGAAACAAAGAAAGGGGAGGGATCCCTAAGCAGGGTAATGGTTAGAGATAAATGAAGGTGATATACTTCCAATAAAACAATTTAGGAAGCTGCTAGAGATTTTGAAATAAAATACAGATTAGAACTTGCTTCTGGATTGTTATTAGCCACATCATATTCTCTGGATGATCTGAGAACTTCCAATGAAAAGCAACTCAGAATTTATGCAGCGTACTCTTTCTCTTCAGAACTGTTGTTTTTGCAGAATTAAGAGAAATTTGACCTTGACTGCATTCTTGGAGGCCATGCCTAATCTAATTTATTCCCAGTGGAGCTGCACAAGGAAGAGTTGGTGGAGTCTGCTGGCCAGGTCTACCACCACAATACTTTCTTCAGAAAGTTTTACCATCTGGAAAGTGTATGATTCAGCTCCACTGGCACGCATACATCATATGTATGAAATAGAAGAACAATGATATTAACTGAACAAGCTTCAAAATAAATACAGCTTATTTGTACAGGAATGCTATCCAATTGCTGAAAAGTGGATACATCTAAATGGCTTTCATCTTGATGATCTGGACACTCCATTTCAGTTTGTTTTTATTTTTGGAATAGAATTTCCTTATTTTTCAATAGAGACTATAAATAAAAAGAATAGGTAAATGTAGGATGTAAAAGAACATATTCAGAGGAAGGTCACCCTGAAATATAGGAATTCTAGAATTGAAAAATTGTTATTTTTTCCATGAAGAATATTATCCAAAAACTTCTGCCAAAAGTAGTGATAATAAGGTTCTGCTTCCAGTGTTAGTGCTGAGAATGAAAATGCTTAACTTGGATGACATCAGAACAGCAAGCTTTAGCGGCACATTAATACCCTGAAAAGTTGGTCCCTATCAGGTATGGAACTAAAATTTTATCAGATGACACCTCAGGGCGTTGGTTTTCATGTTTATATTGCATAGGTCTTTTAGCCCCTTCATAAATGCACCAACTACCAGCATGTGTTCCAAGATACATTAATATACTCAACGACACATCTCCCAGCTAATATTCATCATCTTTATGATGATGATGATCATTATCATTAACATAATGGTAACACTATCTATTGAGCACTGTTAAATTTTCAACTGTTCTAACATTTTTTTCATAATTTAACATCTCTGATGTCTGAATGTGTTTCAATCAATATTATCTTAGACAATTGTTATCAGTCATTTGAAAGACATGACATAGTTGTTTGTCTCACCTGGCATTTTTGGAAATATTAAAAAAGGCCAGCATGAAAATATACACAATGAATGTCATCAGCTGGAACTAACACTCTGGAGACAATGGAGAAGTCTTTTAAGAAATGCTGTACGTTCCATGATCACGGTGCCATTAAAAAATATTTTGTGGAAAAATATCAGAATCAATAAAAATGATCTTAAAAGTAATTCAGAATGTTATGACTATTTTAACCAAATCATTTTATTTGTATTTTTTATTTATGTAAAGGGTGATATATAATAAAAAATAAGGAATTGGATTACATGATTATGGAGTCCAAGAAGTCCCAAGGTCTAGAGTCAGCAAGTTGAACAGTAAGGTGAACGGGGATGTGGTGGGAATCACCATCCCTGCATCTTTCAGGTCCTTGACAGTGGCACTAATTTTTACAGTCTCTTCAGGAAAGTGGTATTGTTTTGGTTTACTATTTTCCCTGGTAGAGACAGTTCTAGTGGCTTCCACTTGGCCTTTCCTATCATAGTAGGGAGATTCTGCTAGCTGCTATTCAATTATACATTCTGGAACTTGAGGAATACTCACTGGATGTATTCAGGAACCCACTGGGCTCACTGTGAGACAGATACGAGCTAAAACTTCATTGATTACCTGACTTCTATAAGCCCCTACTCTGACTGATGGACCACTCTGACTGATGGACCACTGTGATATTTAGGTCTCCTGGAATCAGTGTCAGATCTGAGTCAGTGTCCTTTTCCCCAAAGAAGAGTACCCTGGTTCTTTGGTGGAAAGCTGGAATGAAATCAACAATACACATTTTCAATAGTGTACTGAGGTCCTTCCTCAAAGAGACCTCACCTCCTTTTTCATTCAAGGGGTTCTGTAAACCCACTCAAGTCTGGGAATAAATGGAAGGGCCATGACTTTTTGTTTGTATGATTCAGTAAAGACAATCACTCACTATTTAGAACTTTTCTGCCTATACTGATCAAATAAATATTTAATAGGCTTCTTATCTGTGTCACTTCTAGGAACACCATGTTTAACTAGCGAGCTCCATAGGTTTTTAAGTGTCAGACTATTCTGATTGCTACTTTGACTCTGCTGCCCATTACAGTCACCATCCCCACTTTCCCTTTGGCTGGTGAGTGCCGCCACCTGATGCCTGTCACCCTGGAATTCAATGGCCCCTATTGCATTTAGGTTTCCCAATTCAGTGACTACAATACTGTATGTCTGACCTACAGAAAAGAGCAATCATAGAGTCAGTTCCTCAAACTAATTTTTCACAGTCATTGTAGAAGATGTGTCTCCTAGACCCTTCCAGTGTGCTTGAATAGGTCTTAAATGACAAGTTCACACTAACATTCCAATTATCCTAAGCCTTTTACTTTTCCCCTCTATATCAAATCAGGGAAGATCTGTCATTTCCAATTTACTCACTGTGGGCCTTCTTTTGATCCCTATTTCAGCTGAGCAACCAAACTGGCAGAACTCTTTCTGATTATCTGAGCTGCACATTAAGTGCAGAATCTCTGCTTACTGAGTCCATATAAATAAATTTGGCCTGATCCAACTTTGTTGTTCACAGTTGGTAGCTTCGCTTTATTGGCTCCTCAGTCAAGCACATACACCAAATGTCTGGATATTTTATGGCCCAGTCAAGTTGACATATAAAATTAACCATTACAATATGTTTAAAACAAAAATTCGAATTGACTAAAAAACCATTGTGTTACAGTTTAATTTGCATCATTTAATTGATGGTATCTTAGTTTCATTGACATGTGACAATCATTTGTTAGACATTGCTCTAGTTACTTGATGTGTGTGTTTTTTATGGGGTAAGATCCATTTTAAAGATGGGGGAATTGAAGCTCAGACTCTTTAAGCATCTTTCCCAGTCTCATAGCTTGGAAAGAGTAGAACAGGGACTCAAATCCAGGTCCATATGACACAGAAGGTTCTTCATCACAGGTTTGATAGTTATTGATACTTAGAGTTTAGGATTTACAAGACTTCATCCTAGAAGCTTAGCAATGTATAAAATTTAGATATCTTCTAACTGGTCAACCTTTATAAAATTTTAGAGCTGGACAAGACCATCTACTTGGGACAAGTGCTCATTGTTCTAAATAGTGTGGACACTTGAGTGAAGAAACCTAATGCCTGTCCTTATGGAGACAGGTATATTTAGGTAGATGATATATAATATGGTAAGTGCTCTAGAAGAGTTATATATAAGATTTTATGCTTTGTGGGGTTTCAGGTGAGGTAAGATTTCATTAAACAAAGAAATAACATTGGAGGGGGGCCATGTTCCAAAAAGAGGAGAAACAAAAGTGTAGTTTTCATGGTCTATTACCAGCAAATAAATATGAAAAGTCTAGAAAATTTAAGTCTGGAACTGGGAACAAAATATGGTGAGACCCATGTAAGAGAAATAAAGCTGGAAATAGAATATGGGGACTAGTCATTGAGTCTGTTATGACAAGATAAATAATTCTGATTTTGGTTGTAAGATGAATGGTAGATTCCCACATTTTACAGTAGAGAAAAATGAAAACTGAAAATTAAAATAATTGACTTTAGCCACAGAGTTGTTGCATCAGAATCACATAAAGGAAACATACATCCAGTTCCCAGCCAGATTGAGAATATATTAAAATTGGAATACAAATAAAGTTCATTTCAAGGACTTCTACCTTCTCCATAAAGTAAGAAGAAAAATTTCTGGTAGCTAGAATGGAATGTAAGAAGGACAAGAAGTTGGAGATTTAAGAGTGGAGGGAAATTCAATAAAAGGGAGGTTGACAAAAAGACACAAGTATAAAATAATAAGCAGCAATAAGGGCATAAGGTGAAACTAAGATGACAAATACTTTTAATAGGACAGTTGCTCATCACTTTGACCTCCATAATAATTTTCCAACAGTGTTTCTCACAGCTTCTTGAAGAACTTCTGAAAACACAGATATCAGACCTCCTTCCTAGAGACTCACATTTGGTACATCTGTGGTGGGGTCCAGGAATCTCAATTCTGAATAAATATTGCAGGTGATGCTGATAGTAAACTTTTATAAACACTAATTAAACACATAAACAGCTCTTTGGAATGAGGTTTATGGTATTGAGAACCAACCTATTAGGTTTTCCAGATAGGGAAGACATTCGCAATCTACCCTAACTTATAAAACTGCAATAATTAAAATAACCAATATAAATATTTAGTAAGGATTTTAAATAAAAAAAAGTGATACACAAATTAGAGTAATAATTCAAGAAATTAAATGAATGGTGATGCTGTTAACTGCTATCTAACTATTAAATTATCCATCCATCCAGTCCCCATCCAGATTCCCTCCATCCCAGTCCCCATCCTCATAAAATCCTCCAATCCAGCCTCTAACCTCCAACCCATCATGCTTATGACTTTGCCCTAAAACTCATGTTTGGGCTCTTGATGTTGGTTCTTCCAACTTCACTCTGAACACTTGGATAAAATTACTCCTTTAGAAAACAGCATGTTTTGGTGAAATAACTAATGAATAGTTGAGAAAGAATTTGAACCCAAGCCCGTCAAAAGCCCTAGTGAATTGAATCAGCTTAGCTGGATATGGTTCTGCCACAATTATAAACCAACATACATTATTGCTATGATAGGCAGAGAGGTTAATTTGGCCTGTCTCCAGAGTTTTTGTTAAGGTCTATGAATAGACCCACAGTAAAAATATTGAATACAGAGGAGTTTGGGGGCAGATATTGTCAAGCTTCTGCATCTCTCTAATTATTCTCTTTCTGAAGAGATTCCTTACTGCCAGTGGCCACTGTCACTATGGCCTAAAGGCAAATGGAGAGCTCCAGGTCCCACAGTGTCCTATACAGCTAGAGGTAATGAAAAGCACAGGTTCACCTGAGTATTTCAGTATTTATTACTGTGAACTACATTTCCCTAAAATTTCATGGCTTAAAATAAAATCAGTTAACCATCTCTCACAGTATCTGTGGGTCAAGAATTTGGACAGAGATTGGTTAGGAGTTTTGGATTGAGGTCTATCAAACAATTACAGATAGATGAGATGATGAGTGGAACTGGAGCAGGGTGTTGTATCAGTCAGAAGTTCACCAGGCATCTCTCTGTCTCTTCATGTAATCTTTCAAATATACTAGCTTGGGCTTCCTCACAGCATGGCTGCCTCAGGACAGTTTGCCAGCTTACATGGTAGCTGGCTGTTTTGTAAGTGAATGTCCTGAGAGCCAGGCATAAGCTGCATCTCCTTTTATGACATCACCTCTGAAGTTGCATAGCACCACTTCCACTATCCCTATTGATTTAAACAATCACAAAAGCACACTACTGCCTGGTAGGAAGAGTGCTGAAACTTCTATAGACATATTTTAAAATCACCCAGCTTCTCCGAGTGTTCATAGTTAGAAAGAGGAAAAGGGCAAAAAATATGTGCATATGTGATATACGAGTTAGCTAATATGTAAATGCACCAAAAATTGTCAGGGATTAAAAGGATTTGAATACTTAAATCTAGACATTTATATGGAGTTGTTGTTTCCAAAGTACTCGAGGGTCTCAGGATAAGCATGCATGTATTATGACTGCATGAATGTCTTGCTGGAGTGATGAAACCACTCTGCATTTCTATTTAAAGTCTTTTCCATGTTGTTTTATTTAAAGACTTGAAAATATTAAAAGAGAAAAGGCATGGTCTCTAAAAATTGAAAGCAGATCTTTGGTAGATGTTAAATTTTTAAATGGCAAAATAAATAAAGAAACCCACTTGATAATTAAGCATTGCTTATGAAGGAGGGTGGGGCTGAATGAGTGAATTAAATCCACTGCCAGGAAAATTCTTTCCTGATTAAAAATAAAATTTTATATGGTTTTTCATACAGATTCCATCCTGCTTGTGCATGGCATTTTAGGAGACAAATTTCCTTCTTCCAGATTATATTAAGCTTTATGTAAGTGAAGAATTACGGAAGTGGACTTGGTAGGTCCAAGAAATAGAAATGTATAGAAGGTCCCTGAGGCCTTTCTACAAGTGGTTGTGGACACATTAAAGGCTAGAGTGAAGTTTCCCACTAGTGACTTTATTCCCAAAAATCTTAGTGGAAAAGCTGTAAATTCAAAACAGAGCATGCGCTCAATAGTCCCAAGGTAGTGCTCAGTATGCATAGGGTTTTTCCTACTTCATATGGTTCCCAGAGTTGTCAGAAAGTTTACTGTCATCAAACATCTTCCTAGGAACATCCTCTGAGTGCTGTCTGGGGTAGGATGACTAATGACCCAAGCAATAGCCATGGTTTGATTTCATGGCATCTTCTCACACAAACAATCTGTAGCCAGGTAGGTATTCCTAATTTCTTACTTCTTCCTAATTAGAGAGCAAGCAAATCTTACAATCTGGGATGCCATTCCCTATGTTGCCATGCAGAAATAAAAAGGAGGGTTTGAGCTCTGTTCTCACTTCTCTTCAAAGCAAGTGTCAGCATGTGGGCTGATTTTGATTCCAGTAGGAATAAAAGTACTACATTTGGCTGAAGTATATGCCATAACTTAGCAAGATTTCACATTTAGAAGTACAACCTGCTAGTTCTTTTCTTTCTTCCTCATCTGCCTTGTTACTAACACTTCGTCTCTTGAGAAAGCCTCCTTATCAATTTAAAATGCTTATAACTCTGTCACAATTTGGCTCAGTTCTTTTTTCTCTTAATGCTGGTCTTCTAGTCTCCTCCGTATTCTGCACTGTTTCTGATACTTTATATACATTATTTCCCCTGTCCCATATACTAAAAGGCTAATATGCAAATTGACCAAATGGTAGAACGACCAGCTGCTATGACGCGCACTGACCACCAGGGGGCAGACGCTCAATGCAGGAGCTGCCCCCTGGTGGTCAGTATGCTCCCACAGGGGTAGCGCCGCTCAGTGAGAAGCCAGGTTCATGGCTGGCAAGCGCAGCGGCGGTGGCAGGAGCTTCTCCTGCCTCTGCAGCAGCGCTAAAGATGTCCCACTGCCAGCTTATGCCCGCTCCCCTGAGGGGGCGGAGGGAGTGGGCCTAAGCTGTCAGTCGGACATCCCCCGAGGGCTCCCGGACTGCAAGAGGGCACAGGCTGGGTTGAGTTACCTCCCCTCCTCTCCCTCTCCCCGAGTGCATGATATTCATGCACTGGCCTCTAGTTCTTTACACTTGGAGTGCGGGAAACGAGTTAAGTCGGCTCGCGTGAATTGCGCGTACTCCGCGGGAGCCGTCTTTAACTCGGTTCATATAGATTTGCGGTGGAGTGCGGGAAACGTGTAAACTCGGGCTGATTGTAACTGCGTATTACCAAATATTTGTTTGTAATCCACCCTTTTGGTGGATGGAACAAAACCAAAAGACAGAGCCATCTTATATTTTGGCGGGAAATTCACCCGCACTCCAAGTGTTTATAATACCTGCTGATGAAGCTATCATTATTTCCATTTTGCAGATGGGGAAACGGGAATTGGACATGTAATTCTGGAACATAATATCTGGAAGGAGGAGCAAAATAAATGTTTGGTGTATATATGAGAATAGATTGGACAGATAAAATTTGAGATATACATGATAATAAGACATAAAAGTTTAAATTTCATTAATCCATCCTATATATTTTTTTAAAGATTTACTCTATTTAATGTTTAATGAATAATTATCTGAAGTCATTATTGGTAAAGACATAAGGATGAATGAGATTTTTTGGGAACAGAATAACAGAAGCTATTGCAGTTTGGGGTTACCTGCTGGGACCTCGGTCCTCTACACAGAAAAGATTTTAAGGTTAATGAAAATGAAAGTAAAGCAAAATGTGATTTATTGAAGATACACTCCAAGGGAGAAGTGGGCCAGTTGAGAGAGACAATGGCCCCTAACTCCTGGGTTATATGCTTTAAATGAGGGATTTTTGGGTGGAGACTTACATTTGCATTCAGGAATGATTACAGAAAAGGGTTATATAACTGTATTTTTTCTGGTCATGCTCTTACCCATAATGCATACAGAAAAACCCACGGAGGGGGGTTCAAAACAGCAATGCAAATTTTATTATAATTAGTCCAGGACCCTAGTAAGGCCCATTGAGGTCATGTAGTTTTCCTCTGAGCTTGCGCCAAGAACCGGCTGGTTCTGAAACGGCCTGCTGGCTGCTGGGCCGCCCATGGAGAGGCGGTCTGAAGGCAGTGTTGGTCTGACCCCCGTTCAGGACCCCAGGGAAGGCCCCACCCCAGCCGCTCATGTCTAACTCTCTACCTAACAAAGCCAGACAACAAAACTTGGAGAGAAGTAACATATAATGGAATTTTACCAAAGCAAAAACTCTAAACTAACATCAATTTAGGTTGAGATTTTTCAATCCAGCCTCATGAAACATTTATTTAATCTTAAGAGTGGAAAATTCAGTTAATTAAAATTTCTAAAATATTATTATTTTCTTAAAAGCATCATACCTTAAGAATGTAGTGGGCTCAACTTAATTTACTAACATAACTATACTTAAACTCTAAAAGTAACAAAAAGAGTAAGTTATGAAAATAATACATAATTTTTCAAAATAAATATTGAGAGTCATCCCTAGAATTAAAAATAAAATGCTTTTAGTAAGGCTAAAAGGCTGCTAGAGAGAGAAAAAGAGAGTGACTCTCAGGAATATTTTAATAAGACATGCATTAATGTATTGAACATATATTTTAAAATTGAAATGTATAAAATATGTTTAAAAACAAGCTCCAAATTATTGATTTTCTAGATAAATCATACTTTGGGGTCAATTGGGAAATAGATATGTTAATCCATCTTCAAAGCCATATACATCACTTACTCATAGTTTATCTTGTCTTGGGCCATCTTTGAAAGTTCTAAGGCAAAATTTCCTTTGTGCCTCAATTTCAACTTCTATAAAATATAAAAATAATTTCCTTTCTCTTACAAAGTTGCGAACGTTAAATGCATTACTATATATAAAGCTCTTGGAGCAGTGCCCTGCACGTAACACAAGCTTCACATGCTGCAGGCGTTGGGAGCAGCACCAGGTGTTAGACTGGTGGGGTCAGACCAAAACTGGGTCCAGCAACCTGGGTACTTGGATTCTGGCCGGGAAAGAATTCAGATCCAAGGCCCAAAACTGTAAGAGAACATTTATTTGGTAAATCACAGAGGCAGAAGTAATTCCCAGAAGAAATGGGTTTAGGAAGCGAATTATGGGGCTAAAGGGAGCGCCCTTGGAGCTTGGGAGTGAGAAGCTAATGGTAATGTGCCTGGGGCAGGAGGGGAAAGAGAGGGGGAAGGGAAAGGCACCAGGTGTGTTCCCGGGGGAGAGAGCGCACTGGGTTCTCTGTCTTAAGAGTTTTAGGGGTGGAGATTTTAGGGGAGGTCCCAGGAAAGGTGTTGAGTAAAGAAATCTTCACTTTGTTTATTTCTCATAGTAAGTTGAACATAAAAAAGGGCGGTTGCAAACATTAGCATTATTTATACTATATATATCCCACGTTCAAAGGCTGTTAAATCACATTGTTTACCCATATCTTCAGAAAAAAAATCACTTCGTCATGGTAAACAACCTGCTCCCCTATTTATAATGGTCTGGCCCTCTATCAACTTTAGCGCGAAATTATAGCTAATTTGCCTATAAACGTCAGGTGGTCATAATAATCTGGACACTCAGTGTATATTCTAAGGAACCCATTTGTGGCATTGCTGCTCTGAAGGAATTATAACTGAATAGACGTAGCAATTATGTGCAGATCAGAAGCTTGGAAAATATAAAAAACTCTGCAACTTCCGATCTAGATCTTGTCTGATCCATAGACATAGCTGTAGTAACTCATCTGCACAAATTTCACCCTGCTTTGTGCAAAGTGATATCACTTCAATCAAGCAGTGGTTTCTCTTGTTTTTTGCCCTGATACACTGGGTGGGATGCCACAGGAGCTCAGTTAGTAATCACACAGGTGCAATCTTGAGGTATGTGGTAGTTATTACCCAAGGGACAATTTTCAACCAGAGAGTAAGTACTTGACACATAACCACTAATTTTTTTTCATTATGAATTCTGAGATATATTTCATATCCTTCTGCTTTGAATGTCCCAGCAGTATTGAGCACCTATTCACACACAGTGGTGATCAACTAGTAACACATTATTATGTTGTCTCCCTCTTTCTACTTTCATTCTCCCGGGTCCTTCTCTGCAGCAAATAGGATCATTTCTCAAATGGCCTTCCTGCTTGCAAACTCTCCTCTCAGGCTCTCTGATCTCTGGAGAACCTAAGCTAAGATGAGGACTGATACACAGACTGATATAATATGAGAACATATACTATATGCTCTATATAAGACATAATGTAGGCAATAAATCTTGCGCTTTCTATCTTTTGAACTCAGTACATTAGCTTTAAGGAATTATGTTTGATACAAAACTCACATTCCATGTCTGATAAGGGAGGGAAGAATAAAGAATATATATTATTTTTCACAGAATGTTTTATTCCAAGGTTTATGTGAGTGGAGTTGTAAGTGAAATTATAGTTATCATTCTTATTTTACTTAGTAAGCTCTTCAGTGATAGTAACCTTGGTTAACAAGGTATCAATTTTATAACCAAAACATAATTGCACAGGCAGCAAGAATTGTTGATAGCAGAATTGGTGTGTCTATGTGGTCTAAAAATATCATTGCTTTCTTAAACTCATTGTATCCTTTGATAAGTATGTTTGTTGAAATATGATGGACTTTATGTTATTTTGATTTGTTAAATTATTTTTAAAATTTGTTTTAAGAATGGAGGAAAAATTTACATCAGAAAAGAAAAATAAATAAAATTCAATAAATGAAATTCTTTGCTATCAGAAAAATAAATTTGAAATAAATAAAAAATCAATAAATAAAATTCTTTTTCATCAGGATAAGGGAGAAAATTAGAAATTATCTACTTTCCATAATGAAGCAGGTTTTAGTTTTAATCCACATTTACATTTCAACCATTTTAAGGGTAGGATAAATGGAGGCCTTTTGCTTTTAATGTTGACCTTAAAATATCATATCAAATTTAAATAGAGTCCCCATTGATTAGATGGGAAAGCCAACATCTCCTGGCTTGGAATATCCTTAATGTTTGGCAGAGCCTTTGGAGACAGGCCCCAGATTGACTTCAGCTGGGATGGCACATGCAGATCGCTGGGTGATTCATTTCCAGATGGAAACATGTGCTAAAAGAACTACAGTTCTAACATGAAGCAATCATGGAGAAAATGTTTCTGAAATTGAAGAAGGTCACGGTGTCTGGTCTGAAGTAAAACCATCATAGAGCAAGGTCATATAGCAAACATAAATCAAAACCATCTTAGTGATCACCCTCTATAAATATCTAACCTTCTACTTTCAATGACTAAAGGCAAAGGAGTCTTTTAATGAAACTGAAAAGTAATGGCAAGGTCTTGTAAGCAATTTCACCTTAATTTTATTTTTTTCAGTAGAGGAAATTCAACACTTCAAATGTCAAACTATTGGAAAATATAAACATTTTCCTTTGGAAAAATAACTTAGATTTCCTCAAGCATACGTAAATGTTAAAGGCCACAGTGTACATTATAAACATATAAAGGAAAAGCACTTGGGAAAAGTTAAAGTAGGTTGTCACAGAAGAAAGCGAAAACAAAAACATACTCCCTTGATTGAAACAAATACATGTTCTGCTTTGTAATGTCACCATTTGTATAAATATCGTATTCCTGAACCATAATAAGAGGACCAGGTGAAGAGTTTATTATTGCCTACATGGCTTCCTCTAGTCACTAGAGTCTAGTGTCAATATAGTGCATTCTCAAAAATTTTGGTTAAAATTAATTTACATTTATAAATTCAAAACTGCTTGAAGAAATCACATGTAAAAATAATATGATTCTATGGTTAATTACATGCATGGTAAAAATGTGTTTTGATGTGGGAAAGTCATGATTACAAATCTATTATTCAAGCAATAATAATACAAGAAGCAGAACAAGATGAGAGACCAATTCTGACTCTATAATCAAATCTGGCATTATATCTGAGGTATATGGACTCACATATACTGATGTGATGCGCCAGAAGGGAGCCTATACTCGGATATATGTGTATTTTCTTGTTTTTCCTTTTTTTTATTCTTGACACTATTACAAATGACCCCATTTGCCTCCACTTTGCCTGCCTCCACCCAGCCCCCACACCGCCTTCCCTCTAGCCCAGTGGTTCTCAACCTTGGCTGCACATTAGAATCACCTGGGAATCTTTTTAAAATCCTGATTTCTGGGCCTCATTCTCCAGAAATTCTGTTTCTTTGTTATGGGGTGGGGCCACAACATTAGTAACAAAGAAACAGAATTTCTGGAGGGTGAGGCCCAGAAATCAGGATTTTAAAAAGATTTCCGGTGATTCTATGTGCAGCCAAGGTTGAGAACCACTGCTCTAGCCATTACCACACTATTGTTTGTGTCTGTGGGTTATGCACATATGTTTTTTGGCTGCTCCCTTCACCTTTTTTCATCCAGTGCCCCTTCCCTCTCTCCTGTCTGACAGCTGTCAGTATGTTCCACATGTCCATGCCTCTGTTTCTATTTTGTTCATCAGTTTATTTTGTTCATTAGATTCCACAGATAAGTGAGATCATATGGTATTTATCTTTCTCTGTCTGGCTCATTTCACTTAGCATAATAACCTCCAGGCCCACCAATGCTGTTGCAAACGTAAGATTTCGTTCTTTTTGTTACCATGTAGTGTTACATTGTGTAAATGTACCACAGCTTTCTTATTGGATATATGTGTATTTTTAAGTAAAAATCCAAGGTACCACATTTTCAGGCTTTAAGACTCAGCCTCAGCCCAAAATATCTGGGTTCTAACTCTCAGTGAGAGAGAGAGATCCCTCCTTGCCAGTAAGGCAAATTACTCGCTTTTTCTTGGCCACTGGTATGGTGTATAATCTGTGATGGAAAATAAAGTTCATCAAGAATTTCATAGCCCTGTATACTCATACTTTTAAAAACTTAATGTTAACTTGTCTTTTCTTATAATATATGGAAGACCCATGTGGTCTCCAGGTCAGAGGCATCGACATCACTTAAGAACTTGTTAGAAATACAAATATCCCACGGTGTGGCCCAGCAATCTGTGTTTTAACAAGCACTGCTGGTGATTCTGATGCAGCTCACGTGAGAACCACTGGAATGAAGAAACCAAATAATCCTCACCTCCTCTCCCGGTGTTAACAAGTTCTTCCAAATTACTGAGATCTCAAGATCACATTATCCGTCTAAGCTCCTAAGGTAGAAAGAAAAGCAGCCTCTACCTCTTGAAAGTGGATTCAGAGTCTTAGGCAACATTTCAGAAGACTTCTGATCACTCTGCTGTCAACCATGAAACCACCTGTTTATAGCGACATCTATCAGATTCGAATCCTGAACGCCAGTGACAGAACCCCAATTCGAAAGTAACTTAAACTGAACCTCCCAGGGTGATTCTAAAGCGCCCCTCCCTTCTGCCCTCCTCCCAGACCCTGGCAGGCTCAGGCCAGCGGGGTGATCCTGCATCCCAGTTGGCCCAGGACATTCTGCATACACATCTATTGCCCCAGAGGAGTTGCCAGTTTCCCGTCACTTAAAAGAGTGAGTTTTTGGACTGTGAAGGGGTGGACTCCTACAGGCCAGCACTGGAAGATCAGGGACCCACATTCCAGCGCCAGGTGCTGCCAGACCATGCCCTTGCAGAAACCTCCACTGGCCCCAGGGCCACCCAGCCCTAGTGTCCTGCACTGATTTCTGAGGATCCTGCCAGCCTCGGGGCTTCCTGAAAACCTGTTCTCGGCTCCTAGAGTCCTCTTAGTCGGGAAGAGATCAAACAAAGGACTTACATGCATATATGAATAACCCATGGACACAGACAATAGTGGGGTGAAGGCCTGGGGAGGGGGCAGGAATGGGGAGGAGGGGACAAGAGTGGGGAGGAGGGGAGGTCATTGGGGGGAAGGAGGGGCATTTGTAATACTTTCAACAATAAAGATAAATTTAAAAAATTTTTTATAGAGGAGGAGCAAGGAGAAAAACTCCTGGAGTAAACAACTATATTTTGCCAAGGAGACTTCAAATCAGGACTCTCAACCAAGCATAAACATGTGGTATTAACTCGCCGCTGGCATTAGCTAGTGAATCCTGCAGGACAGAGTTCATGTGAAAATCAGCAAAGTCAAACTTTGGGGTACTTCTGTGAGTAACTTAATAACAGTGCATCTTGAATATGCTATTTTTGGCAGGGTTAGTGTTTGCTCTGGGGTAGCTTTAAATCTTGAGCTTTGTTTTGTCAGAATGAATGTGACCATATTCATTATGAAAAAAAAAATTATGTCTCTAAATAAAAATGTATCTGAGTGTAGCTGCACCAAAAAAATTAATAGTCTTTAAAGAAAAGACTCATTGAATACCTTTTGCTAACTCAATATTTTCCTTTTTTCCCCTCCTATTGTTTTACTGAAAAGTCTATGACTTGATGGACTGGGACAGAGAACATTCTGACAGGCTTTTAAAATTAAAGGAGGGAAAATTTCCAGGGATTCCCATCCCATTTAAATTCTGCTGACCCTGTAAACAGAAGTGTCTGCTATCCAAAGTGACAAATTGTGGTTGGAATTATTCTGCCTAAAACAAAATAAATTTATAAATACACAAATCAGCTTTCAGCCAGTGTCTTGATGATTATAATAATACTAGAGGCCTGATGCATGAAATTCATGCAAGAGTAGGCCTTCCTTCCCCCGGCTGCTGCATTGGCTTCCCTCTGGCACCCAGGACCGGGCTTCCCTTGCAGCCCCAACTTCATCCGGAAGGTCATCCGGAAGGATGTCCAGTCTAATTAGCATATTAGGCTTTTATTATTATAGATAGCCACAGTGAGAATGATCTCTTTTGTTCTAGGAATTACTATTGTCCTTATCAGACAACACATGCTTATATACAACCTTGTTAGGTATTGGTATGCTAAAGACAAACAAAATTGCAAAATAAGGCACAGATATTCTTTTCCAGACATTATTACTTTGGTATAAATAAAATCAAGGCTATTTTTGTGTGATTAACCAAATATCATTGAAGTATTTACGATTTCTCTGATGATCTTTGGGTTATATTACTCTTTCACCTTCCACAGAGTGTTTTTTCCAGTTTAATTCTATAATAATAGACAATATGTTCCAGAAATATGTGAACTAATATGAAACTACAGACAAAACACAAATGTTCACAGTGTATTGTTAAGGATCAGGTGAGGGTCAAGTCCAAACTAGGAAGGCACTGCTGCCTCTGAGGCAACCGGGGGGATGGGTGCTCCCCACACACTACTGCCCACAGTATTCCATCACAGGGTAGGCGCTTAGCTTCTCTATTTTTTGGTTTGATCACCTACAAAATGGGGAAGAATTTTTCAACCTTCTATGTCGAGCCTTATATATGAAGTCTTCAAGACTTCACAAAGTAAACATTGCATGAATTTATCTAGCCCAACATGATGAATACAACTGTCTGCCCTCTTACATTAAAATTCAGTCTTAACTTTTAGGGAATCCTAAATGTGAATTGTTGAAAAGTAGTTTAAAATGTGGTGTTTATTAAATTATATTTGTTGAATACATGAATTCTCATGTTAGCTCTGCTTCCTCTGCTTATTGGAATCTACAAGAAGCACAACTATATATACAATTGGAAACTTACAAAATCTTAAGTGTATCCATAAGTCAGTGCAAAATAAAAATGGCACACTCAGCATGCTAATAATAATGTTTACATACCACTCTGTGAAGTACTAATCATCACTGCAGAAATGATTTTGTTTTATTCTTGCAAAAATGCCTTGCAGCGGGAAACCAGTTGCAATATTACTCTCATCTTACTGATGAGGAAAGTGAGGCTCAGAGAGGTTTTGATTTTCCGAGGACACAGAGCTAGTAAACGGGAGAACCAAAACTTGAACATGTCCTTTTTGTGACTATAATTTTCCAAGTTGTTTAAATTAGCTCAGATTTAAGGTATTAGAAAAATTATATTAAACATGAAAGGAATCATATTGCAGGAAAACAGACATTAAGTCTTTCATTAAGTCTATTTGGTTGGCCCTTAATAGTTTGTAAAGTGTTTGTTATGTGTAATTTGATTATATTATTATTTAAAAAATTTTTATTGTCAGTATTACAAATATTCCCTATTTTCCACCTTTTTGCCTCTCTCCACCCAACCCCCACTCCACCCCTGGCCTTCCCCAATGACAAAGACATGAAATAATGGAGTACAGTCTATGAAGCAAATATATCACTGAGTTTAGAGGATACTTGAACTTATTTGAAGATTTTCTGTAGAGCAAATATCTACTTATCTGGGATGAAAATTAACCTTCACCATTGGTGGTATAAGTGCAGGGGAATTCTTAAGAAGGGACTTCAGAAAAACATAACAAGGGACAGAGGAATTGCTCTATTTCAGAGTTTACCTATTAGAGGTGGTGGCATTGGGAGAAGAAAGTCCCTTCTTCACAGATGGGATTGAATATGTTGCAAAGTGAGGGGAGGGTAAGGTTAAGAAAGGATCAAAGAAAGACAACATATTGGAACCTCCTTTTTTTATCTTTGGTATACATGGAAACACACATTTGAAACGTAGGAAACATTGCCTTATGTCACTATGCACATTAATAGGCTTAGAAATCTTGGCCAGAAGGTGTATTCTAACTGGTATATTCTTCACTTGATGTAGTTTTCCTCACAAACTTAGATAATTTATCAAAGTAGGGCTTTAGATTTTTTTTTGGTGAAATGTTTGTGCCACTTATTTGCATTCCATGTCATTTTTTTCATATTCCAATCACTAGCAAGTTCAGAAAGTTACGTAAACAGAAGACATTTCTACAAATTCTTCTAAAGTTTCCAAGTAGCTTGTGTTTGAGAAAAACCATTCAGGTAGTTTTTGTTTGGATGGGATAATGTTCTAAGTCTTGCATGTAATCCATTAGTTGTTCATTATCTTCATTAATCTTTGACTGTTTAGACATTTCTGAAGAAAAGAAATATTTTATTGTTATTCAATATTATTGTTGGATGAATAAGGTCAGAACAATTCATTCTCTTTATGATGTAAAATAATATCTATTCAGAGCAGCTAATGACCTAATTTTAAAATCATTAAATAATTTTTCTATAATAAAAATAATTTATTATTAAAAGCATTTTCTAATGTTTAAGATATTCTCACATTAGAAAATTTAAAACTTGATTGAAATAAGGGTGAAAATTCATAATTGTAATTTTTTAAATTTAATCTTTTTAATTCTCACCTGAGGGCATGCTTATTGACTTTAGAGAGAGGGGAAGGGACACAGAGAGAGAAGCATCAATGTGAGAGAGAAACATTGATTGGTTGCCTTCCCATACATGCCCGAATGGGGATCAACCCCACAACCTAGGTATGTGCCCTGACCTGGAATCAAACCCACAAACTTTTGATGTAATGAACGACATTCTGACCAACTGAGCACACTGGCCAGGGCCATAATTTATAATTCAATTGCTTTGGTCTATATGTGAGTCCTTAATTTTCCTTCTTCTGTTTTAAAATTTTGACACAGGCATTTAAGGTAGAAACTTTAGCAAGAGTTCAGAAATTTGTCAATATTTTATATATAAACCTTATTTTGGAGTTTTCTAAAAATCTTTAGCAAGTTTCTATTTTTTTTAACAAAAAAATACAGATGCTTTTAAACTTCACTAGACTCTTTATCCCCACATCCATGCCTTCCAACCTCCCCTCCATCACAGCCCAGGTAATGTTGCACCTTTATAGTTAACCTTTTCCCACCTGAGCTCTTTCTTGACATCAGCCCTGACTACCCTATACCAGTATATCACTTTTTAAAACACCAATGCTCAGTTTCTCACTCCTGCCAATTATCAGAATCCCTGGCTGGGGGAAAGCATTATTTTGTTTAGAAATTCCCTAAGATTATTTTAATGGGCAACCAGACTTGAAAACCCACTGCTCAACATTTCCCTCACAGTTTAGCAGTGATGACATTGTTTTTCACCACCCCATGCCTGGGCAGGGTCCAGAACACTTCTGGGCACACCCAGGTTTTGGTTCAACATAAACCATTTATCCTGTGACCAATCTTTCTACCCTCATAGAGCAAACTGCTCACCTCTCAATTACCAACTCAATAACAGTGCCTTTATCTAGAGAACAGCAACTTTTTTTTAATGTATAAAGGCAAATTCTTATAGGAGGGCTTAATCACAGCACTGTTGTCTCCCCCCTGCCACTTTATTATTTCTAGGAAGTGCTGGTGATAGAATAAGAGAAAGTGGGCCTTTGGAATGGTCATATGTGGGCTGAAATCTCAATTATACCACTCACATGCCCAGGTGAAAGGTTTCATTGTGTTGTATTTTCAGCTTCCCTGGATGTAATATGGGGCAAATATCCCATCTATAAAGTTGACTAGAGGATTAAATAAGAATCAGACGTGTAAAACACCTGGTACATAACAAGTTTTCTAGAAGTACTAGAGGCCTGATGCACGAAATTCGTGCAAGAGTAGGCCTTCCTAACCCCAGCTGCCGGCACCAGCTTCCCTCTGGCACCTGGGACCTGGGCGTCCCTCGCAGCTCTGGCTTCATCTGGAAGGACGTCTGGTCTAATTAGCATATTACACTTTTATTATTATAGATTAGTATCATTCTCTTAAGAGACCTTATACTTTAAAACAGTAGTTTTTACATTGAATTTCTAGGAGCATAGTGCTCAGTGGCAGAGGCCTTGGGAAAGTCAGGTTCCAAAGAGAGCTCTGATATATTATATTTAGTGGCCTTTGACATGAGATGTCATATAATGAACGAATTCTATTGAAGGAAAAAATGCATAAAAGCCACTGATTTAAGTTCTTATGACAGCTATGACTTGTATTTTTCCTTCACTGTGCACATAATTCACTGCAAAAGCACATTTGATTTATTTATATCATTAGTTCTAATATTGACTTTAAAATTTGTTTTTAGATATTAAAAATACATTAGTTTCATGGTGACTAGACATTTATATAACTTATATAAGCAAAAAATTCATATTTTAGTTGTAAAGTACATAAAAGTGTAGCTTTATAGAGGGTTTTAAGGAATCAATGAAACTAAGTCAATACCAGGAGGAGAATAATTGAGAAAGATAACTTAGTCAAGATGATCTCATAGAACATGTACTCTTTACCTAATTTCAACTATAAAAAATGAATGGGACCAACAGTAGTCTGGAATTTTTATAGATACCTGTCTCTTTAGTTGTTGTTTACCAAAATAGCAGAGGATATATGACCTTCTTGCTGTTTCTTTTTTAAAAAATATATTTTATTGATTTTTTTTTTACAGAAAGGAAGAGAGAGGGATAGAGAGTTAGAAACATCGATCAGCTGCCTCCTGCACACTCCCTACTGGGGATGTACCCGAAACCAAGGTACATGCCCTCGACCGGAATCAAACCTGCGACCTGTGAGTCCGAAGGCTGACGCTCTATCCACTGAGCCAAACCGGTTAGGGCCTTGCTGTTTCTAATTTAACAAATATAATCACATCAATATAAACATAGCTGCTTATCATAGCCATCCAAATTTCTGGAAAATATTAGGATTTATTGTCAAAGTAATGAGAACAAAAAAGAAGTTGTTCCTTAGCATATTTTTCTGTTGGGCATTTCCGGTTGCTTTCTGCATACTTTTTTATTTCAATCCTGGTTGCAGCTGAACCTCATTACTATTTTCTTTCTTTCTCTCTCTGTCTTATACTTGTTGATGTGGCTTTTCATTAAGTGGCTAAAACTACCAGGTAAAGTTTAACTCTAAATTCTTTTTGGCTCACACACAATGTTTTCTTCCTTAATGCAAAAATAATTGGAGTCCTCTGAAATCCATTTGACATGCAGCACAAGATGGCTTCAACAAAAAACAATCAATAAAAAGAGATCCAGAAATAGCAGGTCGTTTTTTAAAAAATTATTATTAATTGATGGACTTTTCTCCTTGTGAGAACTCTACCCAATGTAGCTTATTTCCAAACTTGTTAGTGTAATTCTCATACATTTTTTATGGGAATGAAAAATGCTATGGACAATTTGGGAAACATTTTGGGGGTTCTTTGTAAAGTTACATATACACTTACCATAAGATCTAGCAATCCCTAATTAGATTTTCTTAGGTATTTACCCAAGAGAAATTAAAACATGTCTACACATATTGTATATTATCATTCATAATAGCCAACTCTTTGATAGTACCCAAATATCCATCAACATGTAAATAGGTAAACAAATTTTTATATAACTCTACAATGGAATACTACTCACCAATAAAAAGGAACCAACTGCTGACACACACAACATGGATGAATCTCAAAGTCATTACACTAAGTCACACATAGATATTTATAAAATGTTATTAGAAAGGCAAACATTTAGTGACTGAAAACAAATATGAGACTGGAGGAAGGACATTCACTATCAAGTGGCATAAGGGAATATGTACATAGGGATATATATTTTCTCACACTTATCAAATTGTACACTTTAAATGAGTGAATTTTATTGTATGTAAATTTTACCTCAATAAACCAAGCGAAAATAAGTGGAACGGATCTGGGATAGAACAAGATTCTGAGAATTGAGACAGCTTGACCAAATTTTCAGTTCATTGTTTTTAAGAGAGAAACAATTTGTTAGTAAAAATCAATAGCAAATAACAGCTTGTGATAAATAAAGCTTCTTGAATTAATGTCAAACATGGGAAAGTCTGCTCATATTCAAAGAAAGCCTTGAAATAGCGCCAAGTAAACTGACATGCAGTAAAACTGGCAAAACAAGACAAACACTACATCAATGCATTAGAAAAGCTAAGATTTTTGCAAGATTAAAGTGGGTTTGAAAATTAAATATATGGTTTTGAGTTCATTACCAGAATGTTTAGGTTTTTGCCCTCATTTGATTTATATAGTATTGGACACTTACAATGAAAATAAAATTTCAAGGAGAAGGATTGCGTAAAATCAATGACACAACTCGTAGGTCTTCTCAGAGTTGGCACACTCCTTGTGGAAAAAGGCAGTCATCATTCTCATTTTAAAACATTTGGGTGGACAGCTCCTCCCCATTCTGGACAACCAAACTATTTGTTCAGGGGGTTTTCTTAGGTATTGTTTATTGCTCTTACACAGAACTGATTCAGTTAGGAAAATATGTAACTTTCAACATCATCATTCTTTATGCTGATTGCATCTTTGTTCACATGAAAAGCTTGTATGGGTGACTTTGCCCACAATCAAATGTGTGGTCCTTCATTTGAGATACATTCATTCATCCACTCTTTTATCTTTGATTAAATTATTCAAGATCTATTGAGAATCTCCTTTGTATCATATATTCTTCTAGGTGTCAAGGACACAATAATTAATAAACTATATACAGCTCTTGACACCAGAGTATACAGCCTAATAGAAGAGACAAATTTTTCATTAAATGGCCAAAAAAAAGGTGTTATGATTAATTGGTTTTTGTGTAGGTGCTTTTAAAGAATATACTAAGGCCAGGGAAGCTTGGAGAACATGAAATTTAAATAATAATATATAACAAAGAAATCTGACTAAAAATTTGGAAAATGACAAAAATCAATGCATTTAAGATAAAACAAGAAGTTGGAGACTAGTCATGAGTCTTGGCAAAAAAAAAAAATTTTTTTTAGGAGAAAAGTCAAAGTGACAAGCCTTTCCTAAGAATTTCTTTCTCTTTAAACCAAAGTATTTACAAAGTTTTCTTCCCAGGGAGGAGATGATCACATTCGTCTGATGAAAATAAGGATACTTAAACATATTTCACTGTAAGATACATTTTGCCCATGTTTTTTGAAAAATGAAGTCTATTATGATATGGTTTTCCAATGAAAATATTTCCCCCTTTCCCCATTCTGGCTACTCTTTTGCTCTACTCTTTAATGGAATGCCTGTCTGTGCCGTGTCTGGTGGAGCCTGCTGTGCACTGCATCACTCCAGGGAGCCCCGTTCCCATCACGGTGCATTTGAGACAATTGGTTCTTGGCATGTGAGATACTCCTCAAACTTCCTCTCTCCTCATGTTCCATCCTTTTCTTTAAATAAATGTTTTTATCGACTTTACTAGAGCGAGAGGAAGAGAGAGGGAGAGATAGAAACATTGATTGGTTATCTCCTATTCGTCCCCTACTGGGGATAGAGCTCACAACCAGGACATGTGCCCTGACCAGGAATCGAACCAGTGACCTCTTGTTGCATGAGACTATGCTCAATCCATTGAGCAACACTTGCCAGGCTCACCTTCCATTCTTATCGTGTGACATCTTTAGTCTCTGTTTTCTTTTTTTAAATATATTTCATTGATTTTTTTAACAGAAAGGAAGGGAGAGAGATAGAGAGCCAGAAACATCGATGAGAGAGAAACATCTATCAGCTGCCTCCTGCACACCCCCCACTGGGGATGTGCCCACAACCAAAGTACATGCCTTTGACCAGAATCGAACCTGGGACTCCCCAGTCTGCAGGCCGATGCTCCATCCACCGAGCCAAACTGGTTAGGGCTCTAGTCTCTGTTTTCAAGACACCTCTCCTGTGAGCTACAAACCTTGTATAGTTAACTATTTATAACACATCTCTCCGTGGCCATCTTGCAGATACTTCAAACTGTTGGCATGTTCCCGACTGGGTTTATCTTATCTTCTTTAAAGCTCTTCAGATGTCATTTCAAGACAATTCAGGAAACATCCCCTCAACACTTATAGAAAGCAGTCTTCAAGGCACTACAAAACACCATGATGGAAAAACAAGAGATTCCCGGCCTGGAGGAGCTCCTCAGCAAATATGTTCCCTGATTATTTTCTATCTTCTTTTCCACTATTCCTTGCAACACTAGCTCATTACCACCAGAATCTGATCAGTATCAGACACGTACAACAGATGCAGAAAAGCACTCTTAGGATGAAAACAGTTACTGGAATTATGTTATAGTTACCAAGTGAGTGAGAAATTCTGAAAGATTTCCTTTGAGCATGGTTATTTACTTATTTGATATAAATCATGCTTGAATTTTCATATGAGGAACCATGAACACTAACATGTTGGTCATAGAATTTTTTTCTTTGACTTTTCATCAAATGTTGTTCTCTCTATTAATCATGCCATTTTACTTTCTGTATTTCTGAGGCTTTGGTATCTGGAGCCTGTTGACTCTAGAGAGATTGCCCCTCCTGGTGCTAAGTCCTCGAAATAGTAAAAGATGACCTGTAGAGCATACATTTCACATGCAAACCCACCAATCCAGAGCCCAATCCCCACCAACTCCTCTAATGGGCTTTCACACTCAGGGCCAATATTTCTTTGCCCGAATCACCCCAGGGACAGGTACCAGAAAACTAGGAACAGCCCTATACATTGAATCTGCTGAAATTATTCAAACTAGTCAGTCCTAAACATGCCTACCTGCATTGCCAGTTCCTGCCCGCAGAAACCACAGTAAAGGCTCTTGCCCAGGTTTTCATCGCTCCCCTGCATCCTGGTGAGCTCTGGTGCTTTCCTGTGTGGCCCTGAGTGATATGCCATGCCCCCCTCCTCTTGGGAAGTGTAACAAACTATCTTTAAAATGCCAATGATCTCCTAGTCTGTTGGCTTTGCTATTCCTGAAAAATAATAAAATACATTTTAAAACATTCTCATCCTTCCAAGGAAGAGCTGGAGTTCATGGCTTGTGAACGTTGATGTTGCTTACAGAACTGACTTGACCAACTGCCTTTTCCTCTTTCTAAAGGATGTACTATTATTATGCAAGTTTACCATTGGTTCCTAGAGCTTTCTGCCACTCAGAAAAAAATAGGTAAAATGTCTCCATTCCTTGGTCTCTGAGGACATGTCCTGTATCCTATGGATCCTACAATAAAATACATATTACATTGGTAAGTTGCTTTATGGTTAGTAAATGTTCCCAAATATATTTATTAATTTAGAGCTACACACACACATAATGAAGACAGGTTGCCCTAAATTATTCCTGACTTGGAGATGAAGAAATTATGTCTTCAAGAACTTATATGGTTTTCCCAGGCTCATACTACTAACAAGTGCTGGTGGTGGGTGTTTCTTAGTCTATTACTCCAAATTTCTGGTGTCCATCAACCAAACAAATTAAAGCAGAAGATTTCTGGGGTCTAGAAATCTTGTGCATAATAGAATAAAAATTCTAATAGAAACTTAGTTTTAGAAAAGACAGTAAAATGAAATTATCCCCATGCTAGTAAAATTAATCACATTTACAGTTAGAAAGGGAAAGAGTGAGCCCATTTCTCTCTTCTGCATTGTCTGCAGTCGCAGTGCATCTTCCGGGAATATATTGGGTAAGACTATTTGACCTGGTTACTTGCCAACATACATATATATCATAGAATCAGGATGATCCTCTGTTAATTTCTTTATAGTTTTGTATTCAGTAGTTATATTAATTTTTGCAAAACAATTTAAAACAATTCCAGTTGAACTTTTCTAGTAGAAAGATACCAATGCTGCAATACAACTCTTATACTGTTAAGGAGGGATGAAAAATTTAGAGCTGTAATTAATTTTAGAGATTATTCAATAGAAACATTTATTAAAGAAGCCCAATGATATCAGGAAGTTTGCCCAAGATATCACAATACTCACTCTCAGAAATTTGTCATTTTACTACTAAAGTTCGAGCTAACGCTGCATATACCCTTGAGCATGTTTCAGCTCAGAACTTCTGTGTTCTAATGTATGTTGAAGAATTCAAATCCCTAGTATACTGTGGAGGAAAATAGCCCTGTGTCATTGTTTTAGGAAAGTAATCATTTCTCTCCTGTAGAAGTTAAACCATTTGAGGTTAGAAGGAGGAGTCGAGGGAGAGATGTGACCCAAAGTTTTAACACAGTTTGAAGGTAAAAAGTTTAATGCGAATTTCAGTAGCCAGTTAATCTCTACAATCTTATAGAATCTTGGTGGCTTTCAAGTACTAGTTTGACTAAAAGGAGGATATCATCTCAATCTTATATCTTATTTACATTTAACACAGGCTCTACCAGAAGGAAGGCCTCCCAGTATCTTTCCTTAATCCCAGAGTATTGGCCCCGAGAAGCCAAAACCTTCTCCAAATCTATGAAAATAATTTTAAAACCCAACAGAACATTTGGGCCTTTTAGAAAGAAAAAAAAAAACTTTCAAAGATCTCTGAGGTTTATGAAAAATTCCTTTTATTTATCACTGAAGGCTGGAATTACTTAAAGCAAATCTGCTTCATTTTTCTTTAATGGAAGGCTCCCAAAAGTCATAGAAGTTCTGAGAAGTCAAGTATTGAAATTTTCTTCGGCTTCTGGGTTATTAAAGCTGGGCTGAGTTACGTTTACTAAATCCATCTCTTATATTTTTGGCAATTAGTTTCTCACACCTTGATTTAAGAAATCTGGGAATCATTGACATGTCAAACCTTCAAAATATAGGAGACTGCTTTTTCATAAGCCAACATGCCTAATTACTGGTATTATTTTTTTGAAATTTTTTCATTCCTGATCCCCCTAGGATTCATACATGGCCAAAGCATTTAAAATGTCATCTATCATCTGGACCCCTACTTTCAATCCCTCAGGCAAATGTTTTTGTAAACAATTGGCCCTTGATGGTATTCTCAGAGCCAGGAAACTCATGTTTCATTGGTCCAAGAGAAGAAGCACATTCCAGAATTGAGGATCCTCTGAGGACAAAACTGAGTCAAGGTTTACCACATCATATCTATCATTAAGCAGCTTGATTCCAATGATGTCATAAATCCAAGGTCAAACAGAACCGTTAAATTCACCTCCAAAGATCCACTGTTACAGCTTCCAGGGTGTCTTGTGAAATTTTCCTTCTAATTTTTAAAATCAAGACAATGATTATGAACTCCAAAATTTGAAAACCAGCAAAATAAGTGCAGAGTTTAGTGCTGTAATCAACAAAAAGATAGAATGAAGTGCATCTAATACATGCAGAACAATATACATAATTACAGTTAGAAGACATAAAAAGTAGTCATAAATAGTAACTAACAATGAAATTAGTGACATGCACACAGCTGATTTGAACATTTTTAAGTGTCCTTGGAGAGTAGATTTGGAAATCTACTCTAAATGGAAAACTAAAATGGAAACTGCTCAGAGCCCCTACTCAAGACACTGTAACAAAAAACACCTGAATGCATGTTAAAACATGATTCCTGAACATCACCCCACTAGGATTGCAAGGTAAAATGTAGGCTAGCCAGTTAAAATTGAATTTAATATAAATGATGAATAATTGTGTTCCTTCATTTTATTTCATTTCAGATAAACAATTAATAGTTGTTGTTTTTTGTTTTGTTTTTTATTTGCTAACACTGGCCATATCCAGAGAACAAAGTCAAACTTTAAAAATCAGGCCCTGTGTCTTGAAAACAGTGTAACATAGGTGAGTTACTTAACCTTTCTGAACCTCTCTGTAAATTGGAGATGATGGTTGGTATGAGGATGCAATTAAGTAGCATATAAGAGATGACCAAAAAATGTATGCAACCTAGTAGGCATCCAATGAATTGGGCTTGGTAACAATTTTCTAGGGTTACCATAGCATATTACCACAAACTGGGGACCTTAAACAACCAGCAAAGTACTGCCTCACAGTTGTTGAGGCCAGACAACTGAAGGTGTCACAAGACCAGGCTCCCTTTGAAGACCCCAAGGAAGGAAGCCTTCCTGGTCTCTTTCTAGCTTCTGATGGTTTCCCACAATCCTCGGCATTTCTTGTTGTAGCTGTATCGCTCCAACCTCAGCCTCCCCTGTCCTCACATGACTGTCTTCCCTTTGCGTGTAACTGAGTGTCTCTAAATCTTTTTCTCCTTAGTAAGGACAACAGTCATTGGATTTAGGGCCCATGGTAATCCAGCAGGGCCTCCTGTAAACTTGACTGCATCTGAAAAGACCCTATCTTTTGGGGAGGAGGGAGTGCAGTTTAATCGATAATAGGGTTTTATTATAATTTGACTAACTCAATCTTGTTTGCTTTCCCCCCCAAATGAAGCTACTAACATCTCCTTTAGAATTATGGTGAAACTTAAATATTTCATGTGAAATAGCCTGCCATGTGCCTGACAGTTTAATAATAACCATCCATTACCCTTCTTAATTTTTATACATTATTTTTTTTTTATTTTTTAGTTTTTTGTTAATCCTCACCCGAAGATATTTTTCATTGATTTTTAGGGAGAGTGGAAGAGAGAGGGAAAGACAGAGAGAAACATCGATGTGAGAAAAACACATCGATTGGTTGCTATCAGGGCCTAGGCCAGGGAGGAGCCTGAAACCAAGGTATAAGCCCTTGACTGGAATCAAACCTGGGACCCTTTGGTCTGCAGGCTGATGCTCTATCCACTGAAAAAAATGGGCTAGGGCTTTATACATTATTTTAAAATATAAGAGCCAACTTAAAAAATGCAGAATTTCCCCAGTTTAGCCGTTCGAGTGTATGTGGAGCATCTGGGTAAACACAGTCCCTATCACTGACAGTCACAGATTGATTTTGCTTGATTCCATGACTAACCTGTATACCAAGCCCCTTGCCCTTAGCTCATGGGACCTGTTTGTGCTTTCCTTTAGGGAGAGAGACAGGGAATACGGGGAAACAGTCATACTATTCTTTCTCTGAGTGACCTACATAAGTGACTTCCTTGGAAAGATGCGGTTAGTTAGTTTTCCCTACACACAGAAAGGAAATAAGTGTCCTTTCTGGGCTGGACCAAAAGATATTTTTCCAAATTTGGAAAGGAAGACAGGAATGTTAACAACTATTGTGAAATAGAACCAATTAAATTTCTAAAGAAACTCGAGCCTTGCCCCTGGGAAGGGAATGAAATAGAAAAGGTAAATCTGAGAGAATCCTAGCACAAGAATGCCTTTGCCTTGTTTCCAGGTGCAGCAGAAAAGGTAATTGTCCTTGCAAAGAAACCCCACATCCAGAATGGTGTACAATGGTGGGCCGCAAGGGCAGAAAGTTGACGCTGTTAGGCCCTAAAGCAGGGGTCCTCAAACTTTTTAAACAGGGGGCCAGTTCACTGTCCCTCAGACCGTTGGAGGGCCGGACTATAGTTTAAAAAAAACTATGAACAAATTCCTATGCACACTGCACATATCTTATTTTGAAGTAAAAAAACAAAACGGGAACAAATACAATATTTGTATTTGATGTGGCCTCCGGACCGTAGTTTGAGGACCCCTGCCCTAAAGGATGCCAGGGAGGCATGAAAGAAGAGCTGCAAGTGCCTTTAAAATTCAGGTTCAGCAGAAGAGCTCTGTGAACTGGACATCAGGCATCATAGTGAACCCAGGGACCTCAGCAGCAGCATTACGGAGCACATGTTGACAATGACCAAATGGGAGGCACTGTATCTCAGTGGAAGCTGACGTGAAGAGATGATCAAGGATCAGAGGCCCCTTGTCAGAAATGCTGTGAACTACTACTGCATGTTTCCCAAAACCTCAGGAGTAGGTAGGAGAAAACTCTTAATTATGACTCTTCAACTCACTGAATTTAAATCCAGAACTGATAAATTTTGAGCTTAAATAGATCAGGTAATTACTGGTGAGTTTACTAGGTAGTGACTAGACAGTATTTTCTAATATCAGTAAAAAGGGAAACTGAGATAAAAATTGCATTTGAATAAGGAAAGATGACAAAAGTCACATTCTTGAACTTGGGCTTTTGTTTGGCAAATTGTGATTAGTCACACAAATAGAAGTGACTCCTTCCATTCATCTGAAAGCACTTGATTTGTTTTTTCTGTTACTCTCTGCACTTCTGATTTCTTTTTTTTTTTAAGAAACTGATTCTCTCTGCTATTTTTGCACATAAATCAAACATAAATGCATCAAAACAATGTTTCAGCCCCTGGAATTACTTTATATCAATGAAAGTGACAGCAGAGACTAGTGTTTTTAACTCTAAATATTAGAGTTCCCCCAAAGAATCTGATTGCCCCACTGGAAATTTTGTCCACTGTTGATTACATTACTTATTGTTAAGGAGTTAGAATTGGGTTCATGTAATACTAACCTGGTTTAATAGCCATAGAAGAGGTAGAGGAGGAGAAGAAAGGAGAAGAGAGGAGAGGGATGAGCTGAATATGTCAAAAATGCATTTTTATAAAGAGCTACATATTTGAGGCAGTGGAATGAAATTACTACACTTATAGGAAGTTTGGTTGACATTATTGCCTAAGATCAGCATGAAGGTTAGGAAAGCATTATTAAGAAGTAGGAAGTCATTTGGAAATACATAAAATTTTAATTTTCTAACTCAGAAGAGGTCCTGAATTTATTACAACAAAGCACGAATTAAAAAGCATCATTTTCTTGAAATATATATCATATCCATAAACATTTATTGATCAACTTCTAAGAGCCAAACAGAGTAAGTGCAAGGTGGTAGATGTTGGCATTAAAGACATGGACCATGCTCTTTATTTTAGTGAGAGAAATTTAAGCAAGAAGACAGTTGTAATGTAAGGTGACAAACACTATGACAGAAGTAAGCACAGGATACTCTGAGAGTAAAAGAAGTAGATTCAATTCAACAAAATAAACAGGCACAGGGCATATTTTCACTTAGATAAATAGCCGAATCTAAATACAAAAATGTATTAGTATCCTTTGTGTTTTTACCTCATAAATAAGGATTTGCCTTAATTCTGGACAAATAAAGTATTCAATGTAAATTTTAGAAAAAATTTCAGTGAACTTTATAGAAATGTAAAAATTATATACAAGCAGACTTAGAAAATGTGAGTTTGAGAAGCTTACATTTAAGAAAAGGGTGATGATGATCATCCTGTTACCTCCTGGTAATGACAGTCTCTTTATTAGCTGCACAAGAACAGGCACCAGACCAATGGAACAGAATAGAGACCCCGGAAATTGACCCATGCCATTCTGGGCAATTAATATTTGACAGAGGTGGTAAGAACATACAGTGAGGTAAAGACAGTATCTTCAATAAATGATATTGGGAAAATTAGACAGGTACATGAAAGAAAATGAAACAAGATAACCAACTTAAACCACACACAAGAATAAACTCAAAATAGATAAAAGACTTAAGTGTAAGTCACAAAACCATAAGAATCCTAAAAGAAAACATAGGCATTAAAATCTCAGATATTGCTTGTAGCTATATTTTTGCCGATGTAACACCTAGGGCAAGGGAAACAAACACACAAACAAAAAACAAGTAGGACCACATCAACCTAAAAAGCTCCTGCACAACAAAAGAAACCATCACCAGCTCAGTGGTTGATCATCAACTTATGAACCAGGAGGTCACGGTTCAATTCCAGTTAAGAGCACATGCCTGTGTTGCAGGCTTAATCCCCAGTGTGGGGCATGCCGAAGGCTGCCAATCAATGATTCTCTCTCATCATTGATGTTTCTATCTCTCTCTCCCTCTCCCTTCCTCTCTGACATCAATAAAAATATATATATTTTTTAAAAGAAACCATAAACAAAATGAAAAGGGAACCCACTGTATGGGAGAACATATTTGCCAATGATACAACTATTAGGGGTTAATTTCTGAAATATATAAAGAACTTATACAACTCAACACCAGGAAGACAAACAATCCAATAAAAAAATAGGCAAAAGACTGGAACAGACACTTCTCCAAAGAGGACATACAGATGGCCAATAGACATATGAAAAAATGTTCAACATCACTAATCATCAGAGTGATGCAAATAAAAACCACAAGGAGGCATTGCCTCACACCTACCAGAATGGCTAACATCATTAAATGAACAAACAACAAATTCTGGCAAGGTGTGGAAAAAAAGGGAACCCTACTGATATATCCAAAGGATAAAAGAACTTAAAAAATAAATAGTTTTGATTATGAACTCTAAATTCCATTTCTTATGAAAATAAGTAGTGCTCCTTGAGAAAATGGCTAGACTACCTGGCTTTAAATTCAGTTTCCACCTCCTTATTAATCATGTCAGGTCAAGCACAGTACTTAGCTTTCCTATGCTAAGAAAATTAGGGCTAAATAGTACCATTCTTGCCCTAACCGGTTTGGCTCAGTGGATAGAGCGTTGGCCTGCAGACTGAAGGGTCGCAGGTTTGATTCCTGTCAAGGGCATGTACCCCAGTAGGGGGTGTGCAGGAGGCAGCTGATTGATGTTTCTCTCTCATTGATGTTTCTAACTCTCTTCCTCTCTGAAATCAATAAAATATATTTTATTTTATTTTTTTTAAAATATATTTTATTGATTTTTTACAAAGAAGAAAGGAGAGGGATAGAGAGTTAGAAACATCGATGAGAGAGATCGATCAGCTGCCTCCTGCATGCCCCACAGTGGGGATGTGCCTGCAACCAAGGTACATGCCCTTGACCGGAATCGAACCTGGGACCCTTCAGTCCGCAGGCCGACGCTCTATCCACTGAGCCAAACTGGTTTGGCAATAAAATATATTTTAAAAAATGAATAGTACCTTTCTCTTAGGGTACTTCTTGAGATTAAACTAATTATCATGTGATACGTTTGTGGAAAAAGGACCTGACAGTTGGCAGATGCTCAATACATGTATGATCTTCCTTTTATTCTCTTTCATTCCCTTAAAATGTGATTTTCCAGGAATTTTCAGACTACTTTGAGTTTCATATACTTGACTTGTCAGCCAGAGAAAGGCTTTGATGGAGCACTTCATACTTCAAGGATGTTAAGATGACCTCGCTGAGCAGACTCAGTAGAGATTAGCACTGAGCACCTATTTCATGCTCCTTCTTTTTATTATTTCACTTGAAAGACAAAATAACCATATGAGGTAATTATTATGATGTCTTTTTTACAATTAAGAAAACCAAGGCTCAGGAAAGGGTAGAAAACTTGTCCTTATTCAGGATTATCAGGCAACAGAGCTCGGATCCAAGTTAAGGCTGTCTTAACACTGTGCTCTTGCCACAACATCACTGTCTTTCCAAGGGCCTCCCATGTCGTGCTGACTGATGTCTGAACTCCCACTATTACGGTTTTCTTCCTATAGCTTACTTCTTTCCCCCTGTGAAATGTAGATGTCTTTGCAGGAACTCTCTTTGCAATTTCACTGCTCTTTGGACACAGAGTAAAAGATGTACTTATATTTGGAAAAATTACACTTTCATTTTATATCATAATTTGTGTTCTCTGGATCATTCTCAGAATCAATAAGACATCTTTTTTTCCAAAAAAGTCTTTGAGCTTGTCATAGAATTTGAACAAGAAAAAGCTTTTTGTAATGCCTAGCGGGGGAAACCATATAGAACTCCTCCAGTAAAAACTGCACCTTGCTCAGCAGCTATGGAGGAAGGGTTTGCCAGAAAACGAAAGGTCACTAGGTCATGTTCTTTAATTTCATAGTACTTGATTCTCTGCCTTTTTCTAAAATGCAATTTTAGGTGTGAGATAGTCTAAGGCACTTATCTCAGACTCTGGTATGTTTCCAAATGTGACTAGTGAAAATATTTGAAACTCATGATGCTAGTTGTAACATTTAATCCACTTTTAGTGTAATTAGTAAAAAAGTTAGCAAGATAGTTCAGAGTATTTTAGATGCAGCTAAATTTTACCATCTTCTGTTCCTCATTTTAAAGTCAGGAAAATTGGATGTGATGAGCTGATTTATATTTCCTTAATAAAATAAACAGTTTTCTCACACAAAAACTGTGTATGTGATAAAATGTAAAAATAAATGAAAGGGAAAGGAAAAATGAATTAAATGCAAAAAAAAGGAAATGCCATGAATAGGTGGTTACCACAGAGTACATATTTCTATGAATTATTTTTGCATGCTTGGAAATGGGTATCTCATCTGAATCATTTATTATTCTAAGAACATTTGGCATAGTTAAAAAGAAATAAGTGAGGTTTGTATCTGTTATACATATTTGCAAAGGAAAATTAACAGTGTTGTTTATGAACAAAAATCAATTAAATTTAAAACAAACTGAAAACTCCAGCACAGAACCAAACTTATAATTTTTCCACTGTTGTTATTTTATATGCATTCTAATTTATATTATTCCAATTTCTTAAGAAATACATGAATAAATAAAATATGGTGGCTATTGAAATATCTAAAATTAACTTCTATGTGTATATGTAAATTTAAACAATTTGTCAGGTAAGTCATTTATTTCCAGAGTCTTAGTGTTAATAACAATTAGATACTGACAGATACAAAAGGCTTAAAACAAAAGGATTAGGTTTGGAAAACTTTATGAAGCAAAAAGAAATAACAACTTTTCAAAACTATTAATTATTTTATAAATGACTTGATTAAAAGCACAAGTTGATTAATAGAAACAAAGGGAAGAAGAAGGAAAAATATAGACCATTAAAATCCCACTATGCATTTTAGGAAAGTTGCCCATGCCACTACCACCTCCCCCACAGAAAGGAATTACTTTAATTCTAATACATTGAAAAATAGAATTCAAATGAAATCTTTGAAATAGGCAAAATCATGTCTGTTTCTTGAATAGTCCTGGGGGCTTAATGATTTCCTGACTTTCAAATTTCCTTTTAGATTACATTTTTGACCTTTGGGTCAGTTCTCAATATGGGAATTTAGGAAATTCTTTTTTTTAATATTTTAATTGATTTCAGAGAGGAAGGGAGAGTGAGAGAGAGATAGACACATCAATGATGAGAGAGAATCATTGATTGGCTGCCTCTTGCATGCCCCCTACTGGGGATTGAGCCTGAAACCAAGGGAATGTACCTGTCCAGGAATTGAACCATGGCCTCCTGGTTCATAGGTCAACACTCAACCACTGAGCCACACCAGCCAGGCAGAAAATTTTTGATTTTATTTACAGATTAAACTAATTTTCTGCAGAAATCAATTAGGAAATAAATTTGTTTCTGTGGTGTGGTATTTTTAAAGCCCTTCCTTTCTCTAACCATAATCTTCAATAATTAGATGACACACACACAGAAATAAATTTGGTTAAGAGCCTGTAACACGATACATAGTTTTCTTTTGATATTTCTTTACTGTGGGTAAAAATGCCAATTCATGAGAAAAGTATGGTTTTAATTCACAGTTTAATTGAGGAAAGGGTGCAATGGAATGGCACAACATTAGCTTTGAGGGTCTGGAATTCTCATCTTACTGAATTGTTTCTCAAGCCACAAGGTTCTACCCGAGAAACTAGATTTGTCTGTGTTTTGACCCTTGGCTTATTATTATATTTCTAGTGTTTCTGGTCTCTTTTAATGCTGGCCCCTCCATCTTAATTTGTAGGAATTCAATAACTCCTGTTACCCTTTGGATCCCTAGAGCCACCCATAAGGAGTTTCAGCTGACCCTGCTCCCTATGGGAACGAATCTAACACAATCTAGTCCGTGTTTCCTATAACATTCATTTCCACTTTGTAGCCACGAACTCAATTTATGCAACATAGTTAACAATTTTCTGTATACTTCCCAGCATTTTCTCAATTTTTTCCTGTCCTCGCCCTTAAGGTAAAGAATTCCATTATGTTCTGGGTCAGATCCCACACAAGACTTTATTAGACTTGATGAAACTTGGCTGTAATGTTTGTGTTTCCGCTAAACTGGAATTAAGACTATTAAACTATCAAGACAGTTTGGGCTGGGCCAAAGGTAACCCTTAAACTGTGACAGGGACAGGTCACACCAGTGATACGACAGCAGTGGCTGAGGCTGAGTAGGGATGCAGGTGCAGGTGGAGCGCATGTAAAGGGAACTAGGGAATCTTGTGGACTGTGGGAGCAGAGGATCCACTCAGGATCAGCTCATGCCTGTGGCCTTCACATTCTCTATCTTCATTTCCTCAAATGTGTGCATCTCCATCACATTTTGCCCTATACCTTACCTTATCTATACCAGTAAACCAACTCATCATTTTTTTACTTCTGCGTTTTTATTTGTTTCACGATTGTATCTACTCCCTCCTTGTATACCTTCTTCTTCACCTTATACCCACCTCTTACATTCTACCTGCCTCCTCCCTTTCACAATACAGTGTATCTTAGATCAGGTCCCTGAGCACTCACTTTGAGACAGGGATTTGCATGCAGGGGTTTTCTAGACAGGCCTGTCTGCAGCATCATGTACAAGGAAAGAAGGAACCAGTTAATCGATGGGGGTGATGGGAGGATGATCACAATCTGTAACTTTGAGATAAGCAGCCTGCTTCTGCCAAAGTTAATTCAGAGAAGGGATTAAGCTTCCTGTACACAATTTTTTGTTTTGTTTTAAAAATTATTTTTTATTGATTTCAGAGAGAAAGAGACATCAATGACGAGAGAGAATCATCGGTTGACTGCCTCTTGAATACCCCATAGTAGGGATTGAGTCTGTAATCCAGGCATGTGCCCTGACTGGGAATTGAACCATGACCTCTTGTTCATAGGTTGATGCTCAACCACTGAGCCATGCTGGCTGGGCCCTAAGCACTAATTTTTGAAGGTGAATTACTAAACTTATCCCACACCCAAGGCTAAGTTCCCCCTCTTAGAGGTGTGAGTATCTGCTTATATTACTTGGAATTCTGTCATATGGAAGATGTGTCCCTTCTCTCTGTTATTTATTTACTCAGTCATTTATTTATATTAGCGAGGACTCATGGATATTTATTTTATACTTTGGGATGTAATATTGTGTCATACTATTTATTTGGTTGCTCAATTTCTTCCATCTTTGGCCATTGAAGCCCTTTCTGGTTGTTTTCTGCATCCCTTTTTCCTGACCCATTATTGTGTGTGTGTGTTTGAGTACTTCCTTACTTTTAGGGAGTATGAGATGATCCAGGCTCATCATATATATTTCCTACCCAGCTTTAGACTCAGCCATTTTTCTGAGGATTCCTGTTTCCTTCCAAATGGTACTTAGAAATCAAGATATGAGTGCTGTGTGCTTTTGGGGGGAGGGCAATTATGTTATTTATTATAGTAATTTATTAACCTGAAATAATTTAATTCAGAAAAATATTTGTGATATGCTCTGGTCTGAGTGCTCAGTGGTTAGAGTGTTGGCCCGCACAACTAAGGGTCACAGGTTTGATTCCTGGTCAAGAGTAGGTACCTGGGTTTTGTGTTCACTCCCTGACCTAAGTGTCAGGGCAAGAATAGGAGGCAACCAGTCGATATGTCTCTCTCAGATCAATGTCTCTCTCTCTCTCTCTCTCTCTCTCTCTCTCTCTCTCTCTCTCTCCTCTCTCCCTTCCACTCTCTCTGAATAGCAATGGAAAAAATATCCTCAGGTGAAGATTAAAAAATAGATTTTCTTTGTCTTATAACCATTTTATATACTATGTTACTGACCCTCCCAGCCCAGGGACCCAGTGCCATTCATGCCAGTAGAACAAGACTGAGTTCGGTAAAGTAGGGCCAACACTTTATTCTTTGATCAAGGAATGGAGAAGCATGAGCTCATACTCTAATCACACCTTCTCCCTGACTGAGGAGGACCCTTATGTGTTTATAGGCTGTGGTGTGATATTTTTAATTGCATACATTAAAATTCATTTTGGAGGATGTATTGTATTTGACAAATGCATATCGGCACGTCCTACCACTCCAGTACCATACAGAACAGTTTTATCTCTAGCTCTCCAAAAGCCAGCTGCTATTGAGGCATCGGGTCATGGGCTACTTGGTGGATTCACACATGTAAACCCTGTATTTGTCTGGGTCTTCTGAGACATGATTCAATGTGCAGAGATGTCACTAGGGGAAAAGCTATGTCAAAGGAAATAAGGATGGAGCTGGAAAGGCTGGGAAAGATGTGAAACCAAGATGCAAACTGACCCCAAGTGCAGGAGAAGCTGGAGGAGATCGAGTGGAGACCTCTGAGGTTTGTATGCAGTGTGAAGGTTTGGCAAAGCCATCAGGGTTCCTTGAGCTGGTTGGTCTACAAAGGAGTCCCATGCTTCCCAGGAATAGGTCAGCTTTAGTCGCCTGCAGCTCTCAGCCGCTGGTAGGGAGGGATGCACAGACGCTGACGCCTTCTATCTGCATTTGTGCCTCACCCTTCTCTTCTTCTGTGGTGTAGATTTCTCTGTTTGAGAAAGACACATGTAATTGACAAGAGAGAGCCTCACACACAAGAAAATGCCGTAGAGAGATGCACATAAGTATACTTATATGTCTATGTGTTACACATAAACATACCTACGCTAACTTTACACGTCCATTTAAACTTCAGTTAAAAATAATGAAATAAATTTAAAATAAAGGACAGCAGGGAGACAATTATTCATAATGACTATGTTGATAGGAATACTTTGGATATCTCTGAACCTTGCATTCATCTTTCATTGAAAAAATAATGTGCTTGTTTTCAGTAAATCTGTCTACTAATTTAAAAATATTATCTATCTAGATCTAACCTGTGGGGCTCTAATAGTAGTGCCTAAATAAATAAAGCTGTACCTGGCTTTTTCTAGCATCATTTGGATACACACAAAAGGAAAAGATAAAGACAAAACTTTTTTTTCCATTAAAGCTCTGAATGGATGTGAACACAGCACTGTGCCCTCGAGGCCCTTGATCCCAAATGCACGGCAGGCATACTTGTTACCATCTCAGGAAACCCAGACAGCACCAGTAAACTGAAAAACAACTTAAACCCATGGGCCTCGACCCAAAGGAAGCTAAAAGCAAAAGTTTAGAAACATGTGAGGAAAAGAAAATAGTTAAATAATAACTATTACAGATGCCTAGTTCCACACCCTGCCCCCCCACACCCCTCAGAAGAAGAGGCAGTGTTATTGGGATGCAGAATATTTAAGTAGAAATTGTGCTGCAGATAAAAACATCAGTATAAAAAGCGAAGGAAAGCAAGAGGGGGGGCAGGTAGTGAAGAAAAAGCAAGGACCTATTTTTTTCTGAACATTATTTTTTATGTAAATTAGCTTCACTGGAGAATTGAGAGTTTTCTAGAGGTTAATGAAGAGCACCTTGCTGTGAGATTTAATATCTGTAGGGAAATAAAGATAAAGAAGATAATGACATAAATATATAACTCTAACTTAAGTTTTCTGATTTTGTTACTAAAGAGCTGAGGGTTTTATACATTTTTCACAACGCATTTCAAAACGAATTGCCCAATTAGTAGCTTCCTTTTTATTGCTCCACTTCCACCTGCACACAATAGCAGTTTTTGGCCTTGCACTCACATTCCTTCACTCCCACATTTCTGGAATGAATGAGCCACGTCAGTTCAAGCCTCATCGACTGTAAATCTTTCAGCCTTAAAAATAGGGCATAACTTTTAGTTCCTCATCATAAATCCAAAACTTCATTATTTCTGGCAGTCACAAACATCAGTGTTAATTGCTATGCCAGGAGCAAAGTTTCCAGTAATACGGATGAACCTAGCTAAATTTTGCTGCTCCTCTTAGTTCTCCTCATTTTTTAAATGTCTCAAAAAAAACAACAACTGGACAGAACTAAAGATCTATATGTTAATGAAATTTCCATATTTGCATGAGAAATAGGTGATAGAACATATAATAGACATCTGTTGTACAAAAACCATATTAGAAATATAAGAAAAATGTATTCTATCATTATAATATACATATAAATTAAGTAAATCTCAAGTTTATGAATGAAACCTAAATTTCTGGAGTTTATGTAAATTTTCAGGGGAAGAACATACAAGATTTAAGTATAACAATAACTGACTAATAAGCATACTGAGAACTTACATGTACTAACCAAATTCTTTAAATTTCAAGTTATTTTGTTTGCTTTCTGTCAATCATAATTCTTTTCTAAATTATGTATTTTAATAGGTAGAAATAACAGTATTAATTTAATGTGGCTGAAGTAACTCTGTAAACACTTAAAAATATTCTCTAGCTAATTGAATGAGGTTTTGCATCCAGAATAATATGAAAGATTTCAAATGACGGTTAGATTTGCATCTTCCACGGATACTTTCTCTTCAGTGAGAATTTTAATTTTTAGGGTTGCAGGATTGTTTCACTGCCATATGACAGATTTTTGTATGTAAATTTAAATTATTCCAGGGTTTTTACTGTATTTTTCAAGATCTGACCAAATGGAAGGATATAAATGTAGTCTGAATAAATTTTTGGATCAGAGAGAGTTCATGGACAATGGCATCTGTCACCACATTTGTTTTAAAATAATTATCCTATTTAAAATAATTTTTCTTCAATTCTTACTAGTCATCATTTATTCTACTTCATGACAAGAAGGCTTATAGGCAAATGTACACCAAACAGATAAACTGATGAAACATTATTTTATCTTAAATAAGTTAGTTACCTGGAATTAAGTAGAGGTACCTATTTGCCAATAAAAATAATCTTTCTCCATTTGCTAGGTAATAGCATACTGCTTTTTAGAAGGCCACACATTTTCCTGGAATAAAAAAACAAACACATTTCTCAGCTTCCCCTGCAGGTAAGTGTGCATTATGACCAGGTTCTACAATGAGATGTAAATAAATAATCAGGACAAAGACAGAGCTCACTGAATCACAGCCATGACAGCTTATACACAAAGTTCAATGGCGTTGGAAGATGACAGTGTAAAAAATTTCCTAGAAAGAAAAAGATGAAAAGAGAAAATGGAGAAAAAGATAAGGACTTAGAAGATCGATCTAGAAGTTTCTACATCCTTTTAGAAAATTTTTGAAGTAGGAACCAAAATGTCAGAGAAGAATTTATCAAGAAATTATACAAGGACATTTCCCAGAATCAAAGAACATGATTCTCAAGTCTTAAATGGACTCGCTGCATCTCCAGCTGAATGAACGCAACAAGACCGCATACAAAGGAATGGTAATACTGCAGGTTTGACCAGTGCTTCTCACATGTTAATGTGCATTCACATCACCTAGAGATCTGGTTAAAATGCAGACTCTAATTCAGTGGCTCTGAGGTGGAACCAGAGGTCTGTTCTAACCAGTTCCCGGATGCTGCTGCTCCTTCCAAATACACTGGGAGTTACAAAACGCTAGCAGTTGGAAGCAATGGCTTCAAATTTTGAGAGAAAATATCTTGGAAACCAGAAGTCTATGTCCTGCCAATTTATGAGTCAAATGTGAAGGTAGAATAAAGACATTTCCAAACACAAAGACCTCAAATGCTAACTCCTATGTGTGCAGCCGCAAATGCTAAGGGATGAACCCAAAAGGAAAAAGATATGGGACCTAGGAGAAAGCGATCAAATGTTGCAAAATGATGGCTCTGGTCACAAGACTAAGAGAGATCTGATGGAAAAACTAAAACACTGTTTAAGAAAAATAATAAAACAATGATCAATTCCTGGAAAATCAATATAAATTGTAGAAGAGATGATCACGACTGTATGGCTCAGGAGTGATCTATTTTATTTTTATAGTAATGTAATGACAATAAAATTAAGCAAAAATTATATGTATATATGAATATGCATATCATCTAGATTTTTACATATATACATGATATGTATATATTAACTTATGTAATAACCACATGAGAAAAGGCTACAAGAGGTAGAAGCTGTTGTTTATGCAGAGCAATGGATGGAGAGTAGGGTACATCAGGGATGAGAGACTGCTTAAGTTAGTTTTGAACCATTCATTACACCTGTTTTGATACATTCTAACTGGAAGTAATGGGAAAATAATATTTTCATATTGATAAATTATAATTCACAACCGATTAGAACACTGTTCAAGAAAATTAGAAAACATTTTCAAAAAGAAATTATAATTCAGCATGAAATTATGCCACTGTATTACCAAAAGTTATATTGTTACTGAGCACAGTAACACTATTTTCTCAATCTTCTTTACTTCTCTGTATTTTATATATTTTTGTAATCATCATGCAAAAGTGTTAGAATAGAAAACCTAAAGCAAATTGTGTTTAAAATGTGGCAATTCTGAAACAAATGAAAATAAACTATTAGTGGAGAGATTCAAGAAAAGTTTAAACCTTACTTCAAATTAAGTCACAGTTTCTAGGAAGTAAAAGAGTGGTATAAAAACATATATATATCCCCAAATATTTTAAGTAGTGTTTCAAATATTTATTTCAACAGCTAAAACATATGATTTATACATTTAATGAAAAAAAATGAACTATAAGGCTAAATTACTGAAACAGTACAAATTAATAATATTTTTTCTGGATGCCATGCACTGGAAGGTATTTTGTATTTACATGATTTTGCTTGAAAAGTCACATACTTTAATATTGGATTCTCTTGGCATCAGTATTTCTTTATCCTTTAGGCATATAGCTTAGACTGAGTAACATGAAATGCAATTGGAAAAAAGCAAATCCCTTCAAAGGTTTAAATAGTCATCTTCCTGTATGAGTTTTCTATAAGACGTGCTAAGAAAAAAGCATGCCAATGTGATCTGTATTATTTTTCCATTTTCTATCAATTTTTACCTCAGAAAGAATAAATTGCATTTTTAATGTTTTGTTTTCATTGCAATGTCTGAATTATGGTAATTAGTTTCACCATGAATGCCACAGGCCAGGAAGTCTGTACAGCATCATTGGTTAGAGCAAAAATAGAATGTGTAGACACAACAGATAATGTATTCAATAATGTCACAGACATAACAATGACTACCAACTAATTTCAAATCAACATGCCTTTTCTTCAGTTTCTCACCCCAGATGCTGAATGGGTGCTATTACATGATTTACCTTCAGGGCATGTTTGGTAAAGCTTAACTAACTTCTGGAAGTCAATGAGCATATTTCTGAGTGGGAGAGGAGTGAATTCTAACCACAAGAACAAAACAATGGGCTTTGATCTTTCCTGAGTGATGATTAGCTTAAGCTTTGGGGAAATAAACAGAAACAGGTAACAACATATACTGAGTGTCTACTAAGAGGCACACTCAATCAAGCATTTTATATGCTCCTTCATTTAATTATCACAGTTATTACTAACATTTTAAAATAAGAAAGTAGTGGCTCAGAAAAGTTAAATATCTTTCCCAGGATCACACTGCTATACAAGGGTAAAGAGTGACCCACAGTTGTCCCTGGAAATGGCATCATCACGGGAGAAGGGGGTCTGACTTAAGCTTTTCTAGAAGTTTCAACTCTATCAACTCCTTCTCCTCCTTCTCCTTTCTCCTTTCTCCTTTCTCCTTTCTCCTTTCTCCTTTCTCCTCCTCCTCCTCCTCCTCCTCCTCCTCCTCCTCCTCCTCCTCCTCCTCCTCCTTCTTCTCCCCCTCCTCCTCCTCCTCCTTCTTCTTCTTTCTCTCTCTCTCTCTCTCTCTCTCTCTCTCTCTCTCTCTCTCTCTCTCCTTTAGATTTCTGGATCCATGTTAAACAAGTCTTTATTTTGCCAACCTCAAGCCAGATTTGGTTCTCCCAGAGTACCCTGATACCCCTTGAGCTCTCTCAAATTGTGGCTTATTTTTATTTGTCTGTTTTATTTTTCCTCTTATAGCTCTTGTCTTACGAGGCTGAGATATTGTCTGGGTGTCTCTTTTGTCTATTCCTGATCTCTCCATACCCTTCCCTAAAACCTCCCATATTCATACTTAAATCCCATGCTGTCAGATGAATAATCTGCTACTACCAGCCACCCTCAGGTAATTGCCTCTCATAGCCTCATGATCTTAACCCCTTACTCACTCTTTCTTTTTCATACCCCTCTTGATCTTATTATACAAGTATATGATCCTTGTAGTACCTTCCTTTCTTCCAATGCTGCTATTCTCCACACTTCCTTAGCTACTCACTCCCATGGCAATTCCCTAAACTCTGCCATTAATATTAACTGAACCCCCAAATAATTTTAATTGTGCATCCCAATTACTAACTGATACCTTTGACCTTTCAAGCTCTTTATCTCTAAAACATCAATGCCAACAAGCTTGCAGCCCTACAGAGATCTCCAATCCATTGATTCTCTCAGCTTTCACTGATTTTCCCTTCACTGATATCCTTTACCCTCATTACCCATATTAAACCTTAAGGCCAGTTAATTCTTATATAGCTTTACCTAGCTGTAGCCTAAAACCAACTTGTTCTGTTTCCTTATATCTGATTATTAAATAAATTTTTACAAATAAGGGACTATTTATTAAGAACAGGGTGTATACTACACAGAAAATATTAAGGCATTACTTTGGGTGTGGAGGGGTATATTAGGAACTATCTGTTAAGGTTTGGGGTAAAGTTTTTGAGTACCCAAATGCTTTCATTAATCCTCCTACACTTTTGGAGTTCTCAACTAAGACATGGTGGCACACAAAGAATAAATGCGATGGATGAGACCACATGACAATTTTACCAGTTCCTTGGAAAGTATTCAATATGACAGAGGGAAGATTTGGCAAAGACTGGATTTTTTTTTAATGTGACCTAGATATCATGCCAAATTGGGGCTTCCCCTTGAATATTCTGAATCTTAATGTGAAAGACCACAAGCTCACACATGCCTATGGTAGGAGTGTTATGATTGTGATTATGGGGAAGATACCAAATCTATTTACCTAAAAAGCCTCATATTCTAAGGTCCGGATCAGAAAGGAAAAAGGACAAACCTCTCCCAGTAAAGAGAAGCCCTGTCCAGGTGGAATCAGAAAGAAGAGAGCCTGTTGCATTGGTAGTAGACGAGGCGAGACAGACAGTGTTACCCATAAGGTAAACTGATACACCACTGAATGTGACCCAATTGTTTCATATTCTGAGCAATTGGATTAGCAACCCCTGTTCCCAGAAAGAGTTAGTGGGAAAGTGCTTGGGAGAGGAGAATTTGAATGGGGAGGGTCAGAAGTATTCATTTGTTCATTCAGTACATTAATACACTTTACGGTGGTTGGTACTGAAGATGCAGTAAATTTGATGATAACGTCCCTGTCCTTGAGGGGAACACATTTAAAGGGAGATGCTGGGCTGTTAACAACAATAAACTGTGGATAATACTAAGTGAGTAAAATTGCATGGGAACTTGAACAAATTAGAAGTCATCTTTGAAGTGATGGAAAAAAGGTGAGCTTGTTGGCCGAGGCTTTGAAAGATGGACCTTGAGCTTGGGAAGCAGTCTGTCTTCCAATTTTTATTTTGAGAAGTTGGTGGTCTATTGTTACTTTGAAGCTGATCGGTTTCCTCTCTGATTTGTCTTTGGTTCTGCAATTTCACCATAAAATGACAAGGTGTAAATTTTATTTTATTTATTTGTTTAAGACACTTTTAAATCTAAAAATATGTCCCTTAATCAACTTTGGAAAGTTCTCTGTGATTATATCTTTAAATCTCTCCATAATTTTATTATCTCCTTTAGGAATTTTGGCTATGTGTATGTTAGAGCTTCTCACTTTATGTTTAGAATTTTTTTCAATTTTTTTTTCTGTTTCTCCTTCATGCATTTTGAGTAATTTTTTTCAGAATTGTCTTCTAACTTGTTAAATATCTTGAGCAGTTTCCAATCTGCTATTTAACTATTACATTTTGCATTTATAGTAGTTTCTTAGGTTATTCATTTTACATTTATCTAATCATTTGTGACAGCCTTTAGGCATGTTTTTAATCCCCTCTTTTATTTCCATAAGCATATCAAGCACACTAACTTTGCAGTTCAAGAACAATTTCAGTATTGTGATATCTTTGAAATTTTTATTCTTCTCTTTAATGTCTGCTTACTCTTAATCTTGATACTCTGGTGTTGTTTTTGTTTTGTATATTTTCGTGTGACTTCAAGTTTATTGAAAATTTATCTGTAAGAAATCAATGGTCACACTGATAGAGTTACTCCCCTTATCAATGTAGACCTGGCTGGAGAAACTTACTTAATTCAGCAATACATTAGTAATTTCAAATCTTGGCTGAGTTAGAGAAATCTTCTCTCTAGGAAAGTATATCTGTTCCTACTGAAATGGTGGTATGTGTGTTTGTTCCAAATGGTGAATCTCAACTAAGCTGTAAAATCTGAGAAAGGGATTATGTCTATTTATCTCTCTCCTTTTAAAAAATCTTTATTGTTGAGAATATTACCGATGTCTCTTCTTCTTCCCCCCATTGACCCCCCCTCCACTTGATTCCTTCCCCTCCCTAGACCTTCACCACACCATTGTCTGTGGATATATTAAGGCTCTGTGAAACTAGAGAAATGACATTTATAGTGTCATATCTTTCAGTTTTTTTAATTTAAAAATTAATATGGATCTAGTAAGATGTATATAATGTACTTAATATCATTATTATTATTGTGTAACAATGCTCCACTTATAAACTCTCCCAGAGTATTTATATGGAGTAAATATGGCATCTCTGAAAAAACACTGGGGTTATTTCATAATAGTAAAAGGGTCAAAAAAAAAAAAGAAAGAAAAGAAAAGAGTTGAAGATGCTGGGTTTTTTTTTTTAAATAATTACTTTTCTTTCTTTTGTTAGGTACTAGGTATGGTGCCTGGGTAACCATAAACTAACTTATCAGTTAAAGATTTGTGAGGTTATTTTGGTACCTTGAAATTACTATAAATTTTAACTCAGGTACTTAATATCCTCCCCATCCCTACACCTTACCTGAGATCCAAGGCTTTGTCAGATAGGCTTTCTTGTTGTTTGTGGAGAGCTGCTACAGTTTGTAAGTTTGATCTTATGGTCTGAACCTATGGTCCCAGGTGGCTAAGTGAGGTAGGCTGTGGGAGTTGCAAGCCAGTGCTGCCAAAACAAAGCTTGATAGAGTTCAGGTGCATGTAATTGAGTAGATTCGAAACCCGCGAGAACATTGTAAACATCTTGACCACGCCCTTACTTTGCCTTGTGGAATCTGGCTATAAAATAAAGACTCGGCTTGCAGGCTGTGGCACTGTCTCTCCATCCGAGAGCAGTATCCCACCTAGCCCCGGCTTTATTCTCTTGTCTATCTTCTTTACTCCTTCACCGCCCCTCCTCAGGTTCTCCCCTGGCCATGCTGAGCAAGGCACAGTTGTTCCCACTTGTGGGACAATTTTCTCCCCCATTTTCTCCTTTTCCTGAGCTTAGCCCTGTGGGGACTATGATGTAATGTAAAGGACCTTTCATTGGAATCCCCACTTTTAAGTCCTTGTCTCTTGTTGCTTGTGAGCTCCATTAAGACTTACAGCTCCTGGAAACCAGCCAATATCCCCAGGGCAAGCTTCTCGCTTTGGGCATCTCTTTAACCACTGTGGATTGGCATCCTCACTTCATTTTTGCCTTCTGAAAATTCTCTTTACTTTCTTGTGAGCTTGGCTATCCATTTTTTTTAAAAAAAAATTAATATTTTAAAGATTTTTGTGAAGATAAAAATGTCAGGATTTATAGTCTATTATATTATAAAAAATAAAAGTCTGTATGTTTGTGCTAAATCATTTTAGAGTTGTAATTTATCAATTGATTATCATTATCCTATGAAGGCATTAAATAATTTAAATAATTTGTAGTTCTAAAGGTAATTATAATAATACAAATTACTCTGGAAGTTAAAGATGCTTTGAAATTATTATTGAATACTCTAATTTTCCCTTTTACCATCGCCCCAAAGTAATTACTTTTATTCCAATTTATTGAATAACACAGCTGCACTGTAAAGAGATCACCCTTGTTACCCTCTGATCCCTGGTTGCTTCAGAGAACTGTAATCAGATCAAGTTTTGGGACTCACTAAACATCACAAGTGCATAGAATAAAATAATCATGGCATCACATGGTGCTTTGCAAATGGACATATAGGGAGCCTGAGGAAGTGTTCGATGTGTATAGCTTTTAAGGAGATACTAATATGTCCAAATATATATTTGCTTTGGAGGTTATTCCATGCCAAAATCTTTAACATGATCATTGTAGGTCCTGGTCTCTTAGGTGTCTGTTATCACCTCTTTCTTTATCAACTAAAAATTCTTCCTAATTCAAGTAAACAAATTTCAGAGGTATAGAACTTCAATTATTTAAGGTCATTTATATCTCATAATAAGTACTTCATGGTTTTAGAAAGTTGGCATTGAATGTAAAATAATAGTTTTTTAAAACATTGACATAACCATAGAAATATGCTTCTATGTGTTTATATGTTAACAGAACAAGAAATACTTCAAACATTTCCTGAAAAGAAAGCTGGGTGTGTTTGTATGCGTGTGCACGTGCAAACGTATTCATTTGTAGTTCCGTAACTCTCCGTACTTTAATCAACTTTCCACGTTGTATCCTGGCCTCTTAGCATGCCATGGCTGCACTTTAGGGGACCTATTATGAAGTGACTTGTATTCTGGGAAAACTTCCCATTGAAGAGAGGATGTTCAACCCAAGTCCCTCACAATCAAATATAAACTTTTTGTCTAGATTGATTATCTGTGTTTTATTTAATTGGTCGTTTTCTAGGGTAAAAATTACATTGAGTGGAGATAAATTTAATAAAAATTATTTGAGTAAGATTTGCCTTTTGTTTTCGATAAAGTCTTTTTCTTCAAAATTCACAGAATTTAAGAAAAATGATAAGATGCAGCATCATAATACTTTTCACAGAAAAGGTAAAAAAGACAGGAAACAAAGAAGATACTGCAGAGAAGTGCTGTTCGCCATTGCTCGTCATTGTCTTGAGAAGTCTTACTGAATGATATGAATCCCAGACAATTCTTTGCTTTTCTAATTTTTCATTCTCCACCTTGCTTATCTTCTTTCCTTCTTTACTTTTGTCCAGACCCTTGGTTTCTCTACTTTTCTTATCCTATTGGCATATTTCATACCTACCTAGCTCCACTACTTTCCAGGGGTGTGGCCTAGATTGACGTCCATAAAATGTGGATGGTAGGATAAGCAGGGAGAGAATGAAAACAGATCACATCTCAGCAGTGTTTAGTACAGTGCCTGGAACATAGTTAATGTTTAAAATAAGCATTATAAACAAGCAATAAAGGTGTAAATAGTACTAATAAATAAAACTAAAAAAAATAATAAAATAGCAGATTATATTAACCACAAAGCTTTGGAGTAGACATGTTGGATGTCAGATCATGAGGAAATGTATTCCAGGCTTGAATACTATTGGGAAAAAGCACACTGAATGATTAGAAATAGATTACAGTTGTTATTTTTAATTATTTTACTTTTTATGTTTCACATTGCTCCTAGTATCTGGTAATTGATAAATCAATTTGACAACAGAATCTATAGAAGGAAAATGTTTTCAAGGCCTGTCCTGAAGGGTTAATGTGGAAAGTGAGAACAGTCACAGCTGTGCTTTGCATTTCACTGAAATGCTACTGCACCAATTGACGGAGACGGAATTTAAGGGCCTTTTGAAGAAAGTCCTGTTAAAGTTGTCTTCTTCTCAGTGACCCAATTCCATGTCAGGTTTCTACTAAACAAAGAGTTTGACTTTGTAGCCAGCACTGGTGCCTACTGCAGTGTCTGAAAATGGATGTAACAAAACATTGGATTTTTTCATTTATATTTAAGTTTCAAAATTGTTATAATGAATTATATATGAAATTCTACTTCCTGGCATCTAAAAAAAACAGATAAAGTGTTGCTCCTCATTAGATATGGAGACTTAAGCTAAATTAATGAGATAATTTTTGCAAAAATCAAACTATTATTTAATAATTTACCAAAAAAGACTTATTGCTCAGTGGAATTTTATTATTATTTTCTTTCCTAGGACTCATTAAATTTATTCACTTCATTTTAATCCCCTAGTTCTCATATTTACCTGTGACTGAGAATTGATTGAGCTCCTTGGAGAAAATGTAGGTTCCTGGGTTCCACCTCCTGAGACTGATTCAGGCATCTCTAGTAGCAACCTACTATATATCAAGCCACCAAGATCTGGGGTCAGGAAACCATGGCCTATGACTCATCAGCAAAATCTGTCCATGGTTTGTCTGTCTTTGTAGAGTCTACGTAAGCATGGTCTTTCATTAAAGGGTTAAAGAAAGAAAGAAAAGAAAAAAGGAAGAAAACCAAACAATATGTCCACAAAGCCTGAAATATTTATTATCTTTCTGTTCCCAGAAAAAGTTTTCTAACCCCTGCCCTAGAGGATCCTGGTTCATTCACTCTACAGATATTTAATGATAACTTACTCTGTGTTGGGCATGCTCATTGGCCCTGGTGATGGGGATACATAGACCAAAAGAGGCAGAAACCAGTGTCTAGCCTCATGTAGGTTGCATTCCATGTGGCACCGATAACAATTAACTTATAATTATCAGTGTGAACTCACAAACACATCAAAATGATCACCTTAAATGTGTTTATATTTTATTCTAAGTGCAATGGTACTCGTAATCTGTAAACCCAATTTTTAGACACATGCCCAAGAAATGAATGAACAGTATATTACTACTCTAAGATATACTAGTTAAAATTAAAATGATTAAGTTAAAAGAGAAATACCTAAAACAGTAGTGTCTGTTTTGCAGACCAGATTTTGTATTTTTCTTTACTGTGTATTTATGCATAATCTTGAGGGATATAAAACTCAGAATTAATTATAGACTAATATACTAAAATAAATATATTAAAATTCAACATTTAAAGAAGATAAAAGTTTTAGAAGTATTTTATTTTTATGAAACTATGTGCATAAGTCTGAGTTTATTAAAAATAAGAATTATGTTTTATTTACAGTTATGATATCAATATGTAATAATCCTTAGTCCCTGATAATGGGTTTTAAAACATATATATTTACATGAAGTATAAAAGTCACTTTAAAAAGACTAATAATTTTTGGTTTTAGAAATTTAACATTCTCCATGGTAACAATGATATATTATGATGACTTAACCATAAAGGCAAGTGTGAGAACCCAATGAATAATTCATGCTGTCTGCCCCTAACTTCATGCATTAATTCCATTAGACATCAGCTTAAGCTTTCAATGGAAAATCCATTTAAAAATAAACCATCACTGAACACAAATAGCAAAAAAGGCTCTAAAAGACCATATGGTAAGCTGCAGCATTTATTATTATAAAAAGTTAATTTTTTTGCCAAAGAAAAATATAAATAATGCTTAATATACAACTTATTCATATGCTCCCAACACATTTCAAAATAGAAACATTCAATATACATTTTTTTAAAAAATCACATCACATCCAGCTGGCATTGAACTTAATATATTTGAAGGAACAACTGTGGGACTAATATGGTAGCACAAGTTAAGAAAATGCAGTGATTTCTTAGTTGCCTGGCAAATCATTAATGGTTGTTATGACCTGCCTGTAAGTTTGTCTTCCTGATAAGACCTCGATAAGCTTATAATGATAAAATTTATCCTTTAGTACCCCATTTTTGTAAGCACTGGAGATGTTTGTTAAAAGAATGAATTAATTTTCTCTGGGTGAAAAAATAAAATAAAATATTAATAATCCTTAACTAAGTACAAAGGAAAGACATAATAGGAGTTACATGAAAATGCAGCTGGAATATTTGGGATATTTTCAACAGGAGTATAAATGATTGAAAAATTCCAAAACAATGTATGTTTGTTATGTGAATGTAAATAACACATTTGTAAGTATGGAAGTGGCTAGTGATCTTTAAAGAGGTGAATAATAGTCTCTATATCACTGAATGAAAATATATCAAGATTTGTGTCACAAATATTCTTCAGGCAAGTTGTGGTTCATTGCTATTAATCAATTCAAACAAAGAAGGGATATGAAAATATTTTTAACAACAATGACTAAATAGCCAATGTATTACAAATTATTGGGAATAAGAGCAGAAAGGGAAAATATTATCTCACTGGCAGCAAGTGGAAATGGTGATAACATGAAATCAATATTTATCTATCGTAATAGTGCAAGGATTCTTCTGCTGAATATTTACCACATTTCAACTGCTTTCTACATTCTACACTCTGCATCTTTTTACGTGAATATTTCTTTAAATTTTCTATAGTACCATAATTTAATATATCTATAATAATAAAAGCATAATATGCTAATTAGACCGGACAGCCAAATGACCTTCTGGATGTCATTCCGGACATCCTTCTGGATGAAGCCACAGTGGCAGGGGCTGAGGCAGAGGCAGTTAGGGGTGATCAGGCAGACAGGTGAGTGGTTAGGGGTGATCAGGCAGGCAGGCAGGCAAGAGGTTAGGAGCCAGCAGTCCTGGATTCCGAGAGGGATGTCTGACTGTTGGACATCCCCCGAAGGGACATCCCCCGAGGGGTCCCGGATTGCAAGAGGGTGCAGGCCAGGCTGAGGACGAATTTTGTGCGCCAGGCCTCTAGTTATATAATAAATTTATTTATTATTTCTAGGGTTTACTGACTGCTCCAGCTAGAATGTAATCTTCCCAAAGGCATGTGACCTAGACCCTGCCTCATTCAATTGGTGCATTTTATTGGCCTGGCATTGATAATTTTTCAAGAATAGGGGCAAATCCAATTCCAGCCAGTGAAAGGCCCAAGATTTTAGATTGAAATTGTTTGGAGAAAGAAAAATTCTCATTTCTTCTGCACTTGAACTTAAGAAGATACTGAAGCTATAGCTACAATAGCTCTCTTGTTACAGAGAGAAGCCTGATAATGGAGTCCTGTGGCTGTTTCAGTTACATGAACCAACACTTTCAATTAGACATATCACACTTGCAATGAAAAGAATACTCCTCAGGTGATGTTAGGGGGCTGAAATCACTGTATTTTAACCAAGAGACCTCAATTTGCATCCTAACTCTGCCTTTGAGTAGCTTTGTCTCTGAGCCAACCACTTTATTCTCTAGACCTGAATGCAGAATGTGGAAGTCAGATGAGACAGTCTCTCTGATAGCTTCCAGTTCTATCATTCTGTGAAGCAGCTCATATGTAAACATGTGACTAAAAAGACCACGCCAGGCCCTGAAGTTCTCCCACATTAGAACATATGAAGTCTGTCTCCCATCAGCTGTTTGTGCAGGAGGAGCCAGGACTCATTTGCACAAGTGCCTGTTTTAACTCTGCTCAAGTGTTGGTGCCTCCTGCTAAAACAATCATCAAGTGGCTCTGAGACACGTGCTAGAGCCTGCCCAGTTCTGATGCATGGTCCAGCAGTGAGCCAAAATGTGTCAATTCGAGTGGAAACATGGCCATATGGATTGCTTAATTTCTATTCCTTGAAAATGTCACTTTTTTCCATTCTGAATAATTGCTATGCGATGGCTTTTAAAAAGAATTCTCAATAATGAATTAATTTAAACACACCATTTAAGAAATATAGGTTGTGTTAAAAAATAAGGTAAATAATCTTAAGAAATATATACTTCTTTGTATGTTGCCATGTTTAGAGAGCTTCAGGGGGATTATGTGGGGTTCCTAGTGTCTGAATATTGGGCTATAAAGTCAAGCTAGCTTTTTTCATTTATTTTTAAACATTCTGGCTCTATCCCTTATTAGCAGGGGAACTTGGGTAAGTCACTTAATTTTTCTGATCTTCAGTTGTCCCTTCTATAAAACGGTGATACTAATATTATATATCTAATCGGGCTCATATGAGGATGAAATGAGGCCATAAGCACATTTTTCAGTAAGTGCCTGGCATGAAGAAGTGATTATTAGCACACATAAGAGAAACACCTATTTATAATATATACATATATATTTATTTTATATATTTGCACACACATATATGTCACATTTGTCATGCATGCATGTATTTTTATGTGCATTTATATGTCACTTCTAGCAATGAAAGTGAATGTGTTGCTCTTGTATTTCTCATTATTTCAATATGGAATTTCAAAAAAGTGAAAATTTCAGAAGTCACTTCTTTTATAGTTTGTAATGTAAATTATCTGAATTGTTCATCTAAATATATTATGATAACTAGATAAATTCCAAATTAAACAATTCATAGACAATTTTGAGGAAAAACAATTTATATTAAGCTCATTACATTGGCGTGCCCACATAATATTTGACGGGAAGCCCCAAGGCTCATGGCAAATATAAAAGCTGACGATATTTAAGCCGTATCAACTCTGCCAACACCAGCAAAGTATGATAGAAGAAGAGGACTTTCTTCGGGGTCAACCATAGATATTTTTTATTTCACAGTCTAATTTAGTTCTGCATATCAATACCTCTCCTGGAATAACTTCATCTTGTTGTGCTTTAAGACTTCCTAAATTTCAGAGGGAAAAAATATATTTAGTCTCTTCACTCTGAGCCTATCACAAAAGTTAGTTAATTTTATTGCCAAGTTGATAGATGATACAAGTTTTGTTTAAATCTTGTTATATTGAACCAGTTAAAGGTGCACAGGAAGTTGCAAAGATAGTAGAAAGAGATCCTGTTTCCCCAGTCATTATGTCTTATGTAACAACTAGAGGCCCAATGCACAAAATTCATGCAAGAGTAGACCTTCCTTTCTTCCCCACCCCCACCCCCACCCCCAGCTGCTTGCACTGGCTTCCCTCTGGCACCTGGGACCCGGGCTTCCCTCGCAGCCCTGGCTTCATCTGGAAGGATGTCCGGTCTAATTAGCATATTATGCTTTTATTATTATAGATAGCATAGTATTAAAACCAAGAAATGCACATTGGTGCAATGAATGTGTATAGTTCAGTGCCATTTTATCAAGTGTAGATTTGTTTTACTACTACTGCAATCAAGATACAGAATTATTTCATCATCACAAAAATCTCCCTCCTGATACCTCTTTATAGTCAAACCCATTCCTTCCCCCTACTATCCCTAATGCCTGTCAACTTCCATCCCTATAATTTTGTCATTTCAAGATTATATAAATTGAATCATACATACCATTAGTGCATCATTACATTATTTATATATAACTAATCATAGTCAATTGTTGATAATACTTAATCAGTTGATGTGAAATATAGAAACTTTATCTTCTTTTACATTCTTTTACCCTTCTTTATTATATATATATATATATATATATATATATATATATATATTAATTTGGAAGGGAGATTGCAAGGCTGGGTGAAAAAGGAGAAGAGATTAAGAAAAAACATCAGACTGTATGGTCATTACCAGAAGCAAAGGGGACTAGGGGAGGTAGAAGAAGATATGGGGGAGATAAGTGGTGATAGGAGTCTTGACTTGGATGGTAAACACACAACACAATATATATAGATGCTGTATTATAGAATTGTATACCTGAAACCTATGTAATTTATTAACCAGTGTCACCCCAATAAAGTTAATACAAAGGAAAAAAGTTTCCTATGTACACATTTAGAATCACATCTGACAATGTTATAACTTTTGCTTTATTCTTCAAACTTAAGAATAAAAGAGAATTCTACTATCCTTACCCATTTTTTATTTTTTCTGTTACTCTTTCTGCTTCCTAATGTTCAAAGATTCTGTTTCATTTCTTTACGGTTACTAAATTCCCTTTACCATCCCATTAGAGTAGGTCTTCTCATTACAAATTTTATTAGTCTTTCTTCATTAAAGAATGTCTTGATTTCCCATTTATTAATACAGGATGTTTTCATTGGATATAGAATTCTAGGTTGACAGTTTTTTTTTCTTTCAATACTTGAAAAATATTGTGTCACTTTCTTAATTTTTTTTTTTTACTGAAAAGTGTTTTTCTGAGTCTGAAAAAAATGCTACTTTTTTTCTTTAAGCTGGTGTGATGTGATGGCCCACATGTGTATTGGTAGTATCTTCATTGTCTTTGATGTCAAGCTCATTAAAACTCTAATGTTCTTGCTTCACAAAGGAAAAGTCAAGTCAAGACAGTGTGATAAAATGAATTTAAGAATTGAACCTGTGTCATAGCTGATGTGTTTCCTGAGACATCTTACCAGTCAGAGACAATAAAATGTTAAAGACGTTGATATAACAGGCATTTGGAACAACTGATATATGCAATTTCTTTTTTTCTCCCTGGATAAAATCATAACTGTTCCATTGTTTCATTAAATGAATAGGTGCAAATTTATAAAACTTTCAAGGAAGAAAAATATGTCTATGTACTAGAGAAATTGCTACTTTAAGTTGATTTCTGTAGATATATTTGTAAATTTTATTTTTTGCATGTTATTTTCAGAGAATGCTTTTAGTCTTTACTCTTATTCATCATGCAAATTGAGGTGCCATTCTATTGAAATATACTTCCATGTGAACATGAGAAATTGGTCTGACATGCTGAAGGTTTCAAAAAAAGATGAGGTAAAAGTTAAAGCATGTAGCATATTAGAATTGTCATATGCAGAGAAGGAAAAACTGAAAGTGTGAGGAAACCACTGAGGTCAAAAAGCAGATAAAGATAGCAAATGATTATATTTGCAATCTAATTTATAAGCTGTGCACATCCCAAGAAGGAAAAAAAATGTTATGTGTCAATGAACTTCACATTGACATTTTTCCCCCTGAGGAAAACTGTCATAAATGTTATGATGAAAGACAAGAACTATAAAATACATAACCCAGATATACAAGTCAACACTTTCCACACACACGAGTCTTAGAAATTGTGATAGAAGCAGCAGAAAGGGAACAAATGATTAATTCCTGCCCTGGCTTATCATTCTCTAAATCATGCTATCAATTTCTATATTTATTTTCCTTAAACATTTACTTTTCTGATAATAAAAATGATACATGTTAATTGCAATAAGTAAATGAATTCATTAATAAAAACATACAAATAATGAAGAAAGTAAAAACATATTGCGATCATCTAGAGATTAAACTATCTGTCTCTGAAAACATTTTCATCTTAATGTTAAACTAGATAATAATTGACAGATGGTAGCACTTACTTTGCAGGCCTGCTTAGTAAATATGCACCCTGGGTAGCTTGTACCAGCTTCATACCATCGACAGGAACTTTGGGAAGCCCACCAAGGCAGCCCAGTTAGAGGCAGAGAGATGGTGAAGGAGTGGGAAAATAAGAGGATGGGAAGAAGAGAGAAGTTATTTAAACTTTAATTTAAAGATACTATTAAATAAAATTGAATAAGATGAAGTTGACAGTATATGGAGCAACAGCAGCATGTGAGGAGGTGTCTTTCAGGAACCATGAAATCACATTTTTTAGATGCCCCCTTACTTCACCTGCTCAGTATTTTCTAACTTATATCTAAGAACAAGAATTCAAAAGGTCCTTATGCTAAAGAACTACATGGGGATCTTAGTACCAATGGGTGAATAAAGGACAATCTGTATGTGTGTTTGCTGAGTTGCTTATTTTTAAGATAATACTAATCAGTAACTTTTGTTAACTACTTCCTAGCATGCATTATTTCATTAATCACTTTCCCCCCCATTTTATGAATGAAGAAACTGAGGAATAGAATAGAAAGGTATAGCCAGCAGCTATAAAATGGTAGAGCTTGGATCCAAAACCAGATTCATCTGGTTCTGGGTCTACTACACTCAACCACATTCCCCCACTCCCTATCACTCTCCCCGAATAACTGTGTGGACTCATTTGTTTTAAGAATATATTTCAAGGCATAAAATTTCAAAACAATCTTAACATTAATTAATTTTTAACAAATTATGAGATATTATTGAAAAATATGCTCTATGGAAAGGAAAGCCGAAGACTCCAAAAGAGCCTGCCAGCATTGATTAATAATATCCTTGCCCTAACCGGTGTGGCTCAGTGGATAGAGCGTCAGCCTGCGGACTGAAGGGTCCCAGGTTCGATTCCGGTCAAGGGCATGTACCTTGGTTGCAGGCATATCCCCAGTAGGGGGTGTGCAGGAGGCAGCTGATGTTTCTCTCTCATTGATGTTTCTAACTCTCTATCCCTCTCCCTTCCTCTCTGTAAAAAATCAATAAAATATATTTAATAATAATCTACTTATATAAAAACCCTGGGTGTAACATCACGGCCAGAAGGGCGACCAACCGGAAGGAAGTCAGTCCTGCAGGGGTCGTCTTGGAAACAGCTGTGCCCTCCCCCAGCTGTTTCCTGGGGGGCGAGGTTTCAGGCAGGAACCCACCCTCAGAGCTGAGCATGGAAGTGAAATGATTTGTAATGGATCTATTATTGAAGCTACCTTTGGAAATACTATATCTATAGATCAGTGGTTCTCAACCTTGGCTGCACATTAGAATCACCTGGGAATCTTTTTAAAATCCTGATTTCTGGGCCTCATTCTCCAGAAATTCTGTTTCTTTTTTACTAATGTTGTGGCTCCACCCCATAACAAAGAAAAAATTTCTGGAGGATGAGGCCCAGGAATCAGGATTTTAAAAAGATTCCCAGGTGATTCTAATGTGCAGCCAAGGTTGAGAACCACTGCTATAGATAATATTAAAAATATATCTAAATGTGCAATTCTTTGTCCAAAAAATGAGCATGTTCAAAAATTAAATGAAGAAAATTTGGATATACTCGATGTAGTTTTTCACACATATTTGAGTGATGATTCCATTGATTCCACAGATGATGCTGAAAAGGAAAATTTTCCCATCGAATTTCTTAATAGTATTACTCCTTCTGGAATTCCATGTCATAAATTAAAATTGAAAGTGGGTGCAATCATCATGCTATTGAGAAATCTCAATAGTAAATGGGGTCTTTGTAATGTTACAAGATTTATTATCAAAAGATTACGACCTAACATTATCGAAGCTGAAGTATTAACAGGATCTGCAGAGGGAGAGGTTGTTCTGATTCCAAGAATTAATTTGTCCCCATCTGACACTGGCCTCCCATTTAAATTGATTCAACAACCGTTTCCTGCAATGCCAGCATTTGTGATGACTATTAATAAATCACAAGGACAAACTCTAGACAGAGTAGGCATATTCCTACCTGAACTCTTTTAATGTGCACGAATTTTGTGCACCAGGCTACTAGTAATAATAATAATATCCTCCTCATAAAGCAGAACAGCTTTCAGCAATTTGGTGCTGACGGATAATGCCTATCTGCTTTACCATTTTGTTGTATGTTATTATATCTTCTCCATACCATATTTTAAATGGACATAATGTCATGGAACCTAAATTATGGTAATTACTGGTCTGCTAGTCTTTCAAATTTAGCCATGTGATCCTAAAGATATTCATAATATATAAACAAAAAATGCACTACTTGGATTTACATTTTATAAAGCCTTCCACTGCACCAGTAGGTATCTTACCAGGTTATAAACAATTTAGAAATTCTCTGTTTTATACCCACTGAAATTCCTCAATAAGATATAATGCCAATTTAAAAACAAAGCAGCAAGGAGTTGCTGAGTATAGTGTTCCAGTTTTTCAAGATGAAATTAGTCCTAGAGATTTGTTGCACAAAACAGTGTAAATGTACTTAATACTACTGAACTGTACATTTTAAAATGGTTAAGATAGCACTGGCCGGTGTTTCTAAATGGTTAGAGCATCAGCCCGTGCATCAAAGGGTCGCAGTTTTGATTCCTGGTCAAAGGCACATACCTGGGTTACAGGTTCGATCCCCAGCCCCTGTCTGGGCATGTGTGGGAGGCAACCAATAGACATATCTCTTTCACACTGATGTTTTCTCTCTCTTCTCCATCCCTCCTTTACCACTCTCTTTAACAATCAAAGGAAAAAATATCCTCAGGTGAGGATTAACAACAACAAAAAGTTAAGATAATAAATTTTATGTGTCTTTTACCACAATTGAAAATAAAAACAAAAAAGCATCAACCACAGGTCAGATGGTTCTCTTGTGTCCTTTTCTTCTGCCCCACTTCGAGCCTTCCTTTTACTATGTAAACTCATCTTGTGAGGGAAAGAGAAACAAGTTTTCAACACAATTATTAGTAGTTCTAAATAGTGTCAGTGGCCCACCTGCTTATATCAAGTTGTGGGGATGTTCATAGTTACTGTAAATACCGCAGAATTACTTGCTGTCAGATCTGATGAATAGATCTCTAGCTTCTTATAGCAGATCGGGCTTGATCATCACTCCTGCTGGGATTAGCTCCATTTTCTTTTAACATAGCTACCAAAGAGGGAAGACTTCAAATCTAATGCCTACTGCTTGCCTCATTCCAAAGAGAGATTTGAACAGGTTCCCTTTGCTTCATCAGGAACCAAGAGTGAGTCCAGTTGTTTCCCAGTGGACACTTGGGCTGTTTCTCGCTAAGTGGCTGTTCTCTGGCTGAGCACACTCGGCACCTTCTGGTCAGAAGTCAGTTTGGGCAGGTCAAAGAATGAGTCAGTTGACAAACCAATCTTCAGACAAACCACAGAGGATGTGAGGTAGTCTAGTCCCAAGAGCCCAGGCTACCCTTTCGAACAGAGATTAAGGCTAATGTAGAATTCCAAGCATATCAGTGCTGCTTGGAAAATGTACACTTTCCAATTTAATTAAAATCCAGCTTTATTAAGGTTCCTCCTACTGGCCAATATTTCCTTTGGCTTTAATCAAAGAAACAGTTGCCCAAAATAGGGTCCTCCTTCTGCTAGAGTCAAACTCAATTGTACTGTTGATCCTAGAGTCTGACCAGTTTCAGAGAGCCAGAGCTGCCAGTAGAGGATCAAGGAAAAGCAACAGCTTTCTCAAGATACAGACTGGAACATATGTGCTTCAGCAGCAGCTTTGCTGACCCAGCTTCTCCGTCGAGAATTTGGCCTGACTTGGAGGGGTCCGTTTTCAGTGAGGTGAATGAAGAGTTGGCAGTCCGGCTCTCGCTTACTGTAATTGAGTCAGACAATTAAATTGCCTCCCAGTTACTGAAAATGTAAACCACATACACCGTATGTAGGTCACAGCATTCCAGTGGTGCGTGTTCGGTATAGTGACTTAATGCCTGGATATAGACAACTCTTTTGAGTCAAAGCAGCATAGCATGCTAGCTCAGCAGATGCACATGCTCGCCACAAGGGCAGCACCAAAGGTCTGTAGCTTTGGAAGATATCCTAGAATCCGTGCTTCAACACATGGATTTATTTAGACAAAACAATGTGTCAGCTTATCATTGCGCTGTAATTTTTTGGATAGCTCTCCCTAAGATCTTAAAGTGTGTTTATTAATGAGTCCCTTCCTTTACACAAACCCAAAAAATCATCCATGTTTTCCCCAAACTAAAGTTGTACTCAGACATGAAAAAAATAATATGCTGTTAGAAGGACAGAGTACTTAAAGTGAAACTGACAAATGTTTTTAGCCTCAGTGTGTGATGTTAGACTTTATAGAAAGTGGACTTAATGACAATATCAGAACTGGGGAAAGGGTTTGGATTGTATGTTTAACTTGACAATATGAATGCAAGTACTAGCAATTTATTATTCTAATAAAGGTGGTTATAAGGAAGAAATGGATGTTACAATCAATATTATTTTCAGTTCGATGACTGTTTTCACAGCATATAGGATATCTTGTCTCCTAAATTGACTATGAACAATAGACTGTTGTAAGTCTTACTTTAAAAAAATTCCTTGATCTGTATTTGGATTTTCCATGGCAAATATTCAATCTTAATGTATCCACATGCCTTTTGACATCTGGCTTTATCATTAAGTGTTGCATGTTCAAAGAATGCGATTTTCTTCGTTTAACAAAAGCAGAATCACCAAGGTAAGTGTGTGGGTGTGTGTGCACGTGTGTGTGTGTATGCATGTGAGCCAGGGATGCTTCCGATAAAAGCCTCCTAATGGATCCTTATTTCAGCCCCTTTCTCCATACTTAGAAAACCATGCTTTTAGAAGCATATTAATTATTTAGTGAGGAAATCCACTGGTGGGCTTGCTCTTGAGTAGTCCCATTTCTATTTGGGGTTTTCTGATTATGAGTTTATCTCTGGCAGCACCAATTCTTTCTCTAGGAGTCTTGGCCTGAGAGAGAAGGAATGAACCTGTGAGACTGACTATTTTTCTGTCACCAACTTTTATTGCTTTCATTTCGAGTGTCACAGAGGGTATAACATTTCTCAGTTTTAACGCAATATATTCACGCTAGTGCCACCTCTTCAGAGTTATCTCAAAGCAGCTTTCTCCTCGGGGCTTTCCTTACTCAGAGCATGTAGCCAAGTGCTCCATGAAAAGGCTGCCCATTGAACTCTTTCCAAGTATATGTCTTGACACAGTAATAGAAAAATGCAACAGTGAGGTGAAAATGTAGTCATTATCCCAAGTGCTATTTTCATTAAATCATAGAGGAAGTGATGGAGTAACATGGGTGAAACGTGTATGTCCTACAATTTAGACCAGTGGACAAATATATACACAGACCATATAAAATCTTAGAATACATCTCATTAAAATCAAGGGTCATGCTCCTATTCTTGTTATACAGAATTCTTTGTGTGTTTTTTTAAAACCCTTCTATAGCTGACACAAAGGATAGTCAGAGACAAAATTATTATATACAGTATAATCCAGAAAATTAGTTTAAAATGCTTTTATAATGAAGAATTTTAAAAGATGCACAGATGCCAAATAAATTTGCTCTCCCGAAAATCCCCCAAACATAAATCATACTATCCATATATTTCCTGTAAACACAATGACAAATAGCTCTTAATCACAAGAGCAATGAATATACAAATACCCAATCTTACCCTTCATGAGAAATATGTTACCAAATTAAATAAAGCTATACTTTAGTATAGCTAACAAGAGCATTTACAAAAAAATTCGAATGATAAGAAATAAAATGTTATTTGAAAAGAATGTCAATAATTCTTCCCAACTTGTAAGATGATATAATACTAAAAACAAAACAAAACAAAACAAAAAAACCAATGAAAAATTTTAAGCAAAAGTGACAAAACTATAAAATTCATCTGGAATGACCAGGTTCCAGGTTTGCTCCATTCCTCAAGAGCATATCCAGCTGGCATTATTATCCTATATAATAAAAGGCTAATATGCAAATCAACTGAACAGTGGAAGGACGGGTCACTATGACGCGCACTGACCACCAGGGGGCAAACAACACAGGAGCTGCCCCCTGGTGTTCAGTGAACTCCCACAGGGGGAGCACCACTCAGCCAGAAGCTAGGCTCATGGCTGGCAAGTGCAATGGCGGTGGCAGGAGCCTCTTCCACCTCTGTGGCAGCACTAAGGATGTCTGACTGACAGCTTAGGCCCGTGGGGAGCAGGCCTAAGCCATCAGTCAGACATCTCCCAAGGGCTCCTGGACTGTGAGAGGGCACAGGTCGGGCTGAGGGGTACCCCCCCCAAGTGCATGATTTTCATGCACCAGGCCTCTAGTAATGAATAATCATGAAATTCCATCTCATGGACAAATAAATATCACAATAGAACAGCGGTTCTCAACCTGTGGGTCGCGACCCCTTTGGTGGTCGAACGACCCTTTCACAGGGGTTGCCTAAGACCATCCTGCATATCAGATATTTACATTACGATTCATAACAGTAGCAACATTACAGTTATGAAGTAGCAACGAAAATAATTTTATGGTTGAGTCACAACATGAGGAACTCTATTTAAAAGGCCAGAAGGTTGAGAACCACTGCACTAGAAGATAACCACTCCGATAATTTAAAAGAAACATCATACTTTATCAATTCCCATAGAACTCTACTGGGAAAAAATTTGTACCTGTATTTCTTTGGCTCCCTTCACAACTGTTTTTATCTTTCTTGTAAAAAAAGCAAAGAAGCTGAAAGTATAAACATTTATTTTCTACTATTTGAGGAACATGTTATACAGTCATATTATGAGTTGTTAAGGATTATAAATTGTTAGAGGAGAAGCCCTATATATAATGTTTAACATTTTTAAATAAAGTATAGCACAGTGCTATGCCAGATAATCAAGAAAAACTATTCAAATGAATGAATGAATAAGTAAATACATCTTTTAGTTCTGTCCAGGTTTTATAAAAATTGTTTAATGTGAAGGAAAGAATTAAATGCAAACTACATAGTTTAGTGCGCAAGCTAATCAGGGTGCTGGTCCATAGTAGAGGTGACTTTTAAAGACTTCAGATAGATTTGTTGGAGAAGTGAATGAATGAATGACCTTTTCTGGTAAAGCTCACATTCTCATGAAGTGAAGAAAAGATAACTCCTGCTAAAGACTTTTTTTTTCAATAATTTTTCATGTAGATTTGTAAGGCTTCACATTTAATAGTGTACTTTTTCCTGATATAAACAGTCTGGCATTTCAGCTTCCCTTCAAATCCCATAATTTTGATATCAAGAAACTGGGTAAAAGTTTCATCTTTAAATTAATACTTCTGATTTTCATTGCAATTTACTTGCACTGCATAACTAAAAACATGGGTGCTTGGGTGATGTGTGAAATACCACTTCTTTTCAAATATTTTGTGTTGCGCAGTAGTAAAGTCTGGCCTAGTTTGAAGTGTTAAGACGTTTTGACTTAAAGAGAGCATTTTTTTTTCTGGTGTGAATGAATACAGACTTTTTCATTTTGTTCCAGAAAATGAGTAAAAGTCTACTAATGTACTTCCACTTCAGGAAGATTCCAATTTCGTGACCCAGCCAAGAGGGCAATTAAGATTCCAGAGATAAAAATTGCTTCATATACAGAGGATGGGCAACGGATGCCCCAGTTCTGATACTGGGCTGTATCATCCGTCAATGCTTACTTTCTTCAGATAATTGACATCGTCAACCTTTTCAGTTATTTTTCCAGAAGAAGAAATATACATTGTACTCACATACAATGTCATGGTGAGGCAAAAGTTCATTTTACAGCTATTAACATGTGAAATAAGATGTATCACAGTGGTGACTTACCACCAAAGCTCTTTTAAAATAAAGATTTCTGGACTCTCTCCATAAGGATTCCAATTCAAGAGTGCTGAGGAGAGAACTCACTCAGGTGAATTTATTTATAATAAGCTCCTCGGTGATTCTTATCTAACCAGTATGGCACTGGTTCACTGACAGGTCTTGAAAAATCACTGATTAATTCAACTGAAATATATATGGCAGGCTCCTGCGTGTGTGACTCTATAGAGCAGCAGTTCTCAACCTGTGGGTCGCGACCCCTTTGGGGGTCGAACGACCCTTTCACAGGGGTCGCCTAAGCCCATTGGAAAACACATATATAATTACATATTGTTTTTGTGATTAATCACTATGCTTTAATTATGTTCAATTTGTAACAATGAAAATACATCCTGCATATCAGATATTTATATTATGATTCATAACAGTAGCAAAATTACAGTTATGAAGTAGCAACAAAAATAATTTTATGGTTGGGGTCACCATAAGATGAGGAACTGTATTAAAGGGTCCGGCATTAGAAAGGTTGAGAACCACTGCTATAGAGGGTGACATAGTAGTAAAATATGTTCCCTTCTCTGCACTGAAGCAGATGCCTTTATGGCTGTTGCTGTCACATATAACACAATTGGTGCTTTCAGTCCAGCATTCATTTTACAAAGATGTGTGACCACTCTGTACTGCCCGTGGATTTGTGCTCATCTCACGTGAGGTGAACTTCTCAATGACTCAAGGGTTGTACTCAGAAATAATTCTAAATCAAATGTAGCTCAGTTGTATTTCCTTTTTTAGTTGTCATTCTCTATAGTACATGTTGCTTCTTTAACACCCAACATATTTATGATTCTATATTAGAGGGCCAAGGAGCATATGTTAATCTCATAGTTGTAGGAAGAGCACATGTGTATGTTGAAAGCTGTTTTCAAGGTTGTACTCTAGTTTTTTATTTGGGAAAAATATTGTTTTTATAATATAACCCACGGAAAATAGTCATTTAATTATTTCCACAAAAAATACTCATTCTTTTTGTTAATAAAGCTCAACGAAACCTTGTATAGTGGGGATACACAGAAGATAATGGATTCCTCTGGGAACCAGTCTCCAGAATAACATATAAAAATTGGCAGGGGTTGTGAGAGAATTCATGCCCTGTAGGTATCAAAAGGCACATATTACAAAACATTGGTCAACATTAGTTACGTGATATTATTGCTTAGTCTGTTAATCTTAAGGTACCAGAGCTTTAGAATTTTTCAACAGCTGTTCTCTGTGACTCACTTCTTTCCTTCTCCCCATCATTTTCCAAATCCTATAGCCCCTTTCCTTTTTTGCTACTTCCTCCAGATCCTAATAATACTCTGCTTTGACCACAGCCTGAAATCCTCAGGATGGCTAAGATTATGACACCGCTATCCAGGAGGAGTTGGCACTTGAGTTCTGCATATTGACTTTCAAATTAATGAGATAATTGTACAATTCTCCATTTCATAGACTCAGAATAGTCACAGATTGTGTGGTGAAACCATTTACCCTGAAGCTTAATCTATATATTTATAGTAAAAATAAAAAAGAGGTCCCGTGAATTATGTGCAATGTCAAACACCTATATTACATGTGGCATGTGGAAAATGTTAAACCACTGAAAAATAGCTGAATTTCATTTGCCAAGCATTTTCCTTACCATGATAATTTGTTAGAGAGCTTCTTAAAGCTGGTCAGGGAAATTTAATGTTAAGGAAATCCACACACATATTTCACATATATATTTTTGTTTCAACCACCAAAATCTCCCTCCTTTTCATTTCCATTTCAGTAGCAAAGACAGAAGATTCTGAGTTTATGTCTGAAAAATTGATGGCATAGCTCCAAGTCTAATTGTTCTCCTTTATGGATGAACTAATTCAAACTTTTATTTTTCTATCAGGAAAGTGAGATTAAGAGAGATTCAATGACTTGCTCAAAGTCACAAAACAAATAAGCAGCACAACCCAAACTAGCAGCCAGATCCCCTTTCATTCAGCAGATAAATGTGGGACCTAATATGTGCCAGGCACAAAGCTGAGTGGTGCACACTCTCCATCCTCCAGTTGCTCATCATCTACTTGAGGGAGTTGAATGACTAACAAGGTCATCACCAGGGAGAACACAGAGCTCTGGCGGGTGTGGTTCAGCTGGTTGAGTGTCACCCCATGAACCAAGAGGTCACCGGTTCAATTCCTGGTCAGGGCATAGGCCCAGGGTGTGCGTTAGGTCCCCAGTTGGGGTGTGTATGGAAGCAACCAATCAATGTTTCCCTCTCACATCATTGCTTCTCTCTATCCCTCTCCCTCCCTCCCTCTCTCCCTAACATATTTTTTTAAAAGAGAGAACATAGAAGCAAACATAGATTCCTACAGGGTTAGTAAAAGGGGAAGCTAAGGGATGGCTTCCTGGACGAGGTGCCATCTAACTGGCATTTAAACTCCATATAGGGAAGGAGGAGTAGAAAGATGTTTCAGGCATAAGGAGTATTTCCTCAGGCTCAGAAGCAAGAAAGTTCGAACTTCTCAGAGATTTGTCGGTATTTCTTCACACTGGAGCTTGGGTGGAGCTAGCAAGAAGCTGGGAGAGAGGAGACTGGGTTCAGGTGGGGCCTTAAACTTTGTCAAATTTAGAAATTTTCACATTATTCTGAAGGCAATTGTAGACTTATTGTAAGGGTCTGGGCAGAGGAATAACACTATTTAATTGGCATTTGAGGAGCAATTATGAGGCTATAGTGTGAATATTGGATTGGAGAGAGAGAGAGAGAGAGTGGACTGGAGAGAGAGAGAGAGAGAGAGAGAGAGAGAGGAGGCTAAGGTAATGTTCCTCTATCACCATACAAAGGGTCTTTGTGGGAATTATAAATGTACACTTTCCTGTTGGAACAAGACTCTCTTTATTGCCATTTACCAGAAAATCATTCACACATATCAAGAAATCTATATGATGTAGTATGACACCCTTGTGTATTACACAGCCTGCCCAACTGGCCCTGACCACACATTGCATCTAGGAAACTTTGTACAGCACTTGAAAATGTACAATCCACTTTCATAAAAATTATTTTATGTACTCTTCCTAATAAGCCTGTGAGGTAGCTAGAAACAGTAGTATTTTTAGCCTCAGACTTAGTATGTTAAAAATTGGGTTAGGAGAAACTTGGGTAATTATTTGCAATTTTCATTGCTCAAATCTTCATATGGAAAAAAAAAAGAAAACTCTACAAACGTATGTTCCCTTTCAATGGCCAACTGCTGCTATCTTCTTTTCTTAACTATCCCCCAAAAGAAAGAATACAGAAGAGTGGAATTCAAATCCTTGTGGTTGCTCAAAGAGTATACACAAGTAAGACTGTGTAAATTATAATCGTGTGGGAGAGAAACTCTGGGTCAGGAAAGCAGCAGTGTATTTACTCATGTCTGAAAGTCTGATTATGTCTCATACCGCATTTCCAAGCTGATTTTGAATAATGACCATACATAGCGTGAAAAAGTTCCTCAAAATACCCAAGCAGTGTTGTCATTGTTTCCAGATGAAAGACATGAGAATTCATTGCAATGAACAATGCTTAAAATACAAAGATAAAGGTCAAGGCAACATATACACTGATTTTAGTGTATTTAGTGGGTTATGGGTTCACATCCTCCACTAAAAATGAGAGATTCTTAAAAAACAAGAGCTATTTAATTTTTAAAACGGTTTTACTTAGCAATAAATAGTGAACTTCAATCATTTTCCAATAAAATAATTACTCAGTAACATTCTTGCTATTTCAAAAGAGAAATAACAGTAGGTTTGTAACAGCCTAAAGAGCAGATTTCTGTGAGTTCTGGTAATTGAAGTACATTCAGATGTGAACTTTATACCATAATTTAAAACAGACTGGAAGGTTCTATAACTTTCCATAGATAGTCATTTAATTATTTCCACAAAAATACCATTCTTCTTAGATTTCAAATGCTTTAAATTTTGTAATACACCATAGTTTTGCAATAAAATGTTTAGAATAAAGAAATTTCAAATTTTTTAGTGTCTGGGGTAAAAGGACAAGACATTTTTTTAGTGCTGAGTTGTAATGGTTAGACTTCTTTTGATTACAAGTGAATGAAAATCCAAACCAAACTGGTTTGAACCAAAATAGAATTTATTGCCTCACCTAACCCAAAAGCTCAGGAATAAATCTAGCTTTGGTCAGTGATATCATAAATGATATCATCAGGACATAGTTTTCTCTGTAACTCTTGGCTCTGCCTTCTACTTATTGTAGAAAATTATTGTTCAAATCACAGACAAGGTTGACTTCATGGTTGTAAGTTGGCTGCCCCTGCTCAGGTACTTTACACTTCCAGGCTCAGGCCATATAGGGAAGAGAGTTTGTTTTCTTAATAGTTGAAATAAAAGACCCAGAATGAAGTCTCAGCAGCTATGATGGGCCACCATGGATTCTATGTTATTCTTATAAAAATCACTGTGACCAGAGTGATTTTCTCCAACGAGTCTGGGCTTAGAACAAATACATTTCAAAGAGTTGGGGAGAGTTTAGGTTTTACCTAAAGCACATTATCTAACAATGGCAAATGAGCAAAACAGAGGTGCCATTATTGCTTTTGATTTGATGCTCTTTCTGGGTAAGTTTTAAGCTACATGAGAGTAAGGACCTTCTCAACCACAAAACTCCTAGAAGAAAACATAGATAGTAAAATCTCTGACATTTCTCTTAGCAATACTTTTCTCTGATATATCTCCTCGGGCAAGGGAAGCAAAAGAAAAAAAATAAACAAATAGGACTACTTTAAACTAAAATGTTTTTGCACGGCAAAAGAAACCACCAACAAAATAAGAAGACAACCTACTGAATGGAAAAAGATATTCACCAATGATACACCCAATAAAGAGGTTAATATCCAAAATATATAAAGAACTCCTACTACTCAACACTGAACACCCCCCCCAAAATACACACACACACACACACACACACACACACACACACAACAATTCAATTAAAAAATGGGCAGAGGAAAGGAATGAACACTTCTCCAAAGAAGACATACCAAAGGTCACTATATATATAGCAACTGCCTATGACCCAGCAATTCCACTTCTGGGTATATATCTGAAAAAACCAAAACATTCATTCAAAAGAATAGATACACCCCTATGTATGTTTTTTACAATAGCCAAGATATAGAAGCAACCCAAGTGCCCATCAACAGATGAGTGGATAAAAAAGATGTGGTACATATAGCAAAAATGGTTGTCTGATATCTTTATTTTTCAATAGTAGTTTACATTCCATATCATTTGGTATTAGTTTCAGATGTACACCACAGTGGTTGGACAATCACTATATACAATGAAATATTACAAGGCCATAAGAAAGAATGAAATCTGACCATTTGTGACAGCATGGAAGGACCGAGGGTATTATGTTAAATAAAATGTCAGACAGAAAAAGACAAATATCATATTATTTCGCTTATATGTGGAATCTAAATAACAAAATAAACAAACAAATTAAAAATAGACTCATAGATACAGTTGTCATGGAGGGAGAGGGTTGGAGGACTGGATGAAAAAGGTGGAGAGATGAAGTACAAATTGGTAGTTATAAAACAGTCACAGGGATGTAGGATACAACATGGGGAATAGAGTCAATAATACTGTAATAACTATGTATGGTGCCAAGTGGGTACTGGAAATATCTGGGGACCACTTTATAAAGTATATGATTGTCTAATCACTATGCAATACACCTGAAACTAATACAAAATAATATTGAAAGTAAACTGTAATTGCAAAATAAAATTTAAATTAAAAAAAGTAAGATCCTTATCAATTTTGCTCACCATTATATCAACAGCACATAGCATAGTGTCTGGTATAGCAGGAATTCAGTAAGTATTTGCTAGTTGGATGAAGATAATAATGGCATGCTTTTATTTCCATTTGATGAACAATGATGGGTTTTGTAAGGATTCCATTAGTCTGCAGCGTTTTACATTCTTGATGCCCCCTCCTTCTTGGAACTCATCCTTCCTTGCAGGGTCCGCTCCTAACAGTTGTGCAGCACTCAGGCATCTCCACTGATAGTTCCCAGCTTACCATTCCCATGGCCACTGTGGGAGTCTTGGTCTTTATTATCTGTTATCTACAAAAGGTAATAGCCTCCTAGTTAGTTTTTCTACCTTTAGTCCTTCTCTTCTCTCATCTACTTTGCTTTCAGAATAATTTGCTTAAAGAGCAGTTTGAATAGTCACTTACCTGCAGTCATTTCTTATAGCCCAAAGTGAATTCCACATTTCTTGGTACTCAAGTATGATCTCTAACCCATTATTTACTTTTCTCTCCTGTCTGTTCTCCAAAACACTCTAAATGTTTGAAGAGGATCAGTTTGTTTAATTCGTTGTCTTATTTTATGTACATGTCTTGCTCAAGCCTATATTGATGGTTTGTACAAAACGCAAAGTTAATGAATAAATAAAATAAAAGACATATGCCACAGCAAATGCACAATGCTATTTCTGAAATTTCATCTTTTGGTGGGTAATAAATAGCAAAGATATAGCCAGTGAAAAGAAGTTTCCCTTTTCTGTATCTCATTGCAGCTGGTTCTGGAGAAATCCGCATTCTACTTCTTTGTAACTTTCAGACAGAGCTCCCTAAATTGGCTTAACAATGTGTCTTTGTACAGAGGGAAGAAGGAAGCAATTCCATCTTGATTTTTTAAATTATATTTTTATTGATTTCAGAGAGGAAGGGAGAGGGAGAGAAAGAGAGAAACATCAATGATGAGCGAGAACCATCAATTGGCTGCCTCCTGCATGCTCCCCAACCAGGGATCGAGCCCACAACCCAGGCATGTGCCCTTGACCAGAATCGAACCTGGGACCCTTCAGTCCACAGGCCGATGCTCTATCCACTGAGCCAAACCAGCTAGGGCTCCATCTTGATTTTGAAAGTGATTTCCTCTCAGTTATAGCATCTTATCACACATATAGCAAAAATTGTTGCTGATATCTTTATTTTTCAATTATAGTTTACATTCAGTATTATTTGGTATTAGTTTCAGATATACACCATAGTGGTTAGACAATCATGTACTTTACAGAGTGGTCCTCCCTATAGTTCAAATACCCACCTGGTCTCATACATCTATATATATAAAAGCCTAAGCTACCGTCCGATCATTCGACCATTTGACCATCCAACTGGTAGCTATGACATGCAATGACCACCAGGAGGCAGATGCTTTGACCGGTAGCTATGACATGCAATGACCACCAGAGGAAAGACGCTCAATGCAGAAGCTGCTGAGCTGCGGTGACTTGGCAGCTGCAGTTCTCTGGTGATGCACCTGGAACCAAAGAGGAGGGAGCCCGATTCCAGGGTGTGTCACCCGAGAACCACCCTCTTGCAATCTGGGATCCCTTGGGGGATGTCAGAGAGCCAGTTTCGGCCCGATCCCCACAGGCCAGGCCAAGGGACCGCACTGGTGCACGAATCCGTGCACTAGGCCTCTAGTAGTTATTATAATATTAATGACTATATTCCCTAAATTGTAATTTATACCTCTGTGACTACTCTATAACTACTAGTTGTACTTCTTAACCCCTTCATCTTTTTCACCTAGCCCCCTATATCCTCTGTTAATTGTCAGTCCGTTCTCTGTGTCTTTGAGTCTGATGTCAGATATCTCAAAAGAAATCAGGCCTGGGTAATTCATAGAAAACAAACATAGTCAGTAAACATACACTTCTCATTCTAATTATGATAGAAATTCAAATTAAGACAACAAATTAATATTTTTCATTTATCATTTTAGCTAAGATTAAAAGTTCATTACTGGCCAGTTTGACAAAGATGTGGAAAAGCTAGAATGCTCATAAGCCTGTGGTAGAATGGCAATTTAGCAGTAGCTATCCAAATTAAAAAATGTGTATTCCTTTAATTCATCTATTTCAATTCTAGTAATTTATTCTATATATATGCTGAGATAATTACACAATATATATGCACAGGGATATTCATTTTATCATTACTTGTAATTATCAGCTCAAAAAGAACTGGAAGCAATCATATGATCTATCAGCCTGGAGCTGGAAATTAATTTTGTTAAGCCATGCAATAGACTGCAATATATAGAGTCAATTTTAAAAGAATGAAACAATGTATGCGTGCACAGGTGGTAATCTGGGTAAATGTGAAAAAATCTCCAAAAATATTAAGTGAAATGAAACAATGTGAAAAATGATACAAAAATATGATCCATTTGTTAAAAATGAACAAAATTTTCGTAGCAACCCTAGAGAATAAGAGATGGGAATAGAGCCAGTAGTAGAGACTGGCATCTTTTTATTTGAATTTTCACCATACAGACCTAGATTGCTAATAAAAAGAAAACCACATACATATATACAAAGTTCCTTAGTTTTGCACACAGCTCATATTTTTACATTAATTTGTTTAATAGCTATTTAATGAATGGTATTTATTATGGCCAAATACCGTGCAAGTTTGTTTCCTTACTCAAAAGATGCACACATTCTTGGTACTCAAAGGCCATTTTACATATGTCCCAGCCTACGAATACAAGGCATTTTGCTTTTCATAATCATGTTAAAATACCACCTTAAATGGCCCCCATGTTCATGTACTACCTGTTAGGATATTTCTACTCACATGCACAAAAAGCATGCTACGATAATTGGCCATTTCCAGCTTGGCACCCAGGCTTGTGAATTCCCTTTGGTTGGGATTATCAAACAGTTGTTGTTCATGCCAATTCAACACCAACAGGAATCCTCAATTTGGGGTGAGGTGAAGTAGGAAACTTTATTCAGTACAAGCAGTGATATCGCATGGCTGTGGAAAAAGTACTGCTGTGAAGCAGCTCAACTGTGGTGCACTGTGGCTGCAAAATCCGCTTTGTGATGGTCTCCCAGTTTGCTCCAATCCTTGCAGTTTGATTGGTCCAAAGGCGCTACCCTTATTGGTCTGAATAGAGCTGCTCTGACTGGTCAGAGCTGCACAGCTTGAATCTCTGTCCTTTGTCCTTTATAAGGGCTGTCTCAGATGGCAGAAACATAGTGCAGGCCGGCGGTTCAGTGCAAAGGCTTCTCCATGGAGAACAATTTTGTATGAGAGGCCCCGGTACAAAAGTGGCTACTTGGCTCTTTTCTTTATTTGAGCCAGTGAGCCATCAGGAGCCCTTCTTAGTAGGTGTCTCCCCCCGCCCCAACCCGGCCCCCCAGGTTCACAGGAAGAAGTACAATTTGTTTTTCTTAAAATGTAAAATAATTGAAAACAGATTTCTGAGCACAGGTTAGCTCAAAAAACAATACCAATAGCTTGAGAAAGGAGAGCAGTACTGCCCTCTGGATGACACTAATATTGATTGTGCTTTGCCTGATGGGTACAGGAGGCAATTTCTTGTCATGCTCAGACAGGCTGAAGAGAAAAGTCACCCGTTTGCATAGGACTTAGCTTTGAGAATCAGACTCCACTCTTTCTGGCACTGTAACATCAACTATGCCATCATGGGACCCCATCACACATTCCATTATTCATCAAGGGAACGCTAGATAGTGTTGTCATTTGTGGTCCAACATGAAGTTTATTAGAGTGAATCTTCCTGAACTTTAAAAAAAATAATTCACTCTTTTCTTTAATAAATATATCTTCAAGATGATGCTTATATACTACCGACTGAAAGAGAAATGTATGTTTTATTCCTTAAAAGAGCAAAACACTTCAAGTATGAATCAGAAGCTAACTTAGTCAAGCAAGGAATTGAAATTCTCCTTACACAGTGTTCAATGTGTTTTTGCCAGAATGGAGGAGCCAGTGGCACTAAACCCAGGCCATAGGCTAATGATGGCTCTTTTAAATACATGCACGATGAATGCTGTAAGCACTGTCCTTTAACAACAGCACTTTAAGGCAAAAAAGTTTTAAATAATAATGCACATTTAACGTTTACACACTTATATATTGATATCACTAGGTAACCAGAAAGCATCAGAAAATTGCCTTATGTTAATGGTTCACTCAAATAGTAACTTCCCATAATTTCCCCCATCTTTTGACTTTACGTGGGTCTGTGGCTCATGTACTCCTTCACATTGGCAGGGGTAGACCAGTGGGATGGCTAATACGTGTTCCCAAATTTTATGGACCAACCATGCATGTCAGCAACACATGATCTAATGAAAAACAACAATCCAATCTGTGCAAACTCCACGTGCTGCGCTGTAGAATTTTGAGTAGTTCATCTTATTCTGATGCTTGATTCACAGATATTAAAGACTATTAATCATTTCCAATGCCTGTTGCCATTTTGTAATTAAGAATGCAAGTGTTTTCAATCTATACTGGATATAGCCTGATCCTGCTGAGTGGTTTATATTAAAGTTTCCTATGAGGGTACCATTTCAAATACTCTGACCTATTTCCCCATAAATACACTTCTATTTTTTTATTATGTCATGGGTACTAATTTTGTGCACAGAAAATATTGTTTAACAAAAAAGGAATTATGGAAAATATAAACTTCTTTTATTTTGCAGAAAAAGCTGTTGATCATATAGTCCCTAAATGCTGAAATCTGCAGAAACACTGGTTACTTGTGTATTCTACTGAATATCTCAACTCCTATGCCATTAAGGAGCTAGGATTATTTTTTCTCTGTCGCTTATTTTTGCACAGAAAGAACCTGAAGTGTCTACTTTTAACAGCTGATTTCACAACCCCCACCCCAATTTTAAAGGTCTAAGTTGTTAATTCCAAACATACAGTAGTAAACCACTACTTTGTATACATAGAATGTTCTTTGAATTTGGTCTTCATCAGTAGTAAAAAATTAAGAGTTCTAAATATATCATCCTATTCCCCTTGAACTACTGGAATTTCCACTTGAGGAAAATAGGACATATGCATGAAATATATTTAAATGCAACTTCCACAGTGATCAGAAGAAAAATAATTAGAAATAATGCTGTATTCAATCCTTTATAGGTAATTTGCTTCCTTGGTTGAGAAGCATGTTATTCTAAATAAAAGTATCCAAAAATATGAAGGAATAATATTACTGATGCCAACTATTACAAGATATATAAATACTTGAATAAATCCTTGTGAGAAGGAAAAACGCTTTCAAATCATCAGCTTTTCGGAACAGAAGGAGTGTTGATTCTGGCGCTGAGTGTAAACCACCTACGTATCGTTTTTCATGAGCTACCAAAAGATGAAACCAAAAGGTAAAAATGTATACCAAAATTCCTTGTTGAGAAAATGGAAAAAAAAGAAGAAACCCCAAAATAATGGAAATATTGTCTGCATATTTAATAATTCTAGACTATGCCAACCAAGAAGCAAGAATTATAAATACTGGGTCATATTGGTTTCTCATATTTCATTTATTATCTATTTTTGAAAAACACCAGGCAACCTAGACTGCATTTTATCCATGTGATAGACAATGTGGATTTGTCTAAGGCCAGCTCTGGTGAAATACTTTTTCTAAACTGAAGACTTTGTTCCTCTGAACCATATAGCTAGAGAGAAGAAGAAAAAGATTGATGATAAATCTCACTGCTTTTGTTCTTGAATATATATTTTTTTAACTCCAAGACCATATTCTAAACATAATACAGTATTGTTACTATGTTAATACAGATGACAAATTTTGATCTTTTAAATAAAACAAGAGGAATATTTTTTACATTTTTACCCTAAGATATTGTATTTAATGAACTCCTGTGAATTTGACTATTTGTTTCTGAGAAATATTGATCTCATTACTTGTGGAATATTTTATAAGTACTTCAAACTAATGAAATCTTTAGGTAGCATCCATTCAATTTTCATATGAAGTTTATAAATTCTGCCTTTGCAAGGAATTCTCATCAATTTCTAGAACAGTATTTTATTTCATACAGTTTTAATACTAAGAAAATTATGGTAAATCCATCAACAGAAATATTATGCAGTTATTGAAAAGTATGTTCTAAAAGAATTTTTAATATTATGAAATGATGCTTTTTTCAATAAGTGTTTTTGTCAAATAAAAGGGAGAATAAATCATTTTAAATGTAGTATAAACTTTATGTATAAAGTATATGAAAAATAAAGACAAAAATATTTAAAAATATAATGTTGGTTGGTTGCTATTCCTATGGAACTCTGACAAATTTCTTTCACCTTTTTATCCATGTATCTTCAAATCTTCTCATTTTTCTCTATTGTTCTTTTTTTTTGTTTATGGTCCAACTATCCAACTTTTTTTCTAGATAGAAGCATGCCCTAGACTTCCTTTCTCCCTCAATCATGTCAAATTCAATTGCTTTACTCCAAGAATTTTATTTTCTAAATATTTATCATATGTTGTACTTTCCATCTCCATCCTTGCTGTCACTGTCTTACATCAGGTCCTCACTATCTAATCTGGGATGTACAGCAGCCTCCTACCTTTTCTTCCCATCTCTAGTCTTGCCTCCTTTAGAACCACTCTCCACAGATAATCTCAGAAATCTAGTTCAAGTAAAGATATTACCACATAACTCTCCTAAGGTGTTTCCTGTTGCCTATAGAATAAAGTGGTTTAGTTCAGCATAAAATAATCCCTGCGTAACCTAGCTCTGACTTTCCTCTTCAGCCTCATCTTCCTTCTCCCCTCATATTTCACTGTCTATAAAATGTGTACATTATGCATTTTCATACTTTAAGGTTTCGCTCAGGCTATTTTTCCTGCCTAATGTGCCCTGAATAAAGCTTACTCCTACTGTAACTTACTAGGGTAGCTTCTCTTTCTGGGAGACTTCTTCTCATTGGGCTAAGTTGACTAAGTATCTCTCCCATAGCCCCTAGTAGGTGCCTGTACTATATAATATAAATTAATTAACTTATAAATTTATTTCCTCCAATAGACTACAAGCTTTTGGAGAGCAGAGGCTGTGAGGAATTCATAATTCATTCACCCCAGTGCTTGGCATGGCTCGGGACTATAGCAGACACTCAAATGTCTGGGGAATCAAATGGAAGTTCTAGTCACCTAAAATGAGTTTAGAGTCAATGTCTTGCTTGAGACAAGTAATGCTCAAGTATAGTAAGAAGCCAAAGAGATGTTGACTACTGCAATTGGGTAGTCCTTCCTAAAATCTCATTAAATTAGTTAATCTGTTAATATATTTGCCTCTTATTCTGTCCTAGAGGAATTGTATACTGAAGTTCCTTAGAGATCTGAGGACAAAGGAGGTGTGTTCTTATTTAAAGCTGCAGAGTAAAACATAGGCAACAATATTTCACAAATTAAGAGGACACAAGGTCAAACATTGTCTCAGTTCTTTGTAGTTTCTGTGGCTTGAAAACTTCTTTTAGAGGCATCATGTTTTTCCTAGCCATTACCTAAGAGGACATACCTATGGTTTGGAAATCACTAGAGAATATCCATTCCTGAGACATTTCCAGTACTTTGTGGTTCTGGTCAAGATGGTCAAAGCACTGTGCCGCGTATCCTCTTGGTCTAGTCCCAGGCTTAGCAGAAGATCCTGGAGATCCAGGTTCAAATACCAATTAACCACAGGCTGTGGGAAATAAATGCTTGGATTTTGATTTCCATCTCTGTGACGTGTCAGCCTCAGTTCTGCTCAACAGAGAAGAGGTCAGCTGTCTCGTAGAGCATGGCCGGACTGTTGCTTTCACTGTCCACTTTGGTCTCAGAAACTATCTGGCAGAACCACAGATAAACAAGTTCTACCTTTTAGCATATTATCTTTGTTTTTCAAAGATGCTTGTCAGAAATTAGATTCACCATTCTAGTTTTTCCAAGAATGAATAATATTTGAGGAAGAGGTACCAGTTCAGTTTCACTTAGCCCCTGCTCTCTATACTATAAAAGTCATCAAGACCTGTAACCTTGCTTTTTGTATCTTCTGAGGAACAATTTTACAGCTTACTTTTTCTTTTCCTCATAAGCCAAATATAAGATGCCAGTTGCTCACACATATTATTTAAATATACAATTGCATTCAGTATTAACAAATGGAGACTTGTCTTTGAAAGGTAGTGAAAGCATTTAGATATTATTCAAGTAATTGAGTTAAACATAATAATTCTCTTTTGGCCCCAAACTATATTACTTCATGGTCAAATGTTATTTGTCAGAAGTAATAATCTAATAAAAGTTGTTTAAATTGTTTAACTTGCCACAATGTTATCTTGAATTAAGAGAATGAGGTGAAATTTTCATTACATTTTAAAGTAAGCATTTTAATGGCATGTGAAATTATGATATAAGGAAATATTGCCAATGACTGTCTCTGTGAGGAAGATATTAAATTGGAAAACATTAGATGTTTATAGTTAATCATTTCTGTTTTGTGGAGATAAACATGAAACATGAAGACATTTTTTCTAAGTAATATAATCCATTCTGATGGAACTGTCATATATTGGGCAATTTCAATAAGTATGGAGTATAATTGTGCTAGATAACTCAGTAAGTACTAGAGTGAGCTACACTGGTCAGACTTTTCCATTTGGAGAATATGCCAACTATCTAGGTATTCCTGATTTTAGAAATTCTCAGAAATTTTAGGAGAAGATGTATTAAAAAATAACTCTGGTAGCTAACTTTATTTAAAATTGTGTAACTTAATCCCTAATAATTTTAGAAAATTAGAAAGCCAGTTTCTTATTAAAGCATATAGTAGAATCAGCCTATTCATAGCAGTGGTATGGGAAAGCCACTTAGAGGAAGGAGTTTTTGTTCTTAACCTTGAAACACCCTAAGCATAGAGGCATAAATTATATCGTGTTCTGAGGCTTAAAGAGCGCAGGTTAAGTTTGCAGGGGGCTATGCTCTGGCTTGCTAGAGCCCTATCATCTCCCCTCCATATTTTGAACATGAGTTACAGAGTTTTTGTAAAGTGCAGTTGTTGTGCTCTCATTGGAGGAAAGATTTGGGAATAGAAGAATAGATGAGGGGATGGTACAGTATATGACCCATATGATGCAGTGAATAATGCGGGGAAAACTCAGAAAATAGATAACTTAATACCTTTGATCAGGGATTGGCAAACTTCTTTGTAAAGGACCAGATAGTAAATATTTCTGACTTGGCAGGCCATCCTGGTCTCCGTTTTAACTACTCAGCTCTGCTAATTGTAGCAAGAAAGCTGATAGACCACATATACATGAATGAACTATATTTTAACATAACTTTATTTATGGACCCTAAAATTTGATTTTCATAAAATTTTCATGTGTCATGAAATATTCTCCTGACTTGCTTTCAACTATTTAAACATGTAAAACCATTTTGGACCGCACAAAAACAGGCAATAGGCCACATTTGGCCTTCTCTCCACTGTTGCCAGCCCCTGCCTTAGATGGATGGAGGGCTCCTTGATTGGTTGGGAAAAGGCCAGGAACCAGAGTTGTTACCTGGGGCGCATCCACAGGCCACATCTCGATGCCTGTGGTGAATAGAGCAGAGCAGATCACACCCAGTTTTGTTTTGACCAGCACCCAAGGGCACTGTGGGTACAAGAGCAGTGAAACTCCTTTGAACTATAAAGACTATTTGGGTTTTTAGTTCTCCATAGTCAATGTCTGTCTTCTCCAAAAGCCTGGAAACTAAGAGAAAGCAAGGACACTGTCCATCATATTTGCTGCTCTAGGCCAACACTTATCACAGTGCCAGGCACATACAGATGGTCATTACATATTAGATGAACTGAACTGAATAAACCAGAGAGCTCTAAGGGACATATACTCAGTCTATTCCAAAGGAACCAGTTCAGTTGCTTTCTGATAAAGATTCTGATATGGAAAGAAAAAAAATAAAATAATAAAAAGTAAGAGCTATAGCAGAAACTCTTGTACATTTAGCCAAAAGGCTTTGAGTGACCTTGACAGCTAAGAGTTCAAAAATACATAACTTAAATGCTGCGTTATGTATTTTATTTTATTGTTGACACTATTACAGATGTCCTCTCCCCTTTGCCCATCTCCACTCACTACCCTCCTCCCCTGCCTTCGCCACACTGTTGTCTGTGTCCATGGGCTATGCATATACGTTCTTAGCTTTATGTATTTTTAACAGAACTTTATAAAAGTTGCTGTCTATACAGTAAACTTCAGGTGATATATAAAGAACGCCACCAGAAGGAGGTCTGATGGAGTATGCCTGCTTCAGTTTGAGTATCCAGGCTCAGCTCATTATCTGCCACTGAATCAAATTAGGAGCAGATGGTAACTGGGACCAGATAAAATTTCAAAGGAAAGAGATGCAGGACATTCCAACGTGCACACTGAACTTTTTTCCACAAAGACTGTCCCTTATAAAGACATTGTATTCACTGAATTTACAGGGGCAACTGAATTACCTCAAAAGTAAAACAATTCATTTTTTTAGCCTGACATCTGGTTCAGTATTTGGGGACAATTAATAGCAACCAGCAACTTTATAGGTACTTTTTGTCATGTTTTCACATGTTCCACTCTAAATGTTTCACATCTTTACACAAAAGAATAGTCCTTTTGTGTTTTGTTTTTCTTTAATCATATTAATCATTTAGTTTCAGGGGAAATTAAGCCAGCAAAATAACATTCTGAAAAATGAAAACAGTTAAGCTCACTTAAAATTTCCTGTTTCAGATTCTATTTTTCCTGCTATATAACCCCAATGCATTCTTTAAACAAACAAAAGCTCAGGTATAGTTATAGGGCTCTCAACTTCAGTATGATCCAGAAACACACTTTTTCACCTTTAGAAGAGCAATTTGACAACTATGCAGAAGGACTTATGGAAGCAGCAACACGAAAAGGTATTAGTATTTTATTTATCTCCTATAGAAGCCCATGCATATTATTCTGATGATGGCTCTGGCCACCAGTCATTGGCCACATCAGGAAGCTCACATCTGCTATGGATAAATCACCCTGGCGGAAATCACTGAGGACTACCATTTTTAAGGTGAAGCAGACAGTCAGGAAAAATAAGTCCTGACTGAAAGAAGTAGATTAATTATTTAGGAAACAGGTGAGATTAGGTAAAAAGAATACTAATGTTACTATCCTTCTCAGGAGCCTTTGGTTGCCATACTTAAAACAGTGGTCTAGCCAACTGGTTTACCTCAAGAAACACACCTGCTTTCTCGTCCTGGTGCTTCTACTCATGCTTTCCTGTTGTCTATCTTCTGAAACCCAATGCCTCCAGTCCTTATGTTCTTTAGGACCTTAGAAACTGAGCCTGTGGTATCTCTCTCTTCCAATGGTGCATAGCAGTTATTAGTTTAATACAGAGGTTGCAAACTTAACTGAATCCAGAGGCCAGGATCTTAATGAATGAGCTGGGTGGGGTGCAACAAGATAGCCCCTTACACGAAATCCCAATGTTGGACAAATCTGCCTTATCTAAATAGAGTAACTTCTTAACAGAAATAAATTATTCAAAACATTTGAGTGAAAATCAAAGTTTTATACTGTAATAAAGATGGAAATAATACAGAAAATGTGCTTTCTCTTTATATCCTCATTAAGAAGTTTTATATACATATATCTTAAAAAGAGAAAATAAAGTAAAAATAAAATGTTACTATTTTAACATCAAGAAGCAAGAATTTTTTCTGACATGCTTGGACTGTCAAAGAGGAAGTTCTGTTCCCAGTAGGAGGTAGGTCATTTATAAGATCCACTCCTAGCACTCACTACATTTTTAAAGGACACCATTATGCTCTAATATTTTCCTTTCCTCCCCAACAAGAGTCCTTCTTATAGTTGAAAGTGGTTCACTTCCAGTGACCTGAGGCTTACCCCAGCCTCCCTTCCTACATGGCTCCAAAGGATGGGCTAGCCTTTAGCATCGAGGTGAGCCAAATCCGGACTGCCAAGTGAGAAATGGCAAGCCAATTCAAAGGAAAGTGGCATGAAAGTCTCCCACTGGTAACCAGGAGTAGAATCAACAGTGAAAGAAAGTGTGGCTGGGAGCAGGTCTGGTTGGCCCAGAAGGGACTGAGAGACTTGAGAGACTCAGGGCCTCTTTGATATGTGGTCAGTCATAAAGCTTCATCTGTATCTCTCTCTCTCTCTCTCTCTCTCTCTCTCTCTCTCTCTCTCTCTCTCTCCTCTTTCTCTCTCCCAACCCCTCTCAGGATTTCCCAGTGAATTTAAGATGTGAAAAATATTTATGAAAAGCAAACTGGTGTTTTGTATCAATATTTTGCTTTTGACACACAAGCTTCTTTAACTGTTTGGGTTACTTGCATGTTGTATGTGAAAGAAAGAGGTCAAGAAAAGAATGATTTAAATTCAAGCATAAATTTAGGGGGGTATTTTAGTTAAGCATCCTTCCCGTGAAGACTAGCATAATTGAAAAACATTTTTGATGTTCATGAGCTTGCTGATGACATTGATGAGCTAGCGGCCAATATCTGAGGAATAAGTTTGTTGTCACTTTCAGAATGTAAGCAGTTTGGGTCACCTATGCTTTCTGCAGCTAACCATCTTGCTCGAGAGCTTTCATTCTGGGCCTCTGGTGCTCACCTCAGCTGCTTTCTAAGTCCACCACTGGGGGTCCTTGGAAACTTCTAAAGTTCAGAAAGGAGTGAGCAAGGGAAAGAGCCATATGGACTATTCCAGGCACAAATCTAGGTAAGAGAAACTAGCGGTACAAAGGTCTACTAGAAGCTGCTGGGGACTAGAGCCTAAAGATGAGAAATGGCCAAGTCCGGAAGCATTTTGCCAAAAAGTTAGAGGATTTGGATTTTATCCTCTGGGCTATTGGAAGGGTTTTGGCTATTGGAAGATGTACATGACTAGATTTTGGCTATTGGAAGGTGTACATGACTAGATTTTCCTATGCCAGATGTTTGGTCTTCTAGAAAGCCAGTTCATCAAAAATGCATTCTTAACTAAAATGAAGGTTTTTTTTAAAAAAGGTCAAATTGACATCACAGAAGAGAGTACATAAGTATAGAAAGGGGACCTTATCCTCTTCTGATTATCCTCTCCTGATTCCATCCCATTCCCACACATACACCTCATATGTCCTCACACACAGATCTGCTTTGGAAGATATGAACATAAATTTCAAGCCTCCCATGTGTCCCTTCAGAACCACCAGGGCTGAGATTGAAAATCAAGAGAAGACCTGGGGAACCGAATGGATTCTTCACAACAGGGAGAGCAGAGTGGTGATAAAGGAGTGCAGAAGCACATTTAAAAGACCTGTGCAGCATAAGGTTATGGAGCACATATTTTGTTCCTGACATGGTGAAAGTGCTAAGGTTAACAAAAAAAATGGTCAATCTCAGTCTAACATGGACAATAACTATTCAGCATAAGCATTGTTAACAATCATGCCAAGGGACAATGAAAACTATTGATGAAAATCTAAGTAGGATACTTTGTTTTTCTCTGCTTTATGCATATCTCCTAAAGGTCAAAATTTGATTTTAGTAATTTGGGATTGTGTCATCTGTGTAAATGTTCCAAATGCCTAGAGTAATGAGAATTCTTATTCTTGCCCTCATTAGATAATTTTAATATAGAATTGTCTATAAAGCTGTTGTCACAGGTATGAAATTATACAAGTAGCTTCTCATTCTAAAAAAATCTAAAGTATTAATCTGTTGAATCAGAAAACCAAGCAATTTTAGTTTTTCAAGTTATGAGCTAAGTTTGTGTTCATGCCTATATAGTTCCTTAGTTAGGGACCAATATATTTAGGGAATATGGAAGTATACTATTACTTTATTTTTGTTGCATCTTTAAGCTCTGTCATATCGATTTTAAATAAAATTATTCTTGGTCTTTTATCTTAAGAAAATTTGAAACTGTATCACTTAGTAAAAGGAAATAGTAATTTTTTCATATAAGTTAAAAAATAATTTACTTCTTTCATAAGCTTGATGTAACAATTAAGAACATTCACAAAATTATTGGGAGAATTGAAAACTAAATGTGACATTAATATACTGACTACCTGGCAAGATAAATACATTTTCCTAATGCTGGATCTTATTTGATTTTCAAGGAAATTAGGTCAATTTATATTTACTTATAAAATTGGTAACTATGAGCCAACTATGAGGTGAATGCTGCTAATTTCATAGTATTACTTGATGTCATTTTTTTCAACCCACAGTTTTGTGTAAATTTTGGGTTATTTATTATTAAACACCTTACATCAGATAATGGTAGTGCTTGAATAAAATTGAATTTAATTATGTTAATTTAAATTACAAAGTTAATTTTTCATGACAGAATATTTTATTGCATTTAGAACAATAGTTAATAAAAATATTTTATTTGGAGGTGATGGATTACATCAGAAATTCCACCAAATAAAGTTTAATGTTAGCATGCTAAAATAGATATCTGTATGAAAAGAGCAATGAACTAAAAATTACGGTATTGGAAAGCATAAAATTTTACAAGCTAAATTGAGAATTTTTTGAGCTATGAGGAACATATTTGGGTAGTACTTAGATAAATGACAGCAATAAAATATGCTATAATAGCTCCTTTTTTAAACAGGGCTCTCACAGCATAAAAGACAGGCAAGGGGAAAAACTGCTATCATGTATCATTTTTTTAAATGACTGCCATAAAACTTTCTAGAACTCTCTGACATGAAAACTTTGTTAGCAGTGGTATGTTTAATAGGCCAAAGAAAGATAAATAGCTAGAAAAAAATCAGATTTATTTGTCTCTTCTGACATGTAGTGTATATTGTATGCATTCTATTCATTAAGTTAATCTTTAGTCAAAATCCCAGAGAAATTTCGTAGAGGTAGTACACAATCTTTCTGTTTCAATATGCTCTAACATGAAAATCATTCCCATATCAAAGAAACAGATAAGTTCCAGGTGTCTGACAACAAAAGAAGCAAAAAAAATCATAATTTTAATTATTTTCAGTTTTTTAAAATGGTATGAATTAGCCCAAAGCAGAGACTACCTGATTTAAAAATTGCCAATCTAATTTATAAGTCAAAAGTCACCCTATAAAATGCCATGAGCTATCACATATAATTCACATTATAAAAGATAAGGTATATGAATTTTTAATTGTAATATATGTCCTACTTGCACAGGAAGAAATCGGTTAAGGAAGAATTCTTTAAAGGGAACTGTCTTCCATGGAAGCCCACTCTGGGCTCTGGAGTGTTCGCTCAGTGGTGGTTTGGTTCTTGCTGGATTCAGACACCACCCTTCAACAATACCTAAAGACAGGTGTGTGGGGGAGATGATTTTTAACTTAGGAGCCAATGAAATGATTGGTAGAGAATAAATGTACTACATATAACTCATTAAACATGATATACATACACATGTATTCTAAGATATATTATAATCACAAAACTTAAATAATAAGTACCATAATCCTAGCACTAAACCCAGATTTCTGCAACTAGAAAATTTGATGAAATTCTTAGTATTTGATAAAAAAACATTTTTTCATCCCATGTTCGACCAGAACTTGATTCTATGTAATTTATTGATGCTTATCTGTCTCCACACTGATTCACATCTACATTACAAGAGGTACTTTCTTGTATCAATGCTAAGAAACTCATGATACAGATTTCTGTGTTGGGTCATAATTATGTAATGTTCATAATTTAAGTCTAAGGTTCTTCATCACTTTGTTTTGGTAGTTCTAGTTGCTTCTCTCCTAATTTGCTGCTACTCATCCTTAAAATTCTGGCATTTAAGTATGTTTACACTCCTTTAGTGGGCCCTAAAAATTCCCTTTGACTTCAAACAGCTTCATTCTCTACATTATTGAGTGATATCTTAGTTGTCCAACCCGCCCACCATTAATTCTCTTTCTCTGTCTTTTTCTTGGTCTAAGAACCTTCATTGACCCTTTTCTCCTGGCCGAAGTGTCCTGCAAAGAGGCTGCTCCTAAAACTCTAAAGGGACAAATGAGTACTATGCCTGAGCTACAGTTCTTAGAGCCTGGGTTGGTCTCAGAGCAGACCTGCTCTGGCCAAGGGTTCCAGAACATGGAAATCAAGAGCTAAAGCCTGGATGAAGACAAATGGCATTTTCTGTTGAAGTATTAAGAGACTTAGAAGAAAAACAGGACAGGAGTGGAAAATGGAAGACTGAGTGTGAAGATTGCTTTTAAGGGCTGTACCCACTAGGACTTTCCATAGTTGTACCTGCAGGCCTGCTCATTGATTGGAGAGATTCATTAAGGGGATTGAGCATGCCTGGATACCAATTTCAAGCAAGAGATACCTTCAAAAATGTGGTCCCATTGAGCCAAACTCACTAACTCTATGTCACTTTCTTTGTTGAACTATCAAACATCCTTCATCCCTGCACTAATTCAGAAATTCCATGCTGCACCATCATCAACTGGCTCTCCAGCATTCCCTTCCTGGGTGTTATATTGTGTTTGTGCTTGTCATATAGCTCAGAGCTCCTGGTCTGCAGCTGACCAGTTAGGTGCAGATATAGTTTAGTACAACTGAGAAAGATTTTTAAAAGATCACTACCAGTGAACCAAGACCAAGGTGGAGGAAACATTCAAAGCATGGTTGAATTCCATCTGTTTAGATAATGCAAATTGAAGGCTGCATTGATGGCTTCACATTTTCATCCATTTGGTTTCTATGCCTTTTGCCATGGCTTGACTGTGCGATTGCCTTTGGCTGGGATGTTAGAAAACATGATACTAGAAGAGGATTAAAAAGAGTGTATTTGTTATTACTTTTTCTTTCTTGTGCTTCTGCCACCGCCCTAAGAATATACGTGGGCTGGACTGCTGAAGGGTGAGAGGCATGGAGGAGAGATGAGTCACTCAAAATGCCCTGGCTCAGCCCAATCTAAATTGCTAACCTACAAGCTAACTAATAGACCCGCAAGCTAACTAAATGCTTATTATTTTAAGCCACTGTGTTTTGGAGGGTTTGTAATCCAACACTATTTGGTTATAACTAACTGATAAACTCTGTCAAAGTTGAGCATTTTATCAACTGCCAGTAGGGTGCTGCTGAAGCTATTCCTGCCTCCTGCTGAATTAGTTACAACTTTTCTATTAAAAACTCAGAACTCTGCTCTGCCCTAAAAGGAAGCAGGGCTTAGAAAGGGTGGAGCATGTTCCTGGGACCCCCAACATTACATAATGGCTCCCCAAGGCTGCAACATTCTCCCCTTTCTCTTCTCCCTCTCCTCTCCCCCTTAAGGGCCAGGGTGGGAAAATTAATGCAGCAGACCATACATTTTTGCCTCCTCACAATTCTATGTAGAATGGGTGTTAGAATTAAAAACTCGATGCAAACGCTTGGACAACTTTTCTTATAGTAGAAACACAAAACATTGCATATTCCTCCTGTTGAAACTTCACTAACCAGCCTCTCTTAAGCCCCATACTCTGGAATATAAGCAAATGAATAAACTGGAAAGTGTGGGGGCATTGTCTGCATTTCTGCCCCCATCCATGTGAGTGCATTCAATTGCTACTGGTTCCTATTGCCCTCAGGCCCCATATTTCTGGGAAATGGTCAGAGGACTAAATTCTTTTATCACAGCTGGGTGCAATTTAGACAACTATGGGAGGCAACGAAGCCCGTGGATGGTGTTACCTCCCCTTCCCTGACCCTATGTCAGTGATCCAGGCAATGCAACCATTTAAGCAGTTGTCCTGGAGCTGGTCTCAGGCTTTTGTCTACTTGGCTGCCAGGTAATGTTATTTTTGTACAAAGCAAATCTAATCTAGAGTAGGTGAAATTCCAACTATGCTGTCTTTGTGAAACTCAAAATGTAGAAATATAAGGTCAGAAAGATGTCAGAATAATAGTCTTAAAAATATTTTGGCCAGTAGGTATAATTCTTGGACATCTTTCGGGGAGCATGGAACAGCTTGAGAATATGCATCAGCTCCATGATCCTCTTGCCATCCTTTACCTTTCCTGTTCATGCTATCGGACAGCCTGTTAAATATTAAAATAATTCAACAATTAGCTTAAGAATATCTTCAAACTCTGTATCTTTGTTTCAGTTATGATAGAGCTTTTGGATTAGATTTTATCTATTTAAGTAATGGTAGCTTCACTTGATCATGAGAAAAGAAGTCATCCTTGATTTTTCTTTTTTTTAAATCCTCAACAGAGGACATGATTGGAGAGAGAGAGAGAGAGAGAGAGAGAGAGAGAGAGAGAGAGAGAGAGAGAGAGAAACTTCAATGTGAGACAGGAACATTGATCGTTTGCCTTTGGTACAAGCTCAGACCTGGACTCAAACCAGCAGCCTTTTGGTGCATGGGATTGAATTCAACCAACTGAGCCACTTTGGCTGGGTTCTTAATTTTCTTTTAAAAACTAGGTTAATTATCTCCTAGTTTAACAAAAAAATTGTGGCTGTCATCCTTACCTGGATTTTGTTTTTGGAAAGTCAAATGGCATTTCTATATAATGCCCTTAAAAACAGTAGGAAATAAATATTATCACAATATCAAAGACTAAAACTTAAACTAGGCAGTTCACCCACACATGTGCGCGTGTACACACACACACACACTCTGGACCAATCTGGTAAATGTCCTAAATCTTCTTGACCTGTCCCATAAGAGGATCCAGTATAATAGGAGAGAAAACAGACTAATATCACAATCAAGACCTAAGATTTGTTGGTAATTATTTTCTTTAAATTTCTTTATCCTTCTTCCTGTGTTTCACTTACTGCGTTTCAGAACAACCCTACAAAAAAGTGAATATTCCTTCTTGTCTTAATCCCTGGCAGCTCTGATTCCCATTCTCTCTGCCCCTCTCCCCCCTTTTCTGTCTTTCTCTTCCCCTCCCTGAAATAAGGCATTTCCTCCCAAAGAATTGCTTCTGCTACTGTTGTGGTTACTCTCTCCCTCCTGATTTTTGGAATGTATTGTGAAATGCCAGACAAGATGACTCAGGGAGAACAGGGGAAAAAACGTTTTCAAGTCTCTTGGTCTCACATCACGTACGTAATAGAATACTATTAAGGAGAATTCTCTTTGCTAAAAAAACCAGAATAATATGCTGATAAGATTTTCCACTATCAAAAGCAATACCACGGGGACTCGTAAATGATGAATATGATCATAAAAATGTCCTTAATGGCTTAATTCGTGGAAGGAACATGTAAGTGGGGTGTCACAGTCTGGCTAGAAGCTCTGTGTCCATTTAAACACCAAGGAAAATAATGCGAACTTAGTCTGAGGAATGGAACCACATTAGAAAATAGGTACTTAAGAGACCCGTGCTTTTCATTTAGTGAAAATACGCTCCTTGAGTTCTGTCAATGTAACCTTAAATGTATCATTTAGTATTTGAACTCTTGCCACTGCTGCAATGAATCCTCAAGCATGGAAACTCACCAATTCCAGAAATCCCTCCCATTTTCATGTTTCAGAAATATTCCCTTTTGGGTGGAGACATACAGGGGACTAGGAACAGGGAGGGACAGCAAGGGTTGGGGTTGGAGGGAGGGGTGGAGAAAGATGAAAGAAACAAGATTTTCCATAAACAGGCTTTGTTTTTACTAGGCTTTTCACTAGGAAGTGATATTTTATTTTACTTTATTTTTTACTATATGTTGAAGTTGACATCATGGCTGGAGAAAAACAATTCTATGATTATGTCAAAAATAACACAATTTAATTTCCTTTTCCTTAACTACTAAGATTGTATTTCGGGGAGGAGGAATGGATGGATTATTTCAAATAATATCACCTCAGGTAATATAATGATTTTAACTCTTCAAAGTAATTTTATTATTGATAATATTACTTTACCCTTTGTAAACTAGAAGTGTTGTTTTAATTTGTATAATCTCAAAACCTGAAAAGGAGAATCCTGGAATGACTAGCAGATCTACAGGATAAGCTGGTTCTTTCCAAGGGACGTTTATATATTGTGTTCCATAGGAGTAAAGGTAAAGTCAGGAACATCATACCTTACATCCTTCCTTAGGATGAGGTCATCCATTTGTCCATTCACAAAATTCAGGAGTTAAATTAGATGTCTTGAAAAGACTATTTTTCCCTAGCAATTCTGTGGTTTATAAAACTACTAGAGGCCCAGTGCATGGATTCGTGCACAGGTGGGGTCCGGTTGGCCTACCCCGATGGGGCCCATTAGGCGGGGCTGGTGGGGAAGGGGCATCAGGCAGTTGGCCGGCTGGTTCTGCCCCTGATCAGGGTGTTGGGGGTCGATTGTGGGTGGGGCTGGCAGAAGGGTTGGGGGGTGAAGGGGGCCAATTAGGGCCCAGATTAGGCTGGTTGGCTGCCGAAGTGAGTGTGTAGCCACCAGTCGTTCTGGTCATTCCGCCATTCTGGTCACTGGGCTTTTATATATATACTAGAGGCCCAGTGCACAAAAATTTGTGCACTCGGGGGTCCCTCAGCCCAGCCTGTGCCCTCTCGCAGTCTGGGACCCCTCGGGGGATGTCCACCTGCTGGCTTAGGCCTGCTCCCCGGGGGATTGTGCCTAAGCTGGCAGTGATACATCCCTTGGGGGATGTCCACTTGCCAGCGGGCCGAAGCTGCAGTTGAACATCCATAGAGCTGCTGAGGAGCCAGGAGAGGCTCCCACCATTGCCGCTGTGAAGCCATCAGCCTGGCTTGTGGCTGAGCAGAGCTCCCCTTGTGGGAGTGCACTGACTACCAGGGAGCAGCTCCTGCATTGAGCATCTGCCCCCTGGCGGTCAGTGTGTGTCATAGTGACCAGTCATTCCCAGTCGTCCTGCTGTTAGGGTCAATTTGCACATTACCGCCCTAACGGGTTTGGCTAAGTGGATAGAGCATCGGCCTGCGGACTGAAGGGTCCCAGGTTCGATTCTCGTCAAGGGCATGTACTCTGGTTGCGTACACATCCCCAGTAGGGGGTGTGCAGGAGGCAGCTGATCAAAGTTTCGCTCTCATCATTGATGTTTCTCTCTCTCTCTTTCCCTGAAATCAATAAAAACATATATATA